>NW_027526422.1:25513729-25587041 GCF_048455015.1 Haemaphysalis longicornis
GGGTATTCTTGCAACGTTCCCAGGAGACCAAATGAGGAAGCTTTTGTCTCTCTCTTTTTTTTCCTCCACTTTTACCGACAACGGCCGTCCATGGAAAGTTTTCTTGCACAACGTACACGGATGAGGTTCTTTATTGAGCAAATATTTATTGGAGGTGTTCCACAACGAAGCTGTTAGCAGTTCTTCCGCCATCATCCTTCGTGGTTTGTCGCTGTACAAACGCGCAAGGAGGTGTCTTATAACAGCGAACGATGTCGTGTGGGGATTCGACGTCTTACGGAAAGGGATGTTATCGCTGAAACCAGAAGTTACGCAACTTCCGTTTCAGACGTCGCTTACGGAGTCATCGGCATGTCGCTGCCTCGTGAAGCAGCGACGTTTGAAGTTGGAAACAAATGAGCAGAAAATGATCCTAAATTACCCGCTACGAAGAACAGCGACTCCGCATCAGAATACAGTAATGAAAGGAGCCAGTCGCGGTTGTCGGGTAGCACACTTACCCAAGCTTGCGCTAATAGGCAGTTACATGTCGGGGTGACTAATTCGAGCAGAAAACGTCCCAGCTCGGCCGGGTGACTAGATAAGGGCCGGAGATGCGGAAGGTTATCGGCGCCGACGGTAAGCATATTTAATGCAACATTATCAAGGTCTGCTTTGTTTCAGCGTCAATCTTTTTTATGTAAGCGAGTGTAGCGCAAAATAAAATAGATTACCAACGCTGCTAAACACGTGAAAGGAGAGGAATCGCGTAATAAAATTTAACGGAACAGAGGGGGAAGCCTTGAAGCCGGCTTGTCTTGCGACGTCAGATGCCAATAGAAAGAGTGAAGAACGAGCCCACGCAAAGAAATGACACGAACACCTGCACTAACGTACGCATGACGACACACATGCACACTCACGCAGATGTAAAACTACGTTAAACGTACACAGTACTTATTTGAAACCAGAGTCATGGTTAACGAACACCAAAACCCATGTAGCCCGCGGTGCAAGGGCCTGCAAATGTCACAGTTAGAGAAAATCACCGAGTTTGAGGCGTTCATTTTCGTTAAGGCGCAATGTCGCCTTCACTGAAAGCCTTCGTGTCGTGAGGGGAAGACAGGATCATAATGCGTTAGGTGTAACGCACACGACAAGTCCGGCCCAGAGGCCTTGCCGTGCCCCCGCGTGCCTCTCCGTACCGAGGCTTACTACATCGCTCATAAAACAATACTTGATTACATTTCAACTGAATCACCCAAATTACAATTAGGCCTATTATCATTGTCTCAGTCGTTCCGATATAATATACATCACAAAAGCCCTCCTGGTTCGAAATATTTCGTCATCACTATAAGAGAATCACGAGATTGAAATTTTGTGCAGTATTTTGTAATAATTTCCGTTTCGCACGCTTAGATTCGATAAAAACAATTGAGTAGCCACTTCACTCCTTGAAAGTGGATGGCCATCAGACCTGCGTAGAAACAGTCCCAACCCTCGACTCCCATTTACTTCAGAGAGAAAGAACAATGCCACCAAATGTGGGGATGTATACGCGCGCACAGACAAAGGACAGAATCCAAATTTTCACCTGATACATATTTCGGAGCATAAAGCTGGCATCGAAAACTGCGTGAGATGACAGTTTTTCTGCTGGAAATACAATAAACACACTCCGGCGGTAGTATTTTGTGGCTTCGATGCGGATATTTCCATTCCAGACTATAACTGAGGATAGTGAAGTGCAAAAGCGGGATATTTCGGTGCGTGCTAAAGGATCTGATATGGTCTAACTTATCTTGAAGCTATCTGCATATTGACGAGGCGCGTTTCCTTTGAATTAGGCGTAAAGCACAATTTGTGCAGGTGGGGACTTAATATTCCGGACCACGCGAGCGCGTGGCAAAAGCCACCGATGCGCACTCTGGAGGCCTGGCGCCTGTTGTCAAGACCATAGCGGCGCGCATGCGCGTCCTTCTTTACTAGCAGACACGCTGACCTTCTCGCTTCCTGCAGCGGTACTGCGATGGTCACTGAAGCCCCGAAGAGCGACGCCTTTGCAGCATTTCTTTCATCACGATGACACATTTGCGGCCTAATGTGACGATTGCGCCGGCTTTGGCTCCGACGCTCCTCGCATCCTGATAAATGCCTACGCGGAATGTTTTATTTTGTATTTTTTTGTGCTTTATCGTTTATACGCGATGAGGCGAGCGGCTTCCGAACGGCGTCGCTGAATGCAGCTTGTATGAAACCGAATCGCAGGGTGCCGTGCTATCGACAACGAAATGCCGGCTAGATGAATCGCGAGCATTTATTCATCGTCTTTATTTTGTGCGCTACTTGACCATGAACTTATCTTTGAGCACGCTTTCCGCTGCCTCTAAGGTAGGCATTTTGCAAGTTTTGTAAAAGAAATTATGTTTTTTGCTGTTGTATCCTTACTTAAAAGTGTTCCAAACAAATATAATCCTATATATTTTCTGTTAGCTCTGCCTTTCGGTATTTGGCAAAATGGCCCCTCGGGTTCACATCGAAGAACGCCTTCAGATTATTCTCCTAGGGCCTCAGCAATTTATTTGGCCCTAAGTAGTGGGTCTTCAACCACTGCAGCAACAATAAACTTGTCCTTCTTTTTTTTTAATTGCGATAGTATGCCCGTTGGCATAAATACTATGCTACAAGTATAGGTTAACTCCCGTTTCTGTTTTGGACCTTGTCCTTCAGCTGTGCCGGCCATCTGCAAGCCGGCCTTTTTAATTCCTGTAGGCATGAACTGCTCGGGTAACAGCATCCCTCGACCTATTAGTAAGCCCGCACATTTTCCTTCGAGGAATGCCTTCCAGAAGTAGCGAACAATCTGAGGACGTTCTGCGATTGGAACCCGATGTGCCATTTTGACGAATGCTGGCGTGCAGAGCGAACAGACAATTAAATGAGTATGTCTTTGTATAATTTTTAAGTAAGGAAAGTAGACGGCAAAAAACGACATCCAGATAATTTCGTTTAATACATTTCAAAATTGATTGCTTCATCGGCAGCGGAAAGCGAGCTGAAATACAAGTTCAGCGGTCGAGGAATATACACAATAAAAAAACTGAATAAAGGTTCGCGATTCATCTCGCTGGCATTTCATTGTCGATAGCGCAGCAGCACCCTGTGATTGTACTTCACACATGGTTCATTTGACGGCGCCGTTCACTAGCCGCTAGTCTCAGCGTGTATACACGATAAAGCACAAAGAGCAAAATCCTAAACAAAACAATCCCCGCAAGCATCTATCTGGACTCGAGGACCACTTGCTCCAAAGCCAGCGCAATCGTCATAATAGGCCGCAAATGTTCCACCGGGTAAAAGAAATGCTGCAAAATGCCGCTCTACGGTGCTTTAGTGACCATCGCAGCACCGCTGCAGAAAGCGAGAAAATCGGCGTGTCTGTGAGCAAAAAAAGACGCGCATGCGCGCTGTGCCGGTCTCGACAACAGGCGCCAGGCCTCCATAATGCGCATCGGTGGCTTTTGTCACGCGCTCGCATGGTCCGGAATATTAAGCCCCCGCCTGTACATTTTGGCTTCGAGGTAATAATGCAAGATAATGTCGACAGAGAACTTCAGGTAGCTTTTTACGTATTGATACATGATTGATTGAAACGTCCTAACGTTTTCCACTTGGTTATCCTAAATGCACCACCTGAAGGAGATGTAAGCAACTTTGGAAAGACCATATTCTATTGGTGTTCCGCAACCCCAAATGGGAAACTCCTGACTTCTTCGCGCACCATAGAGGCATCCACGTAGTTTAGGATCTCCAACGCCATGAAATTTGCTCGCTATTAAATCTTTCTGAAAACCACGCTTTGTTCGGGTAGTATATTAATTTCCGCGAAGCTTAGCGTTTGAATGTAACTTTCTTACATCTACTGTGCCTTTCCGTTTTTGCTGGCTTTTTACCAGTACAGATTGTGTTCAGCTGTTAGGAGCAAGGCAAGCGAACGTGTTTTCCCGACGTGCCTGGCAACGAAGATGCCCACCAGCATGCCCGAGATCTGACACACCCGGGTAGTCGGGAGTTCTGAGAGCAGAGGCGTTTCTGTCCCCTCTTGTACTTTAAATAAATCACGCAGTACTACTGCCTCGAGCGAACAATGTACCCTTCACCACACAAAAACCTCACAAAAGAACAAGAACTCCACCTTCGAGGCATCCAAACCAACACCTTTCGCCACCCAACTAGAGCGCACGTTCTGGCCCTCACCCTGTACTCCTCGCAATGCCGCTTCTGCGAGGCTCCGTGCACACTGTACCATGTAATGTCGGCCTGTGGTACGAGCCCCAACCTACCGCCCCGCCCCCTGCTCTTTCCCTTCCCTGAACACTGCCAGCGAGCAGCGTAAAGTTTGGATCCTACCGACCAGCTTTGGCTGGTGAAGAGAGGCCAACAAACTGACGGTCTCAAGGGGCCCTGGAATAAGTACTCTTCCCCAAGGCTAACTGCTAATTCCTCCTCCTCCTATTCGCGTCCTACACCATTTGTTCACACGGCATTTTGTTTGTCGTCCATAAATCTTCTCCGACGTAATCGAACAAAACCGCCCATAAAATTCTTCAGTGCCTGACGTCGCGAGAATACCGCACAGTCATTAGTAACTGTGTGCCCGACAAAATACTCACTGCATCACGACCATGCGTGTGTGCACTGCAACCGCACCTCTCCTATCGTCGCATTCCTTCACACAAAAGCCACTGCTCGTCGCACAAGCGCTTTCGGTTAGTTCTCGCTGTTCGTTTCATGGCGGCTTGTTTTAAATTACACAGTTGCAAAACACCGCAGTAGCTTACTGTCAGTGTGCTTCCGAATGTGGCGTGAATTTGTACACGCGAAGTGACTTTCAAACAACCCCGCCACGGGTTGCGGATAGCGCGGCTATACTGATGGCACTGTCGCCGTGTCTAATTGAGCACCGGGCATGATTAAAGAGGCCCCTTTGTCAAAACACACTCACGGGAGTTTCGGGAGGAAGTGCTCACCGCCGGGCGGCTTCTGAAACTCGCTGTAGCTACCAGGGTCATTTGGACTCCGTGGTATGGGTCGCCGTGATCAAATGATGGCTCGTTACGGCCTCGCCGAGTGCGGCTGCTGGAGAGACGCAGCTGCACGGCACGTGTACCTCTTCCATCCCTATCGAGCGGTGTTCGTCCTTCAATTTGGCCACGGGCTGAGCCCTGCAGCCCCGACTGGCGTGCTCTGCGGAGGCTTTCCGGCAGCTTGCCCTGTCAAATCGTGCTTCCGCAGTGGCCTAGTGAGGCAGGTCGTTACCGGTTGTTTGAATGCGAGGGAATCACATGGGAGCCCTGGCAACCCAGACTTTTTTTTACTTGGCATTGTCTTGTTCAGCCAACGCTTGTGAGTATTATTGCTATTAAGATGTAGAGCGCGAAAAAAGAACAAACGAACAAAACATGGAGAGTAAAGGCAACAAGATTCACCAGGGCACTGAAGTCTGCTTACGTTCTTTGAAGGCTAAAGCATTATGGCTTCCCCTGTTGATACTTACCAAAGAATTCTTTACAGCCGCATCCTGTTTGCGTCTATTTCTTCACAGTACATTCTTCGTCTTTCAACGCGAATCACTTCGACGGGCATACCGGCGACAATTGATGACACAGCTTCCCTATAATCCGAGTTACCATTGTCTGGGGGTAGGGGGGGGACCTGTTCTACTCGCGCGCCATCATGCTCGCCGATCCCGCAATTTGACATTACCGCCACACGCCCTAGACTAATTCTTTTTTCATTGCTGGCAACGAGCGCAAACAGCGCGGTAGCAACGGTCTCCTACTCTAGAAACCCTGGTGCAGTTCAATACAAAATCAAGTGTTCTTTATTTATCTTCAGAGTGGCGGCCATTGTCTGTACGAGAAAACAACAACACACGTATTTCGCACAATCGTGCACTTAAGGTTGTCGTCGTGAAAACGCCAAAGGGCTTGCAAATCCTGGAAATATGGCAAGAAATATCCATCGCTTAGTAAAACCTGTAAAAATTCATTGAGCGGTAGATATGCAATAACGGCCACCGTGTACCAGCTGAATTCATTGGAAATCTACCGGTGGAACAGCTATTTCACGGGTTAGGCAGCTGCCTTAATTTCTTACTTTCTTTTTATTCATGTTGTTTGGTTAACAGCATGTAAAGCACTGATAACGCTCTATTAACTTGGGTAGGCTCCCAAAAAAATTGCAATCAAGAACAGCAGCAGCAAATGAATTGGCTAATGCCGAAAGCGACAGAATAAAACGCCGCCTTCCGTTCGGCTCAGTGTTTCGATTCCTGCTCGCCATGTCCTGTTTCTTGCCTTTTCCGATAACCTTGTTGTGATTCAAGCCATCAGTGAAAATTGCCGGTTCAACAACCACTTACGAGTTCGTTCATTTGTCTTCTTTTCTCCTTCACTGGGAAGTCGTCTCCTTCGCTCTCGTCCATCAGTCAATCGCATTCCGGCTATGGGCCTCTCTTTTGGTACACGTTCTTCCGCCCACGCCAATGAGGGGTGGACGGCGCCACCATTTTTCTCCTCTGACGGTGGCCGTTGCCGCTGGCATGCCCCGACGCCACATAGACCGGTTGCCGTTCTTTCAGGCGTCTAATGAGACGGCGAGGCCTCGTTACCCGAAAGGGCGCACCAGCTGGCTGCATCTGCCCTGCGCCATCGTCAACGTGATGGGCACGCCTCTCGGAGTCGGAGGTGGAGCAGTCACCGCACCGCGCTGCTCAGGGTGTCGTCGTGATGCCCGTCGGGAAATGCCCGTTGCACGATACACAAGCGCCGCGATGCAAAGGACCTAATGCTCCTCGCAGCTGGCCGTTTGTTCGATTAAATTAAATTATTAAATTAAATTACACATACAGACAGACAGACAGACAGACAGACAGACAGGCGGACGTAGAGGCAGACCGACGGATGGATGGACGGACGGATGGATGCGACAGCCTTCTGGGAGTTGACCATTTGCTTCTAGCTGTCTATCTATCTAACCCGTATCTATTACAGTTTCCTTCTACGTTTCGTCATCTATCCTTTTCCATCTCCCTCTTTCTCTGATTTCAAAACTTGATGCACACTTTTTAACACGAAAGTGTTTTATGCCGGGGTCCACCAAAATCTAACTGACACCATATCCGTGACGGAAATCACATCGCCAGAAAAACATCGATTGACGCAGCAGCACCGGGATTCGAGCCCCGAACTCTTTCGCCGCAACGGGAGGTACGAAACGCGCTCCCGACTGTGCTATGAACAGACGCGTGAATAGGACGCCAAATGCGCCTTATAGCCTTCTTTTCAGATGGTGCTGCCATCTAGGAGAGGCGAAGCAAGTAGTGCATCATGACGCTAATGAGCGCCTACAGTTGGCGCCTCGATGCCAGCGCCTACGTGTACGGGGGACGCGCAGCGTAAGCTGCAGAGAAGCCGACTTGTCGATGTCGCGCTCGTGAAACGGTCCGCTGCTCTTTTCACTGCAGTGGACCGTGTGTTCATTAAACGATTCGCTGACAACCCGTTTGGTTTCGTTCGCACGGATGGTTTGCGAGCGCCTGTGGTTTCAGTCGGATTTACGCAATGCTCCGACGCGTGCAATCCAGTGTCTAACGTTGATGCGCCTAACGGTGTCATACCGACGAAATACAAACAGCAACGTGCAAGTTCATATCGATGCACCATAAACATTCAACTGCTCCTGTGTAGGCACATTTCACTTTCGTGTTTTACCGGTTCCTATGGAAGAGGGAACAACCACATTTTCTCCCTTGTGCTTATTCCTATATCCTATGCTCAGTCCATGTAATGCCAAGGCTTGATGCTCGCCTGTGCTGCTTGTTTCTCATTGTTGTGGCTTTTTTAGTTATCTAAGAACAAATTTCAGCGCACAAACAAAACCGAAGGGTGCGTTTTCAAGAATATATTGCTGTTACTTCGCCTACTCTAATATGAATAGACATTGCCGAGACTTGAGCATCGGAACCCGTGCTGCCACACTGCCAAAAGAACCGAGGCAATCTGTTGGTTGCGCAGAAGAGTCCATCTCCCCGATGTCAATGGAGCTTTCTTCCTAACACGCCATTTCCAACCACGATTTCGCAACACAGTGGCAATGCCCCAGAAAGGAATTCAACGCCTGCTATCTCAGCGAGATGCTTATATCGTTCGCTTGTTTTCCCCTCGCTTGATTTCCTGCGGTGTTCGTCTTTTACAGCGGCAGTAGTGCAATTTCGCAAAAACTTGGCGGCGGCGTCCGCTGTTAGTTTTGTGAATCCCGGGCGAAAGTAAACTGCAGAAGGACTGTCAGTTGGGCTGGTTGGTACTTGTTCATGATGGAAAAAAAAAGACAGAGCAAAGACTATGAACTAGAAAAAAAAATGGGGACAGGACGCGCGTGTGTCCTGTCTCCCTTTTTTTTCTAGTTCGTGGTCTTTGCACTGTCTTTTTTTTTCATCATGGGCGAAAGTAGTCAGGAGGACCGGGTGGCGAGGACGGTAGAAGGGTGCTAGGGATAGAGAGTGGAGGCAGGGGAGTGCGAAGCCAGAAAGCGGAGGGAGCTAATTTAGTTCATCAAGACAAATATGTTGCAACACTAGAATCACATGACTACATAAATTGCAGCCCCTACAGCGCGGTAACAGCATCGCACAGATATATCAGAGTAATTCAATGCTTAGGGAACGTCCAAGTTGTCACCTATGGCGCACAAAATAATGTGGAATGGATCTAAAAAGAAAGCCCTCTACGACCATTAAAGTCTCAGATGTTGAGTACTAGTTGGCTCAGAGAAAACTACAAAGATACAATGAAAAGAATCGCGGCGTATTTGCTCGCTTTCTGCAAATGTCGAAAGACGATTCTTTTTCCGTCTCTCCTTCGTAACATCCTCTTTACCTCCCCCACCCCTCACAATGTTTCCCTCCCCTCTATTTTCTGTCATTAAGAATGTAGTAGAAGTTTGCTCAATGCGATTCAATGTTCTCGCGTCCGCACTTGTAGCGTGGCATCTGTTGGGACCTTTTCTTTCCATTGTTGTTACGGAAGCTCGAGGACACATCTTAAGAATTTACGTTTATCTTGACTGTCCTCAACACCGTTGCTACCGCATTTTTATTTACGATCATAAAAATCAATCCCATGTCTATTTTTAATTATAAGAACGATGTTAATGTCCCTTATGTGCAGATGCTTGGCCAAATATATGCCTTATCTTTACTTTTTGGTGGAAAATGTTGATATGTATGTTGCATGCCACCAGTCTCAGTATGTTGGAACGGGCTTGCTCATACACAATTCCGGTTCAATCGTTTGTTTCCAAACTTTTTGGCCGTGCACTGAAATCAACTGACTGACTGACTGACCGGCCGACCGACCGACCGACCGACCGACCGACCGACCGACCGACCGACCGACCAACCGACCGACCAACCGACAGACAGACAGACAGACAGACAGACAGACAGACAGACAGACAAACAGACAGACAGACAGACAGACAGACAGACAGACAGACAGACAGACAGACAGACAGACAGACAGACAGACAGACAGACAGACAGACAGACAAACATTTTCGAATTTCGCTAGGGCAAGAAAACTCTCCTTTTCTAATAACAAGCATACCTTAATCAGACATACGGGTTGTGTCTGTTTTGCGTCAAGCCGTGGCGTAGTTCCGGTTGCTGGTGCTGACATGCACAGAAGCGAACCTTGCTTGTTTTTTGCACATCCGTGTCGCCTGCCCTCAGAAAAGCAGGCCTAGCCGGAAGTGGGTACTCTGAAACAGAGGAAACTCAGCATCCCGTCCATCGTTTGCAGCACTACCAAACAAAGGCTCGAACATTCGATTTAACATTTTGACGACGCCATATGCTTTTCATCCAATGAGTCGCGATAATTATGTGTTTTCCCGAGCGGCGTCACGGGCCTTGCGATCCTCATGTTGTTTCCTCCTACCACGATGCCACGTTCTCGAGCGCACTCTCTTACTGGCCGATGGGTTCACTGTCAGGTAAAGCTCCGTACCAGTGTTCCGTCCGGATCGGGCGTCACGTGGACAGCCAAACCATGAAATGCTCGTAGGCTAGGTGGTGAGGTGTGCACACACCGTAGGTTAGAGTGTCGCACCTGGAATGTGCGCACCACAACGTTGACGTTCCGTCGTTTAAGATCTTTTGAGGAAGTACGCAAAGGCGGAAAATTTGAAGCGCATGGGTTGACGCTTGTCGGACGAGGGGGGCCTGCTTCGCACTAAGGGGTGAAGGATGGGTGCTGGGGAAAGAAGCCAGAGAAATCCTGAGAATCGTCTTCAAATATCTAAGAATTCTTACGGGGCTCCTCCGTTTCACGAAACCTTTGCCTTCCTTGGTGCCGTTGAAAGAACATTCAACCCAGAAAACGTGTTTGACTTTGTTCTATTTATGTTTTTAGTTAATCGCGGGAGAGCGCTGGATTTTATAAACTTTCGTGATTTCGTAAGCCAAAATTTTCTTTTTTGTTGTAGTTTTCGGTTCTTGATTATGCAGACTTCTGCGATTTCGTTATTTAATTTTCAACTTCTTACATTCTTGTTTGTTTTAATCTTTTGCGACTGACGGGGTTTGAAAATTTGGCTATCAGTGGTACACTGAGTGATTTAAGCTTCCTTGTTTTGTTCGGTTAAACAATTTTGCGGTGTTTTTTTTCTCTTGTGACGTTCAACAATTATTTGTGTGACAGCATTGATCAATATTCACATAATGACTTTGAAATTATTAATTTCGACTTGTTCAATTCTTCGAACCGACAACTTTATTACAGGTCGGCACAGACACAAGTTCAAAATCGAGACATTAGATGCATTGGATGAATAAAATTAGGCGCATGGTGGGGTTTTTAAATAGTAAAATATCGGGTAAATAAAAAAAAACAAGAAACAGTCTGTTCCTGCAGTACAGTTATGTTGATGTAAAACTCTTAATTTCTTGTATGGTGTTTATTTTGGATTCTTCTGAGTTTTCTCAGTTTTATTATCTATTGTATGGCCAGTGCTATTACTGCTACCGAAGTGCACGCGCGGGGTTGTGAACACGTTAAAGATGCTGCTGAGCAGCCTTCTTTGCCACTCGCCTTAGTCTGCATGTCTAAAAATGGAAATCAAGATTAATTTGGGGATGATTAAATATCTAAGCTTCGCCAAGGATGCATTTTTGTGCAGAAACAAGGTTTTACACGACTCGCGTTGGCGTGCTCAGAAAAGAATGCTTCCGCATTGAAATGGCGTTGTTGTTAAAAACATTTTTCGTTTTTACGGGCCACTTTTAAGGGCCAGTTCTTGTCCGGCCGCGGTCCTATTCAAAAAGGGAGTAAAGAAGTTGGTTGCAGGGAGGGTTCAGAGTTCATATAGACTGTCGTTCGATTGGTGACTTGTTTCCTCTGTGTCTGATGTTCGCACTCCTTCAACGAGTCACTCGTTCGTTACCTTGCTTACTTGTTTCCTTGCATTGCCTCTTTGCCTGCTACTGAAATCTTCGAACTTAAGCTTGTTTTCAGCATTTCATTTAATTAACCGATGCCTCTCTCGCAAAATTCTCCACGTTCACCTTTTTACGCAGCCATTTAAATCTCATTTGAAAACTTTGGAACTAAGAAGCAACAACTTAATTTCTTGGAGTCAGAGCATGCAGCTGCGAATTTTGTTTGATGTCTTTGGTTAGTGTTTCCACTTGCTGAGCGTGAAGAAGCTTTTGAGGAGGCCGCTGTAAGGCTTAACCGCGGAAGGCCATTGTATGATTCTTCCCCTTATTGTTTTCATATAAAAGGCACGGGCGCCCTGTCATTTTTGTTTTTCCTACCTTCACCGTAGAAGAATCACTCGCGAAAAGGGATGTTAACAATTAGATCAGCACGACGCGATGCTAGCGAGACCGGAAGCGAAGTAGACCGCGTCCAATCGTGGGCAGGAAGAGTGGAACATGCTGCCGGTCCCGTCTTTACTTAGGTGACCGTCGACCACCCGCAGATATTTTCAGCGACGTCCTCTTAGTACCAGAATTGGTTAGGGCGCGGTGTACACAGACTTCCGCTTCCTGTTTTTCTTTTTATGTTGCCCTCACATAGGGGCTATAGATGTTCGGTCTGGCGAGCGGAAGCGGGTCTTTTACTGTCCATCCCACACTTCGTAGCGGAAACGAAATTCTTATGCTTCGGCTGGACCCTGACAAGCTTTAGTAAGACCTACTGCGAACGGTTGTTAGCTGTTAGTTCTCCTGTACGCGAGTTTAGTACATGTAGTGTACATAGTTGCGACTCTGAGTGTGCCTCGCTGCTCATGACGATGCATCAAGAACCTAGAATTTTTTTCAACATAAAGCGTAGCTGAAGGTGTAAACCTTGGGCGCTTCAATATCTAAATAGGTGAGATTAGGACTGAATATCAGCTTGTTCCGGTTATCATGCTGGTCGTTATAAAATGGGTGTTAGAGCTCCCTTTCTTTTTGTTTCTTTTTTGGTACTTCGGGTCTTCCGTACGTAAAGCACAGAGCCCAAAGGGGTCCGTGTGTTTCCTTTGTGCCGTGTCCTTTTCCACTAGTTTAACTTCATTAGAATAGAAAGTATGCCGCCATACTTTCCTCGTAATTGATAACTCTGATCCAACTGCAACATGTTTTATTCAAATCTCCCCCTAATGATTCCATTATTTCTGTTTTCATTATTATTTTTGCTAAGAAGTGTTGTAGCTGATGTGTCATCTAAAGTATACCGCGTCATTCCAACTCGCTGGCCCCATTGCGTCGAAATTGTAGGTTACCCGAAAACGTTTGTGCGTACGCCTCATTTCGAGTGCCCAGTTGCCAGTGTCACATTGCCGACGTTACTCACGGAATAATAAAATAAAAGGCCTCTAGAGCGACACCGGAATACACATGTTCTAGTCAGCATAGTGCTCGGGCACAGTGCTCGAGGTACTGTTCATACACTGAAAATGTAGCTCTAGTGCTACTTCTAATAAATTTAGCCGACTCGTCGGATGTGTTTTGAAGATGGTCTCAAATTTTGTTTACTTAAAGGGACCCTGCAACAATTTTCTCAACTTTTTTTTGAAATCTTAAATGCTTGCAGAACGTAGTCACCCAACACACCCAGTACTTAGATGAGGGGTCGCAAAGTACCTCGGCCATCATGATGTTATTGCTCTATGCCCATCAGATAACCTGTAAACTCGCTCAAAAGATTTTCCTTTCTTTTGTGGTCTTTACGTTCTTTGACGGCTCGAATTACGTCACTAAGGCCATCTATAGCGGCAGTTGGCCGGTTTTCCTTCAGTTTCAGCAATGAATGCTTTTCGATAGCAACTTTTAAAAAAAGCTACAAAAACAAAGCAGAAATAAAGGCGTATCCGCTGCGACGAGCAAATCACGCAGTGCTGCTCCGTGCTGGCGATAACTTTAGCTTTCACAGTGGTTCCAGATGCGAAGGAAAGAGTGAAAGCGCTTATCGAAAGTGTTGCAGGGTCACTTTAAGTGATTTGTGCATTCAAATCAATGTTGCGATTTTAGTATCATGCCTGTAGGGCTAAAGTAAACTTGACATCGAAAATGCTGTCTCCCTGGCGGCAAACCGAATAAGCGCCATTTGCGGAGCAGCCTACCATCACGGAAAGACCACAACTATCTTTTGCTATGGTTAATGCTCGATAAAGAGCTTGATTTTTTGCAGGCAAGTAGACAGAATTTCCAGGAAGCTTGAATATCTGTAAACAATTAGAACAAATCTACAACAAAACGCACCTCACAAAATCCTCTTCAAGGTATTTCTGACACACTTTCAGAAAACCACGTGAAATTTGCAATGATAGGTGTATTAATTAAATAAAGCAGTTCTGCAGCCACCGCATACTTTACTGCGAATTCTCATAGCAGGAAGCTATGCCTGTTGCTACTAAAATCTATGCGCTCTCCGGTGTCACCATTCTCAATAGTCTGTCCGCTTTTAATGCCTCTTGCCACATAAACTGCGGGGATTAACAGATCAGCAATGCGCCGTGACCAGAACTTAGAGGCTTTCAGATAATGCGAGACCAGAAAGAAAAATAAAACGCTAGGTAAGAAATGAAGCTCATGCTGGAACTGAGAACCGGTGTTAGATTTTATGCACGCTAAGTGTAGAGATCCTACCGACTACCATGAGCGTCTTGAGTGGGGCAAACCTGTTGTTCTGTGGGGGAGATGTAGAGGGTGGGGGAAGGGCAATTGTACTGGGGTAGCTTGGGGGGGGGGAAGTGCCCCTTTTCCTCCCCCCTCCCCCCCCCCCCCCCCCGACGTCCAGGCCGACTGCGTAACACATAGCGTATCCCAAGCACCAGGAGAAGCTGCCTGGTGCTAAGCGGAAAGCTTAAAATCGGGATTTGATAAGTCCGCGCTGACGTGCATAGACACTCCCTGACAAAGTGGTACAGTAGTGCGAGCGAGGTGGGTAAACATATGTAAACAGGAGTCGCTGTGTCGTAGTGGCGGGAAGTTTAATCAAGAAATTGCCGCAGGAGGATATTACGCTTGAGGATGCGCTGACAGGTCACGAATATAGTCCTGTTCTTCAGGACGCTCGTCGACGATTACATCGACGTAGATGAAGAGGTCGTCGGGGACGGTTTTGTGGGCAGGTTCTCTTACATCCTCCGGCACTGTTATGTTTGCCCTGTAAATAGTATAAATACATTTTCATTACAACCTAACAACGTCCTCGAAGTGAGAGAAAGAAGAAAGGAACTGCGGCAAAGCTGAGAAAAAAACAACGCATACTGTAAATATAGTACGTAAAATTTAAAAAAACCGCAATTGTATACTACGTACAAGATCAATCTTGCTTGTGATTTCGCCAAAGACTAGGTCTATAGATGCGCGGCTTACACACAGATTATAAATAATTCGCCCCACTCCCCACAACTCACGCTGTCTTGTTAGTTTTTTTAAAGGCAATGTTATCAAAAGGTGCGAATATGAATGAATGGCCTCAATGGCTGTTGGCACCCTATACACAAAAACTGGTCCTAGCACAACCGTGATTCGGGCCCGGAAATAGTATATCTCTTAACGAATATTCGAAGCTCCCAGAAACCTTGCAATGTTCGTAACGGTTTAAAACCAATTAATAAACATTCTACGTCTATTCCTTATCTGAATTCAGCATAACGAGAGACTCTCAAGACGGCACTGTGCTAACGTGGGGTTTAAAGGGACTCTGCAACACTTTTTCCAACTTTTTTTAAAATCTTAAATGTTTGCAGAACGTAGTTACCCAACACATCCAGTACGTAGACTAGGGGGTCCCAAAGTACCTCAGTCAAAAATTACTGCTCTATGCCCGTCAAGCACTTGTAAACTCGTTCAAACGATTGTTCTCTCTTTCCCGGTTTTGACCTCCTTCGACGGCTCTAATTACGCCACTAAGGTCATGTAGCGGCTGTTGGCCGGTTTTCCTTCAGTTGCAGCAATGAACGCTTTTAAAAACTAAAAAAAAAGCCACAAAAACAAAGCAGAAATGGAATTCGTATCGGGTGCGACGAGCAAAACACGCAGTGCCGCTCCGTGCTAGCGATAACTATAGCTTTTGCAGTGGTTCCAGGTGCGAAAGAGTGAAAGCGCTTATCGAAAGTGTTGAAGGGTCCCTTTAAGTCGAACGTAATCCGCTTCGTCCCCTTCCTAAAATATTTCCTGCACTATGTATACCAGCAATTTATGCAAAACCAAGCCAGACAAAGGCTTATTGGAGATTACGGTATGGTTATTACTGTGTTTCCCGTGCAGTTCCCCGCCACATTTGTCTAGTGGATGAAACGTTTCACCAAAAGTAGCCCTCGTACTCGTCACGCTTCTCACTGGGCTGTGTTGGCTCGACGGGGGGCTCTATTTCCTTTGTTACGGTAATGCTGTCCACTGTCGAGTTGATCATGCATGGAGAACGCGTCCAGCGGGTCTCCTTGGGGAGCCCCGCGTTTTGCAGGGCCTCGAGAATGCGGTTTTCGATGTCCCACGGTATCACGCTCAGAGGCTGGCGCAGCGTCAGAGTCAGCTTGGATATCGAATCTGTGTTACGGGAGAATGTGATTATAGATTAGCATGAATTCTGTTCTAAAAAGAAACCGGGGCTCAGGAATTTTAACCTTGACAACAACTTACCCGCTTCGGCACAGATGTGCAACAGGGCCCACGTATAATGATCAGTATCCAGAATCTGTTGAAAGAAAGATTCTGGCGACGAAAGACGACTTTTATGAGTATTAGCACACTGGAACTGTAGGTCAATGTCATTCATACATCAGGCTGACAGAAACAAAAATATTCTGCCTGAAAGACGGCAGCCTAATTTTCAGTGTTTTATGCGGCTGTGATATTTAAAGTAGGTAGTAGCTTTGTACATTATTGTTAAAAAACGGATTTGGAACCCCACATACTCACGTTTGGTCGTTTTGTGATTTTACTTTTGTTGTTGCTGACTTTTCGTAGTGTTTAAGGTTTCACCCCTCATATATGACTATTGTCTTGGCGCTCTTTGCACCAGTTGGCCTTGCGCCATAAACATCCAACCATCATCATCATCATACTCACGTTTGGATGCAGCAGCTTATGACGTATTCAAAAAAACGACAACTACGAACTCGCTGGGCCGTTAAGAAACAGAGACCTTTCGGTCCCGCAAGACATGCCAGACTTAAACTTTACTAACACTAATTTGCAAAATAAAAAATAATAAAAACGGCCACGTATCGGCTTCCTTCGCTGCAAATGTCGATGAAAGACGATAGCCTTCAGCCACATCTGGAACGTAACACCCGTTCTTCTTTTCCCCTCCCACACCTCACGCTCTTCCTCTCTCGTTTCTCCTCCTCCAGCGGTGGATGCAATGTATGCAAGACAGGTTTGCTCGATTCAAATTTCCCGCGTTCGCACCGCTCGGGAGCCATGAGTTGGGAGCTCTCCTCTGGATTCTGAAGGCCTTGTGCCTCGTAGATAAAGGGGTGTAAAGCTAGGCTGACTCATCTGCTGGTGTCGCCTGCTGATAAGCCACGGCGTAAGATATACTTTTAGGTGGGGACACAGCCGCCCCACAAGCTGCCCAACAAAGTCGGTGGCGCTGCGCCAAGACCTTCCATTGAAAATTCATCTTGTGGCAGAACTCGTGACTTAGCAACATCGTAGACTTCCATGGCTTCCCCAATGATGGTCCGGAGCACGGTGGTTCGCAGGCATCTGCGGCGTGCGTGTAAAGCAACGGTGTTTGTGTAAGCTCACAGTGCGAGCTCATACAACGCGATCTTAACGCGTGATTTTACCGCATTGTTAAAACATCTTTGAGTGTACGGGCGTCCTAAGTTCATTTAGACCCGCGCCGAGGCTGCCCTGAACATTGGGCACCGCCAGTGACTTCGACAACGTCGCTTCGTCTCCGCTGCTAAATGCGTGAACTTACACAAGCTGTGTGACGTCATTTAAGACGAAATAAACATCAACGTACTCGCGCCTAGTTTAATCCGTTCCAGCCATTGATCTGCCTTCCTTGTATGTCGGGGCGCTGGTCTGCCAGCGCACGCTTCTTTTTTTCCGTTGCTGGTACTGAGTGGTTGGGGCGCTGCAGCCAACGGCAAAATCGACGGCACTGCATCATTTGCGAGCGTGCACCTCTTCGACGTTCAGTAGTGCTTCCCCTCCAAGCACCGAAAAGAGCAGTTGCGCACAACCGCACTCTCAGAGAAGCGCCGTCTGCAAGTAGCATCATTTTCTGCGGGAGATGGCTGCAGAGCACGCATTCATTCGTTTATGATCGCAGGGCATTTAAATAATGTCTTGTTTTGTTGCCACCTGCGCTGGCGGCGTTGCAATCCTCTATGAAGCATTTGCACCACATTTTCCTTGTTGCGCAAGCATGAAATGTCACTTGCGTGAGTGCTTCACTGCTACCGCGGCACACGTTCACCTCGGATTAGGGTTTTATGCATTTTTTTATTGTTACTGACTCAAAACACTTCCCAGAACACGTTGCAACACTGCGGCGAGCGCAAATGCTTTCGCATGGCTTTCTGAGAATTGTCGTCTGCTCCATCAGCCGGCGGTTTCCGCCAAGCCGCGCGGCGAGCAGATGACCAATTATGAAATCTGCCGAGCAGGCCCGGCGAGGAGCCGAAATCATGTGAACATTGTCGAGTGGCTAAAGTTCGGGCAGATTCGTTTCTTTCACGCCGAAGGGCGCTGCAGTCGACAGTCTCAGCGGCGACATTTTGGCGACTTTATTAAAGCGACGAGTAGACATTCGTTTTGCAAGCTGTGTCCTAATCTAAAAGTATCTTACACCGTGTGTTAGCTAGGCTTACTGCTGTTAACTCGTCTTACCCGGTTCGAGTAACTGCTTATACGTCCAGACATTATAGCGAAGCGTAATAGTAACGGTCAAGTGTAATGCTAACCGGACTAGAGTGAAGCGTAATAATAACGGGACTACAGTGTGCGCCTTTCCACTCCTATATATATCCTTCTACTCCAGTGTCGTCTTCCGTGTGGGCTGACTCGATCACAGTCAACTTTACTTTGTAGGCTGTGGTTGGGAGTGGCCTTCACGAAAGCCTACTCCTTCCTCATCGGGATGGCCAGTAGTGCCCACTGCGACGCCTGCGAGGTTGAAGAGACAATCGACCATGTGCTTTGTTGTTGCCCCGAGTATTCATCGGAAAGACGCGTTTTGGCAGCCGAGCTCAGAAGATCGGACAATCAACAGTTCAAGCTAGAGACTATCCTAGGACAAAGACCCCTACAATCGACTTCGCAGAAGGCAACAAAAGCCCTTTTGCGTTTTATGAAGGACACAGGTTTAGCTGAGAGACTCTAGTGCCCACGAAGGGACTAAAGTGTGTGCGCGACCCCGCTCCTATCCCCCCTTTTTCGCCTGCCATCTCTTTTGTCCCCTGAACACACCTTCCCCAGTGCCGAGTAGCAATCCGGGCTCTAAGCCTGGATAACCTCTCGGCCTTTCCTTTCGCTTTTCTCCTCCTCCTCTCCTCCTTCTTCGTCTGCCTTCTCGTATTTCCCCTGAACACCACTACCCCAGTGCAGGGTAGCAAACGGGGCTCGACCCCTTGTTAAAGTCCCGGCCTTTTCGTCCTTATTTTCTTCCTCGCCCATCACCATAACCACCATCATCATCGCCATCATTAGCTTACTTGTGCCTACTGCTGGAAGAAGGCCCATCCTAGTGAGTGGAAAGTTTCGACGGCATACAATTGAACTTCGTTATAACGAACACTAATATAGCGAATTATCGGCTATAGCGAACTAAGAAGAAACTTTGGTTGTTCACGCTTGATCTCAGTGATACTTATACTTTTATAACAAAAATGAAACCGTGTTAGCCGCGCGCGATAACGCATATACAGAAGAAATATTTGACCACGAGGTTAAGAAGGTAGTTGGAAAACTTCCGGATTCCAAAACTACAGGAGTATAGAGTCCGTTTTGGTCGTGAACACTGTGAAAAACTTCATCCTGCTCAGTGCTTTGAGTAGCCATCAGATGAAGATCACATCCGTCATCAAATAAATAAGGAAGCAGGCCTGTTTTGTACAGTGAACTTGGTTTTGTTGTATCTGCTGTAATTTTACGTATTCATGTTCCGGTTCATTGAGGTTGAAATGCAACAAGGATAAACGTAAGGGTTACCTGGTTTATAGGGGATTCGAAGCCTTAAAAAATGCATCTTTGTGTCAAGTATTTTTGACCCGAGCCAGACTTTCGATTTGTTGGAGCCGATCTTTACCTCTACTGTTATAATAGTATATAACTAACTAATTTTCTTGGTCGACACTATTCGTTATAACCAGGTTCGACTGCACTCCACCAGGGTTTGAAGGTCCAGTTCTGGAGAGAGGGAAGGCTCTTCGCATTTCAGGGAGCCTTCCAGGGATTTAGTGCCCCAGGAGAGTAAACAAACCATCAAATATTTACTGCAAAACACATATATAATGGTATACAAAAAAGCGCATGGCAACCTTTTTAACTCAGAGTATCTAAAGTCCGATGATAACAAGGCGGCTTCTTGCAGTCCCACATTCAGGACCCAAAAATATAGTGTCTGGTCCTATTTGCTTGTGTCGCGTCTGGTAAGTTGTACTTACTGTCTTTTTTGAGAAACTGCTGCCCCCCTTGAACAATGAAGGCATATTTTTTGAACTCGGTCACATTTCCGTAAGGCCTGTTGAAAGAGAGCAAGTTAATTCTTACCACTGAAGCAAAATGGAGAGACGAGCTAGTTGGTGAACATCCATGAGTGAAACTTAAGCGCAAACAGACACAGGGACGAGAAAGGGAAACGACACCAGCGCTTACTATCAGCTGCAAGATTTATTAAAATCGAAAACACATATATACTATGTCAAGACCCAACAATCAGGCACGTGTGACCGTCACGCATGCGTACGGCGGTACATGAGGGCAACCGCCCCCTTTTAAGTTTCACTCATGGGTATTACGCTTACGTTTCACGCTTAAGTTTCACTCATGGGTATTACCACTGCCCCACCACGTACCACCACGTAAAAACGCTTCTGCCTTAGCAGTAGACGATTTTCAGAATATTCTAAAACTCAGCGTCTAATTTTCCAAAGCGCAGCTTCTAAGCGTCCGCTCCATGTATCTGGCGGCGCCGATGCCATCGCTGTAACCGAGCGAACGATCTATTGGCAATGGTGAGAATATGAAGTAGAGCGAATGTGAAGAATGAATGCCGCGAATAGCGAAGGGAGTGCGATGAGCAAAGCGTAGGAAGGTACAGCGGAAGCATGGGGAACAGGCGCGGAGGAAAGTATCGAACCAAGAAACGACACGCTGCATGCGCCAAGGTCTGTTTACGGCGGCTAAGAGATAACCTTTTCGGCCTTGTCTTGCGCCCTGGGAGGGTTATTGAAATTCCTAAGCCCAACAAGGTGTTACAGTAGCGGCTATTAAACAGCCTCTTCTGTTCTTGTTGTGGCTTCCCTTTGTTTCCGGTTGGTTTGAAGCAGTAGAGCATCGCAATAAAATGTAATATCACCTGATTTTTTTTATTCAGGTGTTGTTATAATATATCAAGAGTTGCGCGCAAAATCCGCATTGCCAATGAGTGCAAAAGATCACAAATTTTGTTTGTAACTTCGTCGTGTGCTTTTGTTTGGCTGTTCCGCAAGCGTTCCTGTCTGTTATTCCCCATCAATTATATCATCGCTAAAAATAGCCATTTTTCTAAGTTTATAGAGGCTTCTTATTTAGCGCTACAGATAGGCAATGTTCGCGCTTGTAATTATTTGCAATCGGGTTTTGAGGAGAAACATTGAAAATCACAGATGAACAAACGTGAAACTACTTCTTTAACTTTATTTTGTTGGAGATTAGCACGGTAGGTGCGTACTGTGTAGGGGACCACATGTAACAGTAGCCACCACGAAAGGTCCATGCCGCTTGAAGTTCACCAACGAAAGGCAAAGCGCCACACCGTAAACGCTGCGGACCGAAGTAACAGCGCCAGAGATCACGTGACAGGCTTCATAAGTCGTTGAAAGGCTAACAGAACGTGTACAATTCACTGCGAGTTTGTATGCAGCCCTTACGGAAATATTAAAGGTTACGCTCCGATACATACCCGGTCTTCTCCTTCCACGTCATTAGCTGGTGCTCGGGAAGGTATTTTCTCACTACGCATTTGTGCAGAGGACCGGGGTTGTTCAACACTTCGAACCAGTCCACGCCTTGCATCTGTGTTCCGAAGAAAAGATACGGAAGGGTGCTGCTTAGTAGCTGGGGCGACTTTTAAATATTCTGAGAAAGATTTGCGTCCCCACAAGAAATAGAATAACGCAGAAGAAATTACAAGTAATCGCAATTAATCAGCCAAGCTTGCTCGAACTAAGCGATTTTCTATCCACGCAACAGATTCTCGACACATCCGTGTAACAAGTACGCTATACAATATGTAATGTGCGTGCGTGCGTGTGCGTGCGTGTGTGCATGCACGCGTGAGTGCAACAGGCACCCGTTTGCCGGATGTAGAAAAGGGAGTGCCCAAGCTTACAGATCAATTTTCAAACTTGCAAATTTTTTGGTGCCTCTCTTCCCGTAGCGTGTGTTCACAGCCGGGGGTGCAGGGAAAAAAAAAACAGCGGCGGTCTCCTGGTTCACTACAACGTTTGCACTCCCAAACACTTGATGACCACGCAAGAACTATGCGCCACCACAGGACACCATGACAATGTTTATGCGTGATTGGGCGCACGAAAGGTGAAAGGCACATATGGCAGAGTTGTGAACTTGTCACCCCTGATTTCTTTTCCTCGACTTAGGCCATAGCAGAAACATGGTTTAATAATTAACGACAGAAACATCGCTGCTGGCATGAAACTAAATTAGGCTGTGGCCAGAAAGAAGCTATTGTATGGGAAAGAGTCACCATTTTCCAATTGACTTGCTGGACTGCCTTCAGCACGGGGCACTTGCACCATGCGGGTTGTAGGTGTCCCACGTGGCTGAGCACGATCAGAAGCAAAGGGTTTATTAGGCTCCCCATCGCGACGTCCGGCTGCGAACAGAGAAATAAGACGGATTGGATTGAGATAGAGTTTTAATTGGTTACACCGCTGAAGTGGTTGCTGTTCATTTAATGAAGATGGAGATCAGGTGATGCTGATGCTGATGACGCGGATTCTGATGAAGTTTTAGCTTGAAGCTAGGCCGACATCGCATCACACGATAACATCCTTTGTACACCATATTACATGATAACAATAATAACAACCTTTGTTTTGCGCTGGCAACGTGCTTAAATAGCATAGTTGTCAGAGAACTGCGCAGCAGCAGCGCAGACCCGGGTTCAGATTATATCAAATCACACATCTGTTTTTGGTTTTTGCATTGGTGGCTATTTTCATGACTAGACAACTAAAACAATATCGGCGGGTTTTTTTTTTTCAGAATGGGAAACTCGAGGATTTTGCCTTAAATGGTGGGGCAGAATAAACTCCGGGGTTCACCAAATTATACCACGCATTTACAATTTCGCTATAGCATCAGTCGGGCAGCGTATGCGCGAGAAGTCCGCGTGTTATGTTCCCCTGCCCATATTCTTTTTATGATTGTTGTGTTTTGTGCTCATTTTAAAGACCTGATGAGGTCACGAGAAGTCGAAAATTGAAAAGGGGCTACACGATTTAATAGGGAGGAATCCGGCCTCAGTATATTCGTATAATGTTATGCAGCCTCGGAGCACTGGAGTTTTGAATCAAGAGGATTTGTGGCTTTCCGGACGGGATTTACATTACACGGCTGTTTAGAAACTGTGTCTCCACCAAAACACAGTGTCTGCTAAGGATATGTTTCGGAGGCGGAGACGGCTTGGCTAGCCACTCAGAGCTTTAGCCTCAAATGGACTGTGCTCAAGCAAAACTACGTACAGTAATCCCTCGTTATAACGACGTCAGCGGGACAGTGAAAAATTTCATTATAAGCGGTATTTTGATATAAGCGACCACTCGAAAAAGCTAAAGCAGTGGACCTTTAAGTGCACCGCAACTCCAATGAACCAAAGACAATGTATTCAGTGAAGCAAAGCTTTATTCAGGTCCAAAAAAAGGCAGTGAGCTTTGGCTATTTCAAGTTCTTGGCGGGCGCGAGCAACCCCTGCTTCAATTTTACCAAGCATTGCATGAGGGTGTGGTCGCCACGAGGGTTTCGTGCTGGACAGTTCCGCAAATGCCGTTGCTCGAGTCTGAGGTTGTGTTTGTTGAGCTCAAAAAACGATTCGCCGCTCATTGTGGGTACACAGCGCAATCATGAAAACTGACCGGTTTTTCTCAATTGGCTTTGCATGATCACTGGGCAATTTTTCCTAAGGTTTGAAGTGTTGAAGTTTGGAAAACAAGAGTTTTTCGGCGCCCCGTTGTCGACGACACTGCTTATTCTACGGTTCGAGTGTCGGTGTTCGCGCACCGTCGCGTCCACCTGATTGACCAATGTCTAGGAAAAAAATTCAATGACCCTACCACGAATTTTGACCGTTTGGCTAAAGTCAGATGACACGAGTCGAGCATGACAGGCTTGAGAAAATCTCCGGGAAAACACCAGCTTGCGTTGACTCGCCATGTTGACAGCCTGACTCGCCGCTGGGTCGCCGCCGCTCGGTGACGCTTACGCTCGCCATTTCGCTCTAATCGGGTCAAGCTCTTCGTGCGCTTCGAGTAATGCGGTCTAAAATGCATGCTTTTGGGTTGGGATCAGAAAAAAATTCGAATAAAGCGATATTTCGAGTAAAGCGGTATTGTTATAACAGGGGTTACTGTATTAAACCCAGTCCCACGTTAGCCGATTTCAGTGCCAAACCCGTGAACGCTCTGCGGGAAGATCAACGCTACGAGCCGTGTGCAGATTTTCGATATCCCCTATACCACGTCTATTTACATATGTGTACAGGCGTTCGGAATTTCACCCACTCATTTATTTGGCCTGGTAGGAGTGTGTAAGAAAATCAAGGCTCACCTTTGTGATTTTGATGTATATCCAGCACAGTCTTGGCGCATAGGGCTCTGCTTGGCCTTGAATTTCCAACTAAAGATTTTTATTTGCAGCTGTTTCGTGCTCTGGACGCAGCTGTAGCCGCTTTCAGCGGTTGAGTGAAAAATAAGGACGAGTGATAAATGGGAAATATAGTGAAGCTTGTTTATGAAGAAGATAAAGAATTAGAGTCATTTTATATTAACTCAAGGGCCACACCGGAAAGAGATCCTTCGGCTTTTGTTCTACTGCAGGCGACGCTTCGTTTAAAAACAATAATTCAACCGAGCCTCTATCTTTTCCCTTCCCGTAAACAAATTTCCGCGATGTTGAAGAACTCTTACCACTTGGTGAAGAGAAACCAGCTACATAGTCATTCAAGAAGTCGCAGTTTGCCCACTCGAGGTGAAATGTACCCGCGCGATGCTGCTACCATCGCGGATAACAGAAAAGGTCACGTAACCCACTGCGCGAGCAATCTCTTACTTTTGGGACAGGTTTTTGTAGATATATAGACGCGGACAGTAAACAGGGTTAAGGCCGGGTTCAGACTATTGCCGCAACTGTCGTAATAACTAAAGAATGGCGTCATTTCACGTCTCAGCCAACCGAACCGTGTGACACGCCATTTTTGTTTTTACGTCCATAGATCACGATATGGCTTTTGCGTTTGTAGTGTGAACATAGCCTAACACGCAGACTGGCATAAATAATAGGCCTACGCTTCTAAAGCACTGCAGAACATTTGACCGAAACTAAACCTAGGACGGATCATACGAACAGTCATGTGAGAGGTACTCTTAATAATGACTAAAAGCTGAAGTTCGGGTCATTCAAACAAACACTTCAAGGCTTAGTGCCTCCCTTAGTGCCTAAGCATCTTGCCTTCTTCCGTCGCTCTAATGCAGTCTTTCTGGTCTTTCTTACGCGGCCCATTCGCAGTTGTGAGACTTTACTGGGGACTTTCTTCTGTCCTTGTTGTTTTTATTCTAATTTTATAGTGCATCTTTTCTAAGGCTTTTTCACCCCTGATGGCGTCTCTATTTTTGAGTAATCTTCACTTCATTACGTAGACGTATTGCACAAAAGTAGCCTTACAAAGACCACGTCTTTGTAAGTTGATTCTAAGAGCTAAATGTCATCTTTCATCGCATACTTTAAAGTCATCTTTCATTGCATACTTTATTATATTGCTGGGGAAACATATCTTCAGGGGTGGTTTGCGAAGTCAGCCCAATATAAAGGCTCTAGCTCCTTTTCTATACATTAACAAAGTGTAAATTTGTGCTGGTTGGTGTTTTTCAAACCTGTGGAAATAACGGACAGACAGAACGAAGAAAGGACAACAGGACCAGCGCTGCGTTCTGTTGCCCTTTCTTCGCCTTCTCCGTGCGCTGTTGCTGCAACTTTTACAGGTGTAGCATCATCGCGTTACGCTGCGGATGGACACATGATTTTTCGCAGTGCGTAGTACTGGAATACTTACTAATTAAAAAAAATCTTCTCAGGAGAAATTCCCGCGAGGAATTTTTTTTACACTTACATGTGCCTGACTCACTGGTTGTTCCAGAAAAACGCTGCGCTAATCTATACCGATACCGCGATATCATTTGTGAGCCGGGACCACACAAATCGAGGCGTGGGAATGTGTATGTGGCGGCGATAATTTTCACGGTTTTTGGCCTTTCCTGCGCTAATACACAACTGTTGCTGCCACTGGTGGAATATTTTTGTTCAGGGTTTCTGAATTTCCAGCTTCAAAGTTACTGGTCCATAACTTTGTGTTGTGTCAAGTACGAATTCTGCCCCTAAGAGGTTCTAATTTATGTAAACAGCAGGCGAAATTGCCAGAAAGCGCCAAGTTTCAACGCAATAATTTCCGCGACTATGCGAGAACCATTTATTACTCATTTTTATTTATCCAAGGCCAAAAGTAAGAACGCGCCCAAAAATTCATATTCGAGGGACTCATTCGCAAACTTTCAGAAAACATCATAATATTTCAAATAATTCAATATTAATTACTAAAGACAGTGCTGCGAAAGTCGTGTAATTTACTGCGAGGGCTCTTTATAGAGTTCTATGGCAGTTATTTGTGCAAGCCCACAGGCCTCCTTGACCAAGGAAACTAACTACGCACAATCTTCCACCTCAACCTTAATTACGCTTTGTAAATGTTTACACTACTACTACAACTGCGCACTTCCTTCTGGGGCAATGCTCATTAATTTTGTTGATTTTATGTATGTTGTCCAACAACTCAGGCGACCAATGGCTTCAACTATGCAGTGTTGTCAGAAGGAAGAGTGTCGAATGTTGTGGTAGAACGGAAGAGAGAATGAACAACCAAGGGACAAGAGAGACCCATTGCAGAGTTTGAAACCGAAACTAAATTTTGTGCACACCAAGAATAGCGCTTCCGGCTACGCAACACAAGCTAGATTTTGTAAGTTCCAGGGGCAGCCGTACGACTCAAAACGGCAAGCTGAGAACGGGGAGTAAAAAGCGCGAGTTATCGTGTATGGACACTACGTGAAACAAAAGAAGTGCGGCACTAGCAAAGTGATTGAGAATAATCTGGCCTAATAGCATTGATTTCAACAGCCGAAGCAGTTGCTATTGCCATAAAAGCAGCCCTTGCGAATAATATCCATGCTCACCGAATCCCAAGCTGTGTACGTTGACAAGTAAAGTAACATTAAGGACTACACATTATCTGTTCCCCTGGACACAAATCTCTCGGAGGAAACAAATTCAGCACACACCACTACCCGCGCGCCACACATACCTGGTTGTTTCCCAAGAGGGTGCAGATTTCCAAGCTAAAGGCACACCCAAACTGATGCCTTTCCAAAAATACACCGATACAGTCGCCCGCTACCAGAACAACCGGCAACAATACACAGTACGGCGGCAAACGAACTCTTAGCCCCACAATATCCAGTCCAGGCCATATACCTCGCCATCTCCTCCACCTCTAGTAAATACCACCCCCACCCTGGCACCTAGTACTATCTAGTCAAGGAGTGCCAATTCACCCAATACCCTACTCTTGAACCCCAATCCACATCGGAGCAGTGGGATAAGCAGCTGACCACCTATGGCCTCTCTTCACAGCGTAGCCTGGTAGAGAGGTCCATGGTAGACAGCACGAACCAGAATATCCCCGGCTGGAGACCCCCCCAACAGGCGCGTGTGCAGATCTAAGGCTCGACTTCACGAAGTTGCTTCCTTCTCATCCCCGGGAAACTCGAGGCACTGTGTGGTAGTGGTGGAGCCTTGAACCTGGGTGTTAAAAACAAACGTGACACTTGGGGGATATTGTTATGTGACGCTTGGGGATGCACTGGTACACTACGAGGAAGGTGCGGCACTTCAGGACATTGGTCAGAGCTCAGATAGACGAGAAAAATGAGGACACTGACGACCGGCTTCTGGGCAGTCATCTTGTGTCATAATGGTCTGGTAGCCATGTATCCTTCACCCTGTAAATAGCGTAAATAATTCATCACAGCATTTGTTAGAGAAAGTAAGGCAGGTAAAAAGGACACTGGGGATGGACTAGAGCAATTCAAGGAAATCTATAGTGTATGTAAATTACTATGCGATGTACGTAAATATAAATGTAACGAATATAAGACAGGTATTGCTTAACATTTTGCTAAAGCTTTACTTTAAGGTGAACCCCTTACTCACGAGTTACGAACAAGTTGCCCCATATAAAGAGACCACACCTGAAAGGGGTCATGAAAAGCAACGGAACCACATGATGCTTTAGCCGTGCTTCGAAAAAAAAATAAGAAAAAAGTGCTCCTAATATGAGTAAGTGCTCTTATGCAATAGAGATCACACAGTAAGCAGTGCCAGCAAGACAACTATAATTGAGAACAATACACCATGCAACAGAATAGTACAGCTTTTTTAAACTACTTTACTTACACCAAACGTCGTATAACTATGCGCGACAGGTTAGAACTAAACCACCAAATACGAGATGTGGCGTCTAGCCCTGGCTTGAAATCATTGGGAGGGAAGACAAAGTACACAGCACTGTGCACACCCGCGGCCAAACACCAACGTTATTTTCAACTTAATCCAATTTTTATTGACATAAAACTGGGCGGTTTTCTGGGTAAAAGTTGCAAAGGAAGCTTGTCGAAGCCCAAGGATATTATCATAAACTCCTTCTCTCTGACTTGACAAAATTATTTCGGTGCTAAGCGAAACCTTCAAACAGAACCAAGCCAGGCAAATGCCGATACAAGTTTATTTAAGCATTGCAGCTGTAGCTCTAGCACCTGAAAACGTTTCACCAAGCGAAGTCGTAAGCACGTACGGAACCACCTTACGATCCGGTGATGACTCGGTGGTCGGCACTTATTTTGTTGCCGTGATGCTTGTTGTTCACTGCCGAGTTGATCATACGCGGAGAACGCGTCCAGCGAGTCTCCTTGGGAAGACCTGCGTGTTCCAATACCTGATGGATCCGGACCTCAATGTTCCACGGTATCACGTTCACAGGCCCGCGCAGCGTCAGTGCAAGCTTGGACATACCGTCTGCGCCCGAGTAGAACGGGACGATACATAAGCACCGATACTAAACAAAGAAATTCATCAGAGCTTCCACTCTGGGATGAAGGACGAGCAGGGAAGCTGTGTTTTATTTATTTATTATTTATTTATTTATTTATTTATTTATTTATTTATTTATTTATTTATTTATTTATTTATTTATTTATTTATTTATTTATTTATTTATTTATTTATTTATTCTAAAAAGCAAAGGATTTCTAAAAGGCACGCAAAATGGAACACAATCCACCAAGATATGAGATAAGAAATGTCATTATACCTTAATCGATCCATCTGCGTATATAACCCACGGAGTGTAAGAAACAAAACACGTTTGTGTACAATTTGCGATTGAGGATACTTTAAAGGAGCCATGAAGAGAAAATACAACTTCGTTTAATTTGAAAAAACTAGGATTCAGTAGGTCACTCAGCTCCATCACAGCCACAAAAGACGTTTTTTTAACGAAAAAAAGCAAGAAGTATTTAAAAACTTTCAAATTTTGCGCCACAGTGACGTGTTATGAGCAAGAATGACGTCATACGGGCCAACAATAAAACATAATTTTCAGTGCGTTAACTGCACGTTAGCATTCAAGTGATGCGGTTAAATGGAACTAGAGGCCCCATTACAGACGTCCACTCATGTGTCGTCGCGACAGGTCAGTTAGGCGGCCGCCAATCGCACAAACAAGGTTCCGTGACGTCATAGAAAAGTTGCGGGAAATTGGCTAGGGTGTCGCGACTGCTTCAAACGTTTTCTTTAATATCTCCGTTATTTGTTCGAAGATTGCGATGATATTGATATCATTGTTATCGGGACTGAGCAGTCTTTCTAATAAAGCCAACTTGTATTTTGTCTTCATGGCTCCTTTAATTTGCAACATGAAACTTGAAAGCACTAGAGTTTTATTCTAGCGGACAAACATGGTGCTCTCCGATACCCTCCCGTTGATGCCAATGTATTGACAACCGATGGGAAATCCCCAAAATTCACAATTTCGTTGTGAACTACGTAACTAGATAAAGTAGATGAAACAGCGTTACGTTAGTGTCGTATTAGCAGATAATTGTTATATGACTCGTTTTGAGACTGTTTTGATAAAACAAGAGATACAGCTGTTTTATGTAACTGTATGCCTACCTAGGCGACCATGTATTGAGATGAGACGGTAATTCTGTAATGTTTGCAATTTCACTGCTAAGTAACAAATGAGCACAAGTCAATGAAACTTGGCGTAATGAAAGAGTCGTCTTAGCGGCTAATGTCCGTATAATGTTTGCCAAAGTACATAATTAGATTGGGAGCCACAGAGCAGTCGCGAGAAAATGAATACTAGAATGTTTTCGTGTCGACGCGACGTGTAGGCAGACGGACATTGACAACGGCTGGAGGGTAGCTATACGCGGCTTCGCTGCAAAAAAACAGGGCATGTGATATTCAGCTGGGATTTCCACTCACCGCCTTCGGCGCAGATGTGCGACAGGGCCACGTTGAATCATAGGTGTCCAGAATCTGTTGGAAGGAGGATTCTGGCGGCGAAAGAAGTGTTTCATGAGTGTTCGCGCACTAACACTGGGGTACAAGGTCATTCGCAGGTAATACAGACAGGAACAAAAATGTGAGGCCTAAGAAATTTAAAGCCCACTTCTGGGGGGTCTTATACGGCTGAGAATTCTTAGTTTTATTGTCGCTTTCTCCCTCTTTCGATAAAAAAGTTCGATAGATCACCACACATGGCTGCGGTCTAATGTCGCCGTCAACTGTAAACTGTTTTGTTTAAATTCTGCATCCATTAGTGGAAATTATTTATCTGATTTTTTATTTGATTATAATATGCCTTGAGCAAAGCACGTGTTTAGTCCATCGATGGGACGTGTGCGCGCTTGCTAAGAAAACGCAAACAGGGCATAACAATTTATGCGAACTCCACACTTCAGGTGTGCTTCTAGCCCGTGAACTACGCCTGAAGCTCTGCAACCTCTATCTGCGGTACCCCTGAATACATTCTAGTGTACCGAAACGTTGAAATCCACCACCAGCACCAGTAGCTGACAGACAGCGCGTTAAACCGAGAATAAAAGGCGACAAATGGAGTCTGTACGAAGCAAATATCTATTTTCGTAAGTTGCTACAAAATACACCACATAAACAAGTCCTAATCTGGCAATTTATTGTCATTTAATGCTGGAGTTCGTTAGAAGGAGGCGAAGTTGCTTTGGGAGTTTGTATATACAAGCAAATGCCCTAATCTATAGTGATTCTTCTCATTAGGTGGTTGAGCCCTGTGATTTATCTCAACAAAAGAAAAGCAAGACGTCGCGCTAGACAAAATGGCGTGATCAAAGGGACTGAAAAAAGCGGATGAAGCAAGCCCGTAGCAACCCGTCACTCGAGCATAAGAAGTCTTCATTTCGGGTGTTATAATCTTCTCGGTGGGGCTCGTGTATCATATGGCGCAGGCTGTTTTACTGCGATGGTTTTAGGGGGTTTATTTGCCTCTGACTGCTGGAGTTTTCGCATTCTAAACGCTAATCAACTGAGTTTATATCCCTGTTACGGCTGCTTTAAACACCAGGCCATTAAAACTACCTATGGTATTCTCTCAAAATAAAACTAATTACCGACCCTTGTTTTGACACAGAGGCGCACACTATATATATATATATATATATATATATATATATATATATATATATATATATATATATATATATATATATATATATATATATATATATATATATATATATATATATATATATAACAAAAAAAGAAAGACACGCGTGTCTTTCTTTTTTTGCTACGACTTGCCGGTGTCCAAGAAATATTTTCCTGCAATATATATATATATATATATATATATATATATACATATATATATATATATATCAGGGTGTCGAACCGGAACTACACCGAACCGAAAACCAGAACTGAACCGGCCGGTATTTTTGCCGGAACTGAACCCGAACAGTTATTTTTACGACAGAGCTAAGCCTGACTACTGCAAGAAATTCAGGTTACAGGTCAGTACGCAGTCGCGCGCGATCATTAAAATACATAAATCACTAAATACAAGCTCATTGATTGATTGATTGATTGATTGATTGATTGATTGATTGATTGATTGATTGATTGATTGATTGATTGATTGATTGATTGATTGATTGACTGACTGACTGATTGATTGATTGATTGATTGATTGATTGATTGATTGATTGATTGATTGATTGATTGACCAACAATTAGCGGACATCGACTGCGCCGCTTATGTGCTGACGAACTACTGTACCAAACACATAAATCGCCAATATAGCCCTCCCCCTCCCCTATGCCTTACTAAGAAAAACGGATATATGGGCCGCTTTAGATAAAATGTTTAGACAAGTTGAATTTTGTCATAAAGGTGGCAAAATTTCATACTAAGATTTAGCGCTATACATACTTCGCGGTACACGCTTTGGCAAAACCTTTTTTTTTTTTTTTTTCACGCTACGGTCTCCATGTGCTGAAATTGTCCTCAAAAAAGTGGCGCCGAAACCGCCATGACTAAAACCGACCGGAATTCACCAAGTTATGCTTCCGACATAAATATCTCCGTGAGATCATTCCAGCTGCATGTATACAAGAAGCCTATGTATAACTTTACCGCGCCTCTATTATTCTTTTCTACGAATAATACCTTTACTTGTGCGCACGTTAAGGCGAAATCCTGCGATCCCTGTTTCATGGAGCGTGTGCAGTGCAGGAAAGCGTTCACAAAATCGGTGGTGGCGAAAATGGGAGCGCGAGCACAGAAGCGCTCGCCGGGAAAGCGGAACAGCAGTGTTAGAGAAGGGTAGGCCGCTGGCGCACGTGCACTGCAATCCGCCTGGAGATTACGCAAAAAGGATGCTCCTGGCGATGGCTAGCAAGTGCAACCAGCTTCGGAGGTTGCTGTCCAGGTGGCTGGTCAAGTGGTAACGGGCGCGTCCGCAAAGCTCTACAGAAATGTCAAGACCACATCAACAGTAGGCCAAGCTAAGCTTTTGCCGTCCAATTCTTAGAAAGTTCTAAGCATCCCCCGTAATTTCCAGGACGTGATTAAATCGGAAGAATTCAAGAATTGAAAATAAGTTACACTAGAGAATGATGTATACGGTGTTCTTAGTAGAGTATGCATAATGTGGTGTAACTTGGAAAGGCTTTGGTCAGGATATAGACAGGATTTGTAAATTCCCGCACGCGGATTTCCATCATGCAGCTATTTAAAGACAGGGCCTCAACTGCAACACAGTGTCTCCTTACTGTGTTCTTTGAAGGCAGAGATGGTCCTTGTCCAAAGGTTAAGCGCTAGTCCGCTCTACGTATACGGCTCGTCGCTTCAAGCTGAGATTGAGCCCGTATATGGAATGCCATGTGTTAGGCCCAGTTCAATGCCAGACGATTTCAGTCGGGAACTTGGGACAGCTCGGCGGGTAGATCAAGGCTACAAGGCGTGTACAAATTTGCGTAATCACGACCACGCCTACTTATAATTTTTACGGGTTCGCTTGCTCATTCATTTGGTCATCGAAAGCGTAGAAATTATAAAGTGGAGTGAACTGTAATTCCAGGTAGAAGCCTTGTGTGTGCGTCTTGTGTGTGTGCGTCTTTGTGTACTCTTAATTGGGGAGACAGTGCTTTAACGCTTCGAAAATTTAGCTGTGCTGAAATGCATGCCGTGCTAGTAGGAAGGTAAATTTGCATTTATAAAGGGCGCCCAAGGTATTTATGCACGGGTGTCTTCGCATTTGTCCTTTTGCAGATAATAACCTGTGCGGCCAGGAACTCAAACCGCTACCTGAGTTTTTGGGAAGTTCAAATCAACCATAAAATCATAAAGATTTCCCTGTACATGCTTTACCCTAATAAACATTAATATTTTACTGAGACCGGTGCAGCAAAATCGCCGAGAGTCTGGCGACAGAATACGATTTGAACAATAAATGTAATATCTTACTTAATAAATAAATGATTTACTTAATAAATATGTATCTTACCTCGGACCTGTCTTGGCGCCATCATGTAAATTATGTGTGTGCGAAAGCTTGCTTCCTACGTCGCAACGCGAAACGTTTTCCAGGGAAGACTAAAGAATTGCTGTACAAGACCAATGTTCGTCCCATACTCGAGTTTGCTTCTACGATATGGGATCCACGTATCAAATCTGATATCGAGAAACTAGAAAGAGTGCAAAACTTGTCTACTCCCTTTGTTCTTAAAGACTATTCAAGGAACTTCACTGTGTCCACTGCTAAGCGCAGCCTAGGTTCGGATTCGCTTCAGCATCGTAGAAAAGTACTCAGACTAAACTTTTTTCACAATATATTTTATAACAAAATAGGGATAAACAGCAGTTATTATTTAATGAGTCCAGACAATGTTTCACTGAGGACAGATCACTCCTGCAAAAGAAAAGAAACGCATTGTAGCACCGAATTATTTTAGCAAGCTATTTTCCCTAAAACCATTACCGAATGGACACAATTACCAAATAATGTTGTGTCAATTATGTCTAAGAATGTATTTTCGTGTTCTTTGTAGTGTATCGTCGTTGAACATGCCGGGTTTTGGCTTGTCATTGCGCTTAAAATAATGTTTCGGTTTGTCTGTATTTTGTACCAATTTCTATCCCCCCCCCCCCCTGTTGTGTATTGAAAAGGCGCTGTGGGTACTATGAAAAATAAATAAATAAATAATACCGTGCAACCTTTCGTAACACGATCATAACTTTTCGCGAGAGTAACAACAGGGCCTAGATCCCATTTGTTTTAGTTAACAAACTCGGACTTTGTGCAGTATCAAAATTTCGGATAGCATTTTGTTACCCTGACCCTAACGAAGCTTCGCTTATGAACTACGTGGTTGCATTATACGCAGCCTGACGTATTTCGGGGTTGCGCAGCACTGCTTGGCACTGTACGCATTCTTTTCCCTTTCAAATAATAACCGTTATTAATAGTTTTCTTTTCTTTACGTGCATCTCGAAAAAATAAAATTTTTCAATGCGATAAGGTGTTCCGAATTCCGTGACACATTCTTCGCAGTAGGTGGAACGATTGGAGGCTCACCTTTGGATTGGAGGCTCACCTTGTAATTTTGATCTATGTCCAGTAGAGTCCTCGCTTAGTGGACTCCGCTTCGCCGTAGATTTTTAAGTCAAATTTATTTTAGCAGCTGTCAGATGTTTTCGTTCCCAGCTGTAGCCGCTTTCAGATGATGCGCAAAAAATAACGACTGGCGGTGATCAACGGGAATTTGTGTATTTTGCTCAAAAAAAGTGCAAAGGACGAATTGATTTAGCTATCTGAAAATGCACACCTAAATAACGACACCCAGTTCCAAAGCTTTTTTTTCGACGTTTTTTTTTTCAACTGTAAGCGATGCTCTTGAAGGCAAGTTCCGCTTCTTATGAGAATAGAGATGGACACGGAAGAAAACAACACTTTCACAAGAAGGCGGCGCACTAACAACTGATTTATTCTAAACAAGGCGAAAACACACACACACACACATATATATATATATATATATATATATATATATATATATATATATATATATATATAGTAAAGCCGTTGCGGTAGATAAGATAAGAAGGAGCAAATCGGCTACAATCGACCATCGTGGACTTAAACAATGATTGAACTTGAAGTTTGCGAACAACCTCGCTACCTTCAAGCCTTGCGCGTTCGTATGAGCTTCCTCCATTTTATTTCTGCACCAACGCTGGCGATGGTATAAAATTTTCCAGTAATCCAGATATTACAATAAATGTTTTGCTACTATATGCTCCAGTAATCTGCGCGTTGTCTGCACGTACTGGTGATGGAAATCGGTTGGTAATTACTGACATCTGTTCTTCCAATGCTTTTGTGGAAAAGTTAAATTTTGACACGCTTCCAGGCACAGAAAGAAAGCCGGTAATTGTTCAAGATATTTGGTCAAATTATTTGAAAACCCACTCTGCATACTTCTACATGAACTCATGGGGGATTCGATTTGGTCTGGGCATTTTTTTATAACATTGTTGCAAGTTAAGCATTCATTCTTGAGTAATCTATATTCCGCACTAGAGGTCCATCAAAGGATTTACAAATTGCTGAACTATTCAGTTATCCCGTGTGAAAATGGACAAGAAGAAACTGCTGTAGCTTTCAAGTAGCGTATCGACCTTCCGGCTCACATTCGTGTGTTGTCTGTTACCGTAAATATTAACATATCGACCGAATTTTCCGGTTACCTCTGTAAGGATTTTGTTGCGTGGGGATATAAAAACTATTTTTGCTGTATTTTAATAGCTACTCTAATTGTTTACATAACTGGCGAATAGATACCTCACATCGCGAGGTGGGGTTTTGCGAGCAGGCTTTTTTTTAGCTTCCTCTTCATATGCATAATTTCCCTCGTCATACAAGCAGTTTTCTTCTTTACAATTTTGCGTCGTTTGGAACAAAACGTTCGATGCACTGTTACACAATACCAGAAAAACTTTTGCACGTCTGGGCCTTGCTGTATCCGTATAAAATGATAAAGAGTCGATGATCGCTTCTTCTAAATAAATACGTGCTCAGCAAAAGTTCTCGCATACATTTCTTTTAGATTTAACTGTCCCTGCATTACTGCTTACTGCTTGTCCTGGAAAGCGCTTAGATTAATTCTCCCATTCCCGTTTCGCCAGTGATGATTAATGACGCGACTAAACGTAATGCGAAATCTGCATGGGGAGCAGATACCCTTTTTTGATGTTATATTTCCTACATTGCTACGCAACTGCTACCGCCCAGTGCGGGGTATTTGTATTTAAGGCACTGTTGTCTGCCGATAGATAGGGCGCCACTCGATTCTATACTTTAATGTTCCTTTACCGACCAAAAACAAAGCACGTATGCTTCTTTGTTGCTTCTGTTGGACAAGATTTTCGATAAATGGTTCGACGGCGAGAACCAAAATACGTTCGCTCACTAATGACTCTTGTTATCTTTACAGCCTAGGAAAATTGTAGCGTAGTTTGTGGGGAAAATACTTTACATAGTTGGACTCTGAACGTGAAATTTGCTTCTTTTTTATCATTGATGTTTCAAATGGTTCGTAATGATACATCAGTTCATGTCCTTTTTTTAAACTTCAGCGAGGAAGGAGACGCAACCTAACTAAATTTGCCTCTGTCGATAATCACGCTGAGTTTTGTGTCGGGGCAGCTGTTGCATCTTACGTACACGCAGTTCCGACCCGATCGGTGGCAATGAATGATGTCCTTTTGTAACAAGAAAATACATTGAATAGGTTCACTTCTTGTAAAAAGGGGCCAACCGGAACATAAGAATATAGGGCGGATCATGGTGTCACGTAAACTCGGCACTAAAATTATCCGGTAAGACAATAGTGCAGCCGACAGGGCTCTCGGGAATCAAAGAAAACTAATTTAGGCCACATTGAGACGACCTGCAACAATTTAAGGTTCAACTAAATTTAAGCGCACTAAATTAGGTTGGATGAGGGCAGGTTGTGTTGGACTGGAATAACTGGAATATGTGAAGCATATGCGCAGTGCAAACCTTTACACGATATACCTTCTCACCGAAGAAAAGTTCAGAAAAGCCTGCATTCACGCGCAAGATTTGAATCGCGAAGCTGTTGAAGGTGAACATTTCCGGACACATAGTTAAGTTTCAGTGTCATTGATTATTTCCCTAGTTGTGTTTAGTAATCGTCGTCGCGCGCATCCGAGAGGTCGTCGTCTTCTTCGTGGCTAATGGTGGATTCAAAGTGATCCTCAGCATTGCAGACTTCCACCATTTCAACTGGCGAGGCTTGAACTATCACAACGCATTTATGCAAGCTTCAAATTGTTTATTTACATGTGCCGTGGTAGCTTTGTACTGTGCTAGTACCAGTCACCGCCATATGCATCGAAATAATCTTGATCCCTATGCCAAGCATTGCATGCGTGGTAGCGCTTGACGACAGCGCTGGAGTTTTTCTTTTTTTCATAAAGCCACTGCGAGAGCCGAGGTCTCGACGGTCGCCGCGAGGCACGCGCTCACGAGCGCTCCTCATTTTCTTGGTATTTGGTCATACAACGGCGAAATTACGGCATGTACAGCAGCTCCGCTTTTAACAAATCGAATACTACTTCTGAACTCCACTCGCGTTGAATAATTTAAGCTTCAGCAACTAAGCTCGCCGAGCCGGTGGGGACTAAACCAGATCTCCCTAAACTATACACCACTAGACATGGTTAACGAGATAATACCGGTCTACAGCAGGCCAGATGAAATATGATTAGGTTACATTAGGTTGAGCAGTATGCTGCGATAGTTCGTGAACTCAAAAACAACTTCATGCAAAGGCAGATTACGTCGGCACCGGCTTTGGGGATAGTAATTTTCGTTCGATGGTTTCGGAGACCTAATTACTAATGTTTTTGTCACTCTCCAACTTTTACTGCAAAGCTTTGGCACCAAACTGCAGCATACGCATAAGTTATAACCCTTTTTGTGTGCCAGTCATTGTGTTTTCGCGTTTCTTCCAGGAAGAGAAGAGGGGTGTAACTTCGATGATGCGTAGTTGCATAGTTGTTCTCCTGTTATATGCAGTACTTTACGTAAACAGCAAGGTATACCGAGCGTTTCATAATCCACTATGCTTCTCCCTTGCGTCCTGCAGTTTATTAAATCCCGATAATGAAGTCACTCTATAGATGGTAGTTTTTCTATAAATTCTTTTTTGCGCTTGGCCTAATGACTGGTAGTTTATATTATCCAGGAAATTTTAATTATTTATGATATGACCGCCAGATAGTAAATTATTTTTGTGTATGTTAGTCAAATCTGCTTGTTCTTGCTTGTATTCATGCACCAGACAATCAGCAGATCTGCAGAAGTCAGCAGATCTACGCGCGTATACGTACCTACACATTTGTTTTCGTCCGTGCAGGACAATATGTCGGCCCTATGGGTTTTCCAACAAGTTATTACCTTCTGTGCGCCAACCTGATGGTTCTATTTAGATAAATTCTTATAAATGCATGGAGCGATAAATTCGCAGGGCCGCTGATGAAATTTGGCCATGAAGTGGGAAGGTGGGCGTCTATGGCGAAACAGCGACCGAGTCGGTTTAACTCGCGTGCGAAGCATGTTATCGACGACGATGATGATGATGATGATGATGATGAGTTTAAATGCACCGACGCTACACTGGCGATGAGTCGCGCTGTATTGAAGAACTCTGGAGAACTCTGGATGCTTGGAAAGCTCGAACACGCGGGCGTCTTCGCTTTTCGCCTTCACCAGAAAAGGCCTCTGCGGCCGGGAATTGAACCCACGTCATTGGTCTCAGCAGCACAACGCCTTAGCCACTGAGCCACCGCGACAACTGTTGTCTTGAAAGTCACCTGTCTTGCGTCAGCAGCTGGTGTGCCGAGCCGGTGCATGTGACCTGCGCCTGGTTGCTGTCGTTGATGAGTGTGAGCTTGAGCGGTTTCGAATGTTATACACAATGTATTTGCTTCTTTTTTTTAAAGACGATAGTCTTTCTTGGGCTACTTAAACCCAGAAATTTTGGTCTGTCTGTATGTCTGTCTGTCTGTCCGTCTGTCTGTCTGTGACTCGATTCAGCCACCCGGCCAAAGCAAAACAATGCCTGCGCAATAGTCTTATATAGTCACAGCTAAATCTACCCGTCTATGTCCGGTGTAATGTTCATACTTGTCAACATTGTTGAAAAAGAACAAGACATTACGCAAAAATGAGTCAATAAATCGTTACAGAAGTGATATTTTCAGTGTTCCTTTATAAAAAATCAAACATGGTTGACTTTTGCGAAATTAAATACTTCATCAACTGCAGAAAAAGAATTCACTCCGCCGTCGACTGCTGTCGCCCGCGCCACTATAGCTTCTGGCGTCATTTTAAGAAATCAACCGGCAACAGTTACGCAAAGTTCCACTAGAGAGGTTCCACGTTCTGACCCGCCGTGGTGGCTCAGTGGCTAAGGCGTTGCGCTGCTGAGCACGAGGTCGCGGGTTCGATTCCCGGCCGCGGCGGCCGCTTTTCTGATGGAGGCGAGAAGCAAAAACGCCCGTGTGTACGAGATTTCTGCGCACGTTAAAGATCCCCAGGTGGTCAAAATTAATCCGGAGCCCTCCACTACGGCGCGCCTCATCGCCTGCGTTGCGTCAGCGCGTTAAACCCTACAATCAATCAATCGTTCCACGTTCTGCTTGCAACGCACGTGGAGTAGGGAAACGCGGTTCTATAAACGTTGAAGTAGGGCGCCTCCATAACGCGCGTCTTCGCCGTACGGCAGCGTTCGCATCGAGACACCCGGTTTGGAACAGTGGAACGCGGGAAATTTAAAATGATTTAAGCAAACCTTTGGCGTCTTTACTTTGGGAGGAGCGCGACGCAAGAGGAACAACATGAGAGGTGAGCGGGAAAGCGAAGGAAGGCATTTACTTCGCAAAAGCCGATAAAGACTATCGTCTTTTGACGGCATTTGCAACGAAAGGAGCAGATACGCGGCCAATTTTTTTTCACAAGAACTTGGACAGTTGTCCTGCTGTGGCCAAATGAAATGCATGCTTATGTTTAGTTGATTACGAAGCACTGTAAAAACTGGAACTCATTAATATATATATTCCAGTCCCGCTAAATGGGGCTCAGTTGACACCTGTGTAACCCCCCTACCCTATGTAATGCCTTCCCCAGAGGGCCTTTAGGGGTTTTTTGACATAAAATAAATCAATAAATAAACAAATTGGAAACGCACATTCATGTGCTTAAGATATCCGATTACAGCAAACGCTGTTCAATTGGAAACATGCTCTTTTTTTACCAAAACAATGTCCAGCTTTTCCGCTAAAAACGAAGCCGTTCAGGAACCTTTCGATGAAATTCCAGAAAAGTGACATTTTGCGTGGTAGTAGGCGTCCATTTAGATATGAACCCACCAAAAATTTTTGCAGAACTCAAAATAGTTTTTCTTTATTTTGTTGTCAAAGCTTACTGCTCATACATTCAAATGGGATAGTTTCCGTCTCCACAGCCTGGTATTGTAAAGTGCTAAACTTGAAACTGCGCACAACGCAAGCTTTGACCTTCAATATTATCTATGCGAGGATACTTTGCATTACACTGAACAACTCTAGAGGAACCCCTTTTCAAAGAACTGCGATGAGCCGGAAAGCTGCACCGGAGCCAAGGTTAGACAATAGAAATTGGTTTCTTTTTGGTTAAAAGTAACTACGTTTCTTTCCCACCGTGGACCATAAATCATTGCCCTAAGCATACCAATGCTGTTACTACACTCTTTGCAGGGTTACAACCAAATTTCCTGAATTCGCATGCACGCCGCTCTTTCGCGTGGCTGTTGGCACCAACCCATCTCTCCTCTATTGACTATTGCCTCCCAAGGACACGTTATTCCCTTCCCAAATGAGAGCAACTCCGTTATAATGGCCGGAAAACCCCGCTGCAGCTCGGTTTAGGAATGGCAGCGCGCTGGTTCGTTGGAGAAAACGCAGCCGTCAGACGTCTTTTCATAGCGCCCCGCGTATCGCCTCCGCGCGTGAAAGGAAGGACTGTGCCGGCCAGCTGCTCTCCGGGATGCCTCATTGACCGGCGCGAAAAAGAGCCTTTTCTCTGGACACAGGACAAAGGAGCGCGTCGGCCCGTTCCCCGCTTTGCCCACGCTTTGCGCGGGCGCTGATTGTTTCCAGGAAAACTTTTCTAATCCAGCCGGCACCTCGCTCAATCCCGCTGACTGTTTCAGGGTTGGGAAGTGAAACGCATAAAGGCTGCTCGGCGGAGTCCATTAGGGACGTTCTCAGTCGCTCTAGAGCCCTTGAAAAGCCGAAGGGGAAAAAATGCTTGAAACTAAGTAAGGTTGCCTTTCTTGTACGCTGACAACGCCCAAAACGCCTAGAGCGATGTATATGGTTTTGGTTTGCCATAGACTCAGAGAAGATTACACGTTGGAAGTATTTCGAAGGCCAATTTCTCCGGAGCGAGATTGTCTTCGTTCTTAAATGGGTCACGAACACAAATCCGTTCGGCTCAATCAAAGCACTGCATTGACCCAATGACACTGATACCGATCTTAACGCAAACTTTCAACAACTCAGCTAATTAAGGAAACCGCTAATACGAATCAGTAGCAACTTACCAGCCACTTCATCGAGGGGTCCTTATGACGTCACAGGAACTTGTTTTGTGATTGCCGGCTACTGACCAAGGCCACGATCAAGGAACATATCCGCGTGAGTGTAGGAGGCCTCTAGTTCCGTTTGATCATGAGAGTTAACTAATGGTGTACAGTTAGCACAGTGATAACTCTGCTTTTGTATTCCTCCTATTACGTCCCCGGTGGCATCATAAAGCGCGAAACACTAGTTTTTTTAGTACCTTTCATTTTCGTTGGGTGAAAAAAAGAAACGTCTTTCGGTGTTGGAATTTAGTTGAGCGCTTTACCAAATAACCACTCTTTCCAGTTGAACAAACTTACACTTTCTCTTTATGATTAACGGCACATTGATGACAATAGAAAACATGAACAAAATATAGCTTAACAATCAGGCAATATTGCAATATGTTCAAGAAAGCTACATTTCCCCAATCAGCGAAAAAATAGGAAACAGTTGTCATACTTCAACAAGGTAAAAATTTGGGCTGGTTGGTACATATTTAAGAATAGCAAAAACAGCGCAAAGGATGGGACGAGGAAGAACAGCAGGACGAAGCGCTGACTAACTGTTAGGCAGCGCTTCGTCCTGCTGTTCTTCCTTGTGCCCTCCTTTGCGCTGTTTTTGCTATTCTTGCAGTTCTCATAGTTGTCAACGCAGAAAGGACCCGTGCGATAGTGGCGATCGCGGAAAGCGCGAGGGCGCATCGAGAGCCAAAGGAACCGTAGCTTTACTAACAGTTGACCAAGCAGACTGCTCGGCCGCTTGGTTCTCGATTTTCGAAATGTAAAAACCACTGTGCAAAGACAATGCACATAGTCGAGAAAACACACGGAAAGTCACAGATGGGCTAGTGGCCGCCCAGTTGCTTGAACCTATACCTGAACCTGTACTTGAACCTATACCTGTACTTATACCTTTCAAAAATATGGAAGCCCTGGCCCCCGTATGTCACGCCTCATTTCATTAGGCTGATCATACATTTCCCCCTGTGTAGTGCGGTTTTCAGAGACGAATTAAGGAACCAGTGCAAGGGAAAAGAGACAGACGCCAGTCGGTATACTGCCATGCTTTTTTGTGAACTCTACGGCGTATCACTAGACACTTTGCCTGCAACGCTGTCTCCGCCACATAAACTCAGGCTACAGCAAACTGCGCAACAATTGGTGCAGTATCAGCGGAGCTGTATGACTTGTGGCAATGGCATGTGTATTGGTTCGCCCCTTTCAGTTGAAGAAGGGAAGCAACTGAATCAATATCGAGAGATGAGGCAATGCGTTGAAGGAAGAGAGTATCAGGTGGGAAGGTCGAAAAATTTCGGGGGCAGACATTCGGCTAGTCTGAAACAAGACAAGCGCGCCTAAAAGCCACGTGATGTGGCTCTCGTCTTTCCCACGGCAATAGCAGGAAGATGGGAACATCAGCCGCGACTGTCAAACCCTGCGTATGAGACAAAAAAGCACCGGTATGGTCGGCGTACCACTGTAACTTGGCACCCTCGTCAAGCATTCGCGCTTATGAGTATACGCCTCGCCCTGGACGCCTCGCATCCACCTAAAAGCACACAAGTAATGAATCGTACAGTTTTCGTGCGTGCTGTCTTCTCAGGTGGTTCTCCTACGAACACCCTAGACTACTTACTTGGCGGCTCTGTCTTGATCCGCTCGCTCTTTGACTGCTCCCATTTATTCAGACGTTCACCTCGGCATTTCGAAATTCCCGCGCATCCAATATCTCCGAACGTCGGTGATCAATTGCACACACTGGCTGCTCAGAGCACTCGGCAGCCGTCGTTGCGTAAACCACTTTATCATGAGCATTTCTCCTCACTCCTAGGCGCCAGGTTAGAGTCGCGCCATCCGATCAAATTACGCAACGTGCGACAGGAAACGAGAGACCCTGGTGCATTTCCGGACTGTGCTAGAAGGCTTGGCGGGATATGCAACGCCACTTCTTTCCCCTTCTTATTTTGGGACCCGCTGTCATCTGAAATGGGTTCAGGTAAGCTCTAGGCTTCTGTGCAGGCAGATAAAAGGCCGACGGCTTAGCGCACCCGCGCTCATGTGCACATATACTCTGTACGACAGAACGAACTTAGTTTCATTGCGAGAGCCTGCGCAGCAACTACCGAGGAAAATGCCACCTGCGGGTGTGCGTCACTGCTCCTAGCATCACATCGGAGGGATTAGCACGAAAATGGGCACACCTTACAGAGGAAAGTAGCTACAGCTTGTACCAGGAAAAGCTTATATGAAAGCCCACTTGACGAAGCGGTTGCAGCATAAGTATTATCCTAATCTTATCCCTAAATCTCGAAGTGTACCTCTGATGCCCAGTGGCCGTATAAGGATGAATTGGCACGACACCACTTAGAACCCACGGACGCTTTCATCAGCAGCTTGTCAATATTAACTTATCTCACTTAACCCAAAAAGTTTTTTCTGTCTTCAGTATGCCGCAATTTGCGGGTTATTAAAAGCCTGTACGTTGATTCTGTGGTCCGAACTAAGGTGCGCCTAGGTGAAATTCCGGGATCGCGAAGTCGTAAATTTGAATTCTAATATAGAAATATGCATTCTAGCACTCAGCTCTTAAAACATGTTTCTCCCTAGAACTACTGTATCGTGGGAGCTAGGAGTCACTGCAGCCAAAACTTTGTTGATCATCAATGAGGTCGGGCTTTTATTATAGCCTGAACACCAGCACGTCACTATCCTCCGTTCTCCTGGCTGCATACGTTGACCAGTATGCTACTGGTGTTGAGCTTGTGATACAGGCACCCCCTCATTGACGATTAACGGAGGCATGATTAGACATCTTATAGACTCGCAAAAAAAATGGCTATGACCATACGCATCAGGAACACTTAAACTTCCATGCTTTCTGCAACTGTGTTGTGTGTAATATGCAGCATGTTGTCTGTCACACGTACTGGCAAATTTTATCGAAACAAGGAAGTCAATTGACACATATGACTTCTGCCTTCAGGAATTATATATCAGTTTGCGGCAGACGCTAACAAAGTGAAAAAAAAGTCATTAATGAGGGGAATAACAGAAACGCAACAAAAAAAAAAGGATTTCTCCTTTGAAACTTTCATTGCTTTTATGTACGCATGTCTTATTGTGAGGAAGCGCGCAGAACTCAGACAAGAGATGTGGTCTACCCGCAGGCAAGAATTCCTTTCGAGATCACGTTACGCACCTGGCGCTACTGGTAGAAATAGTACCTGGAAAACCAACATATTCGAGGCCATGCGGTAAAACATAATCAAACTACAGTTTTCAGCCCTTTGCATCAAATCTGAATCTGAATTTTCTAAATCTAAAAAAAAAAATCATGAGCCCTTCTATTCTGTGAAGGTGTATGACCAGCGAAGCTTCTTGCACACAACATGGAGGTGAAACAGAATTTAGGTGAAAGGTGCAAGCAAATTTGATTTTCCCTTGAGCGTTGACAAGCGCGCACTTTGATTTCGACTCCGCTTATATTGAAAATGACCATATCTAAGTAAGGTTGAGGTCTGAGTCCGGTTTGATCTTAAAACTGGTGCCTACTATGAACTAATCTAACTGACGACGCGTAATAACGTGATCACCCGTATAAGGTTGAGGTCCGAATCATGCTTTGAACGGCGTGCAACTTTCTTTTTCCCACACCCGCCGCGGTGGCTCAGTGGATAAGGCATTGAGCTGCTCAGCACGAGGACACGGGTTCGATTCCCGGCCGCGGCGGCCGCTTTTCTGATGGAGGCGAAGAGCAAAAACGCCCGTGTGTACGAGATTACGGCGCACGTTAAAGATCCCCCGGTGGTCAAAATTAATCCAACGCGCCTCATCGCCTGCGTTGAGTAGGCGCGTTAAACACTACAATCAATCAGTCTTTCTTTTTGCAACGCGGCACGCTATAGAACGCCTCGCCTTTCGAAGACACGTGGAGCCTAGGGAGTTTTTGTTCGCAAACAAGAAAAATACATTGAATTTTAGCCATATAAGTTTTGTTTAAAACTGTTCTTTAAGTGTCAAGCCATTTAAAATTTCGCAGTTCAAGACTAAGCCTCCAATTTGCTAAGCCCAAATTTGAATGTTCGATTTAGGCTAGTCTTCTTTTTTTTTTTTTTTGCAACGCCTGGTGCAACCTAACTTCTAGTGACAACTGGAACAAACTCTGAAACCAGAAAAAGAAAACCAGGCAGGATTAAAAGCCGGGCAAGGACACAGGGGGGGGGGGGGGGAGCAATCGAAGCGATCACGTCTCTTTCGACCTTCTCACCCACTGACCCCCCGACCTTTGCCTGAAAAGTCAATGGATGCGAAAGACGGTGGCTTCTGCGCTCCCCGTGTGACCCACATTCCGGCGGGGTCAAGCATGCCTCCTTCAAGAAAAGTAGATCGGGTTTTTCTTCTTCGTTATTTCTAACTCCTCCCCCCTCCTCCTATGCCAGAAAAGCGGTGAACCACAGGGGAGGAAAACTAAAAAAAAACAGTTTCGGAAAGAAGCTACGCCGCAGAGAAAGCGAGAAAACATTTTCCGCAAGGCAGGACCGTGAAATAGGGCGTATAAGAGTCTACATACGTAGGCACGCAGTGACGCGATATCCGGGAAACGTTCCCCCAGCTCGGAAACGGGAGGCGGCCGGCCGGTGAAGCGAGGAAGAAACGCAAACGTGGCCACCTCGCCACGTCTTCTTCTTATGGTCGCTCGCATGAACGCATTTAGGTGAGGGGCGCAAGAATGCGCCGTGCCATGTGCCTGAAGAACAGGCCTAAAAATTCTGGGGGAGACGACGGAATTAGGTTTACCCTAAAGGGGGGGAAATATGTAGGCACTGTAGAGAAAACTTGAATTATAGGGGCGTACGCGAAAGTGCTTTGAACAGAACAATGTTTTTTTTTTATTTCGTTTTTTTACTTACGCGCATTTATCTAAGCGAACATTTTTTGCAGATGCCTAAGTAGCCCTCGCACGGTGGGTTTAAACGCAATTTGGTAAATCTTAGCAAGATGAGACGAACGAAAGAGAAGGGGAGCGAGTGGGTTTATGATCGACCCCTCCCACCCTTCTTCGTCTTTTGTTCATAGCAAGTCTATTGTTTCCCTGCGGAACAACTCGTTCTATTTTTGTGCGCGCGTAGAGATCAAAGAGCCCGCATAACTCTACGGCCTTTGTCGGGATGCTGGTGCTTTTTATGGGCTATTTTGCCCGTTGCCCACGCGTTCCAATTAGGATTGTGGAACGCACAGAAAGATAAAACTAAACGTCCGGAGGGAATCTTGGAAACTTACTCGCAAGCACGTGCGCACGCGCGCACCCATCGTTCGTTTAAAAAACTTAACTGCTTTTGCTATGCTATATTTCTTTCACCGTAACTAAATGAATATATTATGTAGGGAGGGTGCCTCATGAAAAACTTCTTCCCCTCTCTCGTAATCATCTTTCAGTTTTTCTTGTCCTAAGTTTTGAATTACGGTAATACTTGATCTTTCCCGATGTAAGCAAAAAAGATATATTTTTCTATGTTCATGCCCTCTGACATTACCCGTTATTAAACCTTTGCTTGGGGAGGAAAAGAAAACGGAATAATGATGCAGGAGCCAGGCGTCCTGGAAACATAGCTGACTCAGTAGAGATGCATATACCTTTGTATCCAAACAGTCCAAAAATCCGTAACCAGCACAAAATACGTGCATGTACCACTTCTGGCGCGAATACGCATGCCCTATCTAATTAGACATTTTCGTTCATATTTGTAAACTCCGAATGAAAATGTTTTCAGCATGTCTTAAGATTGCTTCAGTAGGACTTTAGTAAACCTATAATAGGCGAAGCGCCGGAACATTCGCCTGACGACAACGGATTGCAGACAAAGGCTCATAGCTTGGCGTCAGGTGCCTTTCATGGATCTAAATATTTCGGGCACTCTAAAATCAGGTGGTCCACAGCTTCTCCAGAATTTCCGAATACACGCATGGGGGGATCTGCGCCCCAAATCCTGTACAAAAAGCGCTTGGCACTGGGCGCGCTGAGACGCCGTGTGTATATGAGCTTCCACAGGGCGGCTTACCATGAGTGAAAGAGAGAATATTAAGTATGGGCCAACGTGAATATAAGGTGCTGTCTCTCGCCCTTATTTCAACCTAAGATTTATTCTAGGGTGTTCTCGAAATACTGCGCAGGACGGAACGTGCATGTCAACGCGAGAGAGGAATCAGTCTTCAGATCTCTTGCACTCTGCACTTCACTCGACGCTTTTCGAATACGGCCGAGTCTTGGGGCTCTCGTGTGCGATTTTTTTTTTTGTTATCTCAACAAAAGCTTAGAGAAGTATAAAGAGAATAACCCGACGACAGGGTAGTTTAAAAACTGACAAAGACCACGGCTGCTGCCATGGAGGATGTTTTGTCCATTCGCGTCACGCACGAGATTTCAGCGGCGACACAGATCGAAACGGTGGAATCTGATTTATTGCGAAGTGCGTTCTCAAAAAGGTAAAAAAAAAAAAAAAAAACCTCACGGCCCTGCAGGTGGGGGAGGAGTAGGTAGATGGGAATTTAACCGAAATTTTCTTCCGGGGTATGTCGAGCCAAAATGCGCTGGTAGATTTATTTATTTATTTATTTATTTATTTATTTATTTATTTATTTATTTATTTACCCTCAGGGCCGAACGGCATTACAGAAGGGAGTGGTTACAATTTTACCATACAAACAAGCAGTTAGCTACAATACAAACGCAAATAATGCAATCAGTTTGTGATATAAAGATAAATTCACTCAGATAAAATCAAGTAAATAAATAAACCAGGTAAATTGCAAAAGCAGTCAGGTATAATAAAAACGCAAATAAAGCAATCAGTTTACTCGCCGGTCGTCACAAAATGGCGCGCAAGGAAAAGAAATCAGCGTTCTTTTTTATCGACAAGAATCTTACAGTCAATACGTGCACGAGAAGACTGGTCTAATTTAAACGTATCCATGCAAGAATTAACCTAGGAATAAACTAACTGCCGGTTTGGTACCCTCAATAGTGCCCCAAATTTTTCGCATTTATAGGGCCTCTGGGATCACCACAAAGCGACAAAATGAGGCACGTGGTAGGAATTAATCCAAAGAAGTCTTGACATATAGTCCGTATACATATAGAAGTCTTGAAGTCCGTATACATATAGAGGCGCCAGCTACACATCGAACACACGCGTAGCGCAACTATATACTGTTTCTTGTGGGCACAACGATTCCTTTCTTATGGATCATGGGATGGCGTACAAAGACGTCACACCCGCTTACGAAAAAATGGAGTAAAGGAAACATTGCGCATCACGCAGTTTTCAACGGCTGCGGATGGAATTATGCGGTTCGGAGTTGATAAGCGAACCAGTAAATCTCGCATAATGGGTTTTTCCGTATCGATCACTGCCTAATTGAAATTCTGCTTACGCTTTGAGATGTAGCGAAAATTCGAAAAACTTATTATTGGCTGTCAGATGGCACGTGTCGTCGCAGGCATTTGCTATCTTCCTTCCCGCCCCCCTCCCTCTGAGCTGGAAACAGCAAAAGACCGTTGCACCGTATTTTCTGGCCTGGATCGATCCGTGGATGCAGACGATCCCTAGCCATAGCGCGTCACCGATGTGGCTAGCGAAACGTGCGCTTGAAGGTCCTTGTGATGACTGTGCGACTTTCAAATTTAAAATCCTACGTAGTGTAATGATCGCGGCATAGGTTGACTGAGTGTTTTGGTTTCATTTTGTGCGGGGGATACGCGAAATTTGTGAAAATTCGCACGTTGTAGTTGAGAGGATTGCATGGTGGTATGACCCCAGCAAGTTACTGCTGCTCGTACACCTTGGCGTTAGCTTGGAGGCTCATGACCCCCCCCCCTCGCCGCCCTTATTTTTCGCCTTTCGCATGCATTAAAGGGGCCAAGTTTGGTAAATTCAAGTTTGGTTCATTCAAAATATTGCCTTGTTAGAATCATACTGACACCACTTTTAACGTAAACTTCGCTCAAATAAGCTACATAATTCGAAAAAAAGGGAATGGCCATGTGACCCACTAGCTCATTTCCCGCAACAGAACCTATGATGTCATACCACCCAGCTCTGCGATTGGCGGGGGCCGACAAAAGCAAACGCAAATTAGGCAGACCTTGTAAGCTTGCCGAACGAGCTGTTCGCGCTTAAATTTACGCCACATTCTTTTTCAAGCAGTAAGAATGGTGTCACCAACAGAGGAAGTTACGAAAGCACACGTAAACATAGAAGTACCGATGCGTACTGCTATTGGTACAGCGCGCACTATGATTCGTTTAGATGCACAGCACTGCGGGGCTTTGGGGTTGTCTCAGACGACACTGGCCGATTGACGCAAGCGACGGTGTCTATCGTGACCAAATTTGTCGGCCGAGCACCATGTTTCACGACAAGATTATTTTCTCCATAAAAAAAAAAAAAACAAGCCAGGTTTAAATACGGTCATAACCAAAAGCCCACAAACGGCTTGCCGCGGTGTGGTGGACGCCATCTAGGTTGACTAGCAGTAAGCAAGTCTCCGCTGCCCACCAAGTTTAGCGGAAAGACCTGCTCTTATGATGTCATTGCAAACGTCGTTCGAACACACGTTTTGGCGCGGGAATCAAACTTTTAGCTTGCATTGATTAATTTCGCAGTGAATAAAGCATCGTTTGCTTCTGGACAAGTGCTTGGGGCACTATAGAACAAGAAATCTTTCGAATAAAACAAACTTGTATTTTGTCTTCATGGCCCCCTTGAAGATAGAGCTGCTGCCAACACATACAGTGCTTCTGCCCTCGCTCACTGCAACCTGCTTATCGTCTGCGGGGAACGTTTGTCCAGCGAACTCAAGATTCAAGATTTGAAGATTTTGTTTTGCCCAGCTTTAGTGGTTAGGAGAAAAGAAAAGGCTGCGTGCGCGAGCTTGACGGGCCCCCGTCCTTCACAATGGAAGGCGGCAGCATGTGCAAGCGACACAGGCATAATTGCTGAAGTGCGAATGCAAAACAGATATGCAGGCATCAGAAACATAGATATGAAAACAGTAATTACTCTGTACAACCATATTAAAACTGAGAGCCACGAACAGTGCCAGTCTTTTTCGTGGATGGAAAAAAATGAAACAGAAAAGAAAAACGCAGATACCGCTAGTTTCTCCTAGCGTCAGCCTGACCTTCACGCTCAGCCAAGTTCAAGCCAGCGCGTTGCGCGTTTGCGTGGCGGCAAGGTTTCCACGTTCCCTTCCTCCTTTCCCCAGGTTAGGACAAAATAAAATTATCATCAGCGTCTCACCTCTCCTTTGTTCCAAGGGTAAGGGTTCGGAGAGGGGGACAAGGGAAAGGATTAGGGCATGGACCATCACTAAATTATATATGGAGCCGCTGGCCATTCACTGTATAGAGAGCTGCTCTGAGCAGCTCCAAGCAGCTCCGTATTTTATTTGCCCATAGAACGCCTATGGCGGGAGAAGTTTCGGGCTGCTTGCAGCTGCTCAGAGCTGCTCAGAGCTGCTCTGAGCAGGAAACAAAAAAGACCTTGTGTTTTTTCTTGCGGTGCCATTGTGAGCGCGTTGCCTGCGCGCTCTCGGTGGGAAAACCGAGCTTTCGTTCGACACACTTCGTTCAACCACGTTAAACCATGGCAATTTTTTTTTATAAAGCAAAGCTGTTGTACTTTCGTCCAGTGGCTTCCCGGAGGATGCACAAGTGAACCTTTTAACCGGAGGCACACCCCCGGGGACAAACTCCTTGAAGCGCATAGCGTGATTTGCCGGGCCCGCTGTCGGCGCTGCGCACAAGACCCCGTTTTTAGTAGTTCTGCTCCCGCAGCGGCGGCGGCCGCGACGGGAGCGGCCGCTCAGCAGATCGGCAGCCGACCAAACCCGCAGCCTCCCACGCATGCGCCGCTGGGTCCTCTCGGGCTATGTGACTCATCTTGAGCCGCGTTCGCCGAGAAGGAAAGCGAGGCCGGCTCTTCATCTGTGAGCGTTGCACGGGACCGAACGGCTCTGAGCGGTCGTCAGCAATGCAGCTGCATCGAAGTTTAACCAGGCGAAACCAAGACTCAACCAGATTAAGCCAAGCTTCTGCTTTGCATATTTCAGGTTAGCTGAGCTGAGCCGCAAGCATTTTTTATGAGTGTTCATACGTGACCTTTGAGATTCATTGTTAGCGTTCTTCCACATCACGGAGAATGAGATAGCCCACCTCCCCAATGCTACGTCTCCGAAACCACAAACGTCCCTCGCAGAAGTGGAAGGCCGGCTATCAATTGATAAGAAATGCTCCGGTGGGAGGAGAGTTGCTTGTGTTTGCTACGCGGGGAAGGTGTTCATGCGCAGCAACCATAGCGCTTCCCGGCTGAGTGAGCTGCAACCTTTCTCGGGTCTCTAAAGGGAAGGAGCTCCCCGCCGGACGATATGACAAATGCGCGAGAAAGACGCTCCCCAACAGAGTCCAGCGTGGTAAGCGGGCAAAAAAAAAAAAAAGACTCAGAGGGACAAGCCGCCGACTGAGCATGCCCAAATAACTCTAGTCGCACCAAAGGTCCGCCAGCAGGGACTTGGGTCGAGGTCGAATCTGCCTATTGGGAATGCACAGAGGGAACCGGCGGCACGCCTTCTTTCGCTCCGTTTTCTTTTTTGCCGAGCGGAAGTTATGCGAAAGTTATTTGTACCTTGTACGAGAGCCACCAGTCTCTACCGCGTCCCATATCCCGTACTTCGCACCTCTTCGCCGAGTTGTGTCGTGGGGAATCCGTGAGTGCCGGCCGCAGAAAGACGGGAACACGGCGGATTTCTGAGTGAATATTTGTATAGCGCGTATATTTATTGCCTAACGTTTGCGCTCGTCCTTGCCACCACGTCTACGCTTGGCAGAGTAAATACTACCCAAGCTAACCGGGCCTGCTGGCTTCATTTCCTCGTTATTCTCTTTTATCCTGCGGTTGGCCCAGGAATGTACTCGGGAGGTTTTTGTGAAACCTGGTGAGTCAAAATGGCTTACTTGAGTTGCCACGTCTTCAGTAGGAAATAAACTACCGATATCCATTTAGCCAGTCTGCGTTCACGTGATCCTCCTGCCCGGCCAGGGGATAGAAAGAGGTGTTAGGCAACGGTAAGGGCTTAGCATTGAGAGAGCGAATGCGATATGGATGGCGGAGCCTCATAACCAGAGCACGAAATTATTGCGTGAAGAATGAAATAATAATAATCAACTGGAACGGAGCTAGGGCATGATCAGAAGCACTCCAAGAGATGCGTTGGAATCTCCGTCGCATATTAAAGGTGCCGACCCACTGGGCCCATTATCGATCTTCGTAAATATTCGTACATATACGTTTTTGCACGCTCCTCTGCTGCTTCTCTCTCTCTCTCTCTCTCTCTCTCTCTCTCTCTCTCTCTATATATATATATATATATATATATATATATATATATATATATATATATATATATATATATATCAAGCCTACACAGCACTTCGATGCGATGTAAGCTCAACGAGGAAATGCGTATATGTATCACCGTTTCTCCGGATAGGAAGCTGTTTTTCATAAAAGACCCTTGGGCTTTGATATTTTTATATAAGACCGATTGTTCTGGCCTCAACATAATAGCAACCCGACGTTGGTACCACACTGCTTATAGGTCACCTAAAAGTATCCTCCTAGCAATGCACGTGTGTACAGTAGTGAAGACAAGTTTATAAGTCTCAATGGACGGCGGAGCGGCTTACGCATTTATCCGGCAATTCCTGCTTTGGAGAATGTGCGAATGTTTATATCTCAAAAATAAACTAAATAAACTGTTTTTCAGCGCCCATGTAAGTCGCGTCTTACTACTGTGCTCGTTCCAGCTGACTCTTTCTTTTCGAAACGCTAAGGAGGGGGGCATTTGGTACTGATTTCTGTCTGACTGCATGCGCTGAGTGTTTACGAAAGAGAAATGACAGAACGCATACGCAAGACGAGCGCAATCGTCTTGCGTACGGGTTCCGTCCTTCGTCTCCTGTGAACAGTTAGCGCAGTCAGACATGAATGCTCTTTTCTTCTGATAATTACGTCCAATTAACTGGCCTATAAAGCCACTCTAACACACCTGAGAACCTCTTCCTAACACCATTCCCTGGTAAAAATGCCTCCGTTAGATTAGGTTCTATCTTTTCATTGCTCGTCGTTGGAAACATCTTTCTTATTTTTTGAAATTTGACCCTGCAGCCACGGGCCAAGTTGTGCCTGTTCACTGCTCCGTCGAACTTTACCAAACCTTTGTTCCTAAAAAGCCCCGTTGGCAATATAGCGCGGGTATTAAAGCGAAGCTTTAGTTTCCTCAATGATGCTGTTATACGCCAATACGAAATGCAAGAAAGCCAGCTTTCTCTAACGATGATGATGAATGATCATAAATGAAGTGAAAGAAAAAAAAGCGCCCGGAAGCGTATAGGCGTTTCCTAGTCAGGACAGCCAAGCGACGCATGGCGCCATCTAGGGGCATGTTTGAAGTCCACGTGCTTGTGGCCCTCAATTTAATCCCTCAGAACCGCTTGGTCTCATAGTGTAGTAGCTACGCTCCTGCGAAGCAAACATCCTAACCCGGGGTCAAATCTCGTTACCGTTTTTTTTTTTTATTTTTCAAGGGTTTGTCATATTTGAATATTAAACTTTGTTATCACGCATATAATCTATTTTTACATCTTTATAATTCGAACTTCGGGTATTTTAGTTGCCTTTTGGTCAGTTTCAGCTACTGCTTCTCGTACGCTTTTGCGGGTTTTCCCCTTTGAGGTCGGTTTCGGTATTTCTCTTGAATATTTTTCTACACCGTTGTTTTCAATTATTGCAGGTCCGTTTTGGCTGATATTTATTTCAGTTCGGGTGGTTTTGTATGCTTTAGGTACGTTTATGCTGTGATATAACCCCCATAAGCAAGCTCAGGTGACGGCTGGCCGTACTGACTAGGAAATGCATATAAGCCGCCCCGGAAGGGAAACTGGGTCCCTCGCGTTATGAAGCCGGCGTCTATCCGATTGCTCCATTTCTACATGGTCGAAGCGAACCCCAAGCAGCAGGTACCGATTCGCGCCGTTCACACCCACACCCAAACATTAGGCCTACGGAGTGCACACCCGAGAGTTGCTGTGGGTATTCTAAAAAGTGGTGCGCACCTCCAAAGTAGCACATACTCGCAGTGCGAGATTGGCGTACCAAAGAATCCATCACGAGTAAGCTTCACGTTCAACCATCGTCGTCGTCAGACGGGGGGGGGGGGGGGTGCATGCTTTTTTATCATTGTTCTTAGAGGGGTGATAGGTGCGTCAGAGGCCCCTCGTTCTGCCTAGCAGCAACAAACTCGGTATTCGAAATTGCTGTCAGGATGCAGTTCGGTTTCGGCGTATGGTTTGCGCCCTTGCACCTAACAGAACACCTTCTTCGTAGTTCTTATTCTCAGCATTCATGTAGGGTCCTTCCGTTTCAGGATTCACATGTTTCCAAATTCCGCTGCCGCCCCCTAACAATAAACGGTAAGATAAGTGGGGTCTGTTATCTCTTTGTGCTCTTCCTTCATCCCTGTCTAATTAGCGTCGAAACATGTATCCTGAAACTAGGCTACTCCGCCTCGAAAAAGAGCTAATGAAAAGAACTTATGAGTCAAATGTGATGGCTCTGTGCACCTTTGTCTCTCTTTCTTTCAATCACTGAAGCGCACATCCCCTTGAAAGTTTCCCCAGTTCATTGTCGTATTGTACTTAGGTACCGTATGCCTCATCCACTTCTGGCTATGCCCCTCGTTCTCCAGCAATTCTTCTTGCTATTTTTATTCTCGCTCAAAGAAGGAGTTCTTTACAACTTTATGAAAGCACCCTGGGCTTCTTGCTACTTCTTTTATCTTTTTCGGGACACACGAAATGAAAAAGCCTAGATTAGTTTCGCCTTTTTTTAGTGCGAAGGCTTTATGTGGCAGATTACTCACCGATTCCGGCTCGCAGTTCGCAAAACACCGGTTCCTATAGCGAACGGCTTAATATGAATAAAAAATTTACACCATCTTCCCGCAAGGGGAACCATGGGGTAGATGCGACGCATCGGGGGTTTCCGTTGCGTTTCCGTTATGTTAGCGTGTCCATTGTTGTTGTGTGTCCATATTCTACGCAGCATGTTCACCCCCGATGCGTCGCATCTACCCCATGGTTCCCCTCGCGGGAAGATGGTGTAAATTTTTATCGGGGTGGCCGGTGCTTGTTACGGTTGCGCCGACCATCGCGATAGCAGGCCTGTTAGTCTCCATTCAAATCATCGGTGGTCATCGGAGGATGTCATCCGCGGAGCGGCGGCGGAACGACTGAGCGGAGCGGCGCAGTTACCGCGTTTATATGGAGCGGAATGAGAGAGAGCAGCGCATAGCAGCGCATAGCAGCGCATGCGCATGTGTTAACCGAGCGCAAGCTGCGCGCAAGCTGAGCGCTAACCCGCACCCACGCACAGCTGGCACGGCGACGGAGCGAGCGCCGGCGAGCGCTAACACGCAGATGGCGCTGCGGTGAGAGCGGCGCTAGCGCGGAGCTGGTGCGGCGAGGAGAATGGGGGAGGGATGCGGACTACGCCGGACGACGCCGGAGGGACAAGACGAGTGAAAGAGATGCGTCGCATCTAAAAGACTTTGCCTTAACAGCCTTTTTACCAGTAAAGGGTGAAGCAGGCGATTTTATAAAACAAAACGTCCGGAAGGGGCGTCACGAGTTGAGACTTCTATAAGCGTTGGCATGATGGTTTGTACGGCAACAGACGTGCGAAGCACCAGCGTTGCACTACTGCAAGGAGTGAGGGGCGGGGGGAGGGAAGGGGGGAAGGCTAATATCTAAAAAGATTTGAAGCCAGACCTCTTGCTGTAGGAAACCCTGCATGGTAGCGTAGAAGTTCTTCAATTGCTGCCTTTCTTTTAACAATACTATATCCAGGGCTTTACTGCATGCTATGGGAATATGCGCCTCATATTGGTGTGATTGTCAAGAAGAAACGGAATGGATGAAGCATCAGCATCACCCGCTGTTCGGATTCCAATCGGAAGTCTTTTTGCATGTCGTTCCGCAGAATCTTGCTGTTTTGAGTGAAATTAAATTGGAAAGTCTCCAATCTGACTTCATCAGATTACAATGGGTTAGATTTAGTATATTTTAGATTAAGGTAAGTTCTGGTTTGGTTAGGTTACGTTAGGTAAGGTTAGGTTAGACCAGCGGTCTTAGGTGCGTGAGGCTGCGGAACGATTTGCAAACAGTCTTTCCCATTCCAACCAGACGCCTCCAAGAGAGTTTGCTATTTAGTCGTTAGTAGCTAAGGTGTCGTATAGAGAGAAATGAACTAGGCACGGCCTCACTATAAGACCTGTCATTAAACATGACGTCTCGCCTTGAATACCAAATATGTGCCCAATGGCGTAGGGCAACTATGCGTGCAGGTACAATCATCATCATAATCATCATCAGTTGTCTAGCCCACTGCATGGCAAAGGCCTCTCCCATTATTCTCCAATTACCCCGGTCCTGTGCTAACTGCAACCTATTTATCACCGCAAACTTCTTAATCCAATCAGCCCACCTAACTTTCTGCAGCCCCCTGTCACGCTTGCCTTCTCTAGGGATCCACTCTGTTACCATTAATGACCAACGGTTATCTTGCCTTCGCATTACAGGTGATTTGACAACCTGATTACAGGTAAATCAATGACAGCTAAACGTGGGAAAATCTAAATATGTGGTGTTCAAGCCTAAAAATAAACCGGATGATATTGAAATCCAAATACATTTTCAAAATTGTGCTATAGAACGTGTCTATTCATACCAATTCCTTGGAGTTGTTTTCGAAGAAAGTCTGAGTTGGACACCTCACATAGATAAGATACATGCAAACGTGTCGAGATCTATAGGAATTTTGTATAAAATTAAACAACTGGTTCCTAAAACTATATTACGTCATTTGTATTACGCACTGATGCAATCTCACTTGCACTACTGCTCGTTAGTATGGGGAACCACGACTACAACGAACATGAAAGGAATAACAGCACTAGGAAAACGAGCTGTTCGGTGTATTGAAAATCTCCATTACTTGGAACATACCTCACCTGCGTTCTCTGAACTAAAATTGCTAAAACTTACGCAGATGTTTCAATTTAAGCTTTTGATGCGCATTTGTAACGAAATCAAGCTCGATGAATCCTCCTTTTATAGACAGTATCAACCACCCAACATGTATTGTACATTTATTGGACAAATTATGGGACCCAATCATTTGGTTATTTAATATCCTGTTTCTTGAATAAACATCCTGATATTCCTAAAATGGTACATGAGCCCCGTTCGATACATGCTTTCAAACGCGATATCAAGCAGTACCTCTTACCCGTACTATGGAATGAACTCTGCTGATTGTTGAACCCGGAATGTTTCTTTTGTTTTGCACTTCTGTGTGCTTGTTTGGCCGAATTGTTCTTTCTGTGAAGTTCTTTGGTAACTGATATTGTTTTCTCTCATTCTATAATTTGTTTATGTTCGCTGCTACCGCTGTTAGCAATGCTCCTGTACGGGCCTTAGTCAAGCAGAGTTCACCTGCCTTTAGCCTACTCACCCGAGAAAGATTGTCTGGGTAAATCATATAACCTAAGATACTAGCGTTTATCTGATACGACCCAAACCAGCTCGCGGGCCGCGATGACTTCCGACAGTAGGTACTCATACAAGGGTCCCACATACTCAGCTTTGTGCATCGTTACCTTCCACGGAAGTCAGTTTTGTGCTGATGTGACTATTGTTTTCTCCCTTCCGCTCTCTCCTTCCCATCTATCTCTTTCTATTTAATATTGTATCGCGACAAGCTAAAAGAGAGAACAGAAGTGCTGACATCTTTCATCCCAGGAAGGCAGCCCTTGCACGGAGGTACTTACGAAGTTACAGAAGTGGATACTTGTTTGGAAAACAGAAAAAAAGACAAACTAGGAATTCCTACCTCCGCATCCCCTGGGGCAAGTCCCGGCTATCCCGTGTTTTGAGTTATGCGCCATGCATTTTACATGACCCTCCGTAAGGCGAAACAAATTGGACGATCGCTCATAGCGGCAACACGCTTTTGGTAGAAGCCAGGAGTAAACCAGGAGTGCATCGCCAAAGGAAGCACTGCTACAGTAGTACGTAGCTCGCTCCGGCTTGGCTTTTCTGACATAACGGTATTAGTGAGTTGCCAAGTTTTGCTCAGAGCACATCATCTGGCTTCTTTAAAAACGGAGAACGATTTGAAAGACTTCACGGTTTATCCAGCGGTCGTCTTCTGTGCTCAAAATGCACAATATATTCGCCTTTATTAAAATTCCGCTGTGCATTGTTAAACCGATCGCTTTTGAGGCCTGAGCGAGAGATTCGCCCGTGAAAATCCAGCTTCTCGTGCAGCTTGCCGCGAAGAGCTTCATCCTGCCGTCTCGCTTTCATCGATTTCTGTTACAAATATGACGATCCCGCAGCCGACTTTGAAAGCGTACATGTCCAATTTATCTAATAGCATTGTGCGTTGTTTTTGTCTGACTGTTTTGTTTCGCGTATAGCTTCAAATGGGAATTATTCCTTACATTTTCCCCCTTGGTCAGCCACCCGCATTTCGTCGACCCAAGGCGGATTTCTTGAAGATAGGGGTGGTGCTAGCCTTGATAAGAAACAAAAGACGGAAATTGCTGCAAATGTGGAGTTTTGCTGTTTCATCTTTCTTTTATTTTTCAGGTTTCGATGAAGCTGGCTAATGCTCGTCGTTTGTAAGACAGAGGCTAGCACTGTTGAATTAAATTCACCGCTTTTTAAACAACAGAAGAACAACTGTTAGGAAAGCGGGCGTGTGCTTAGAATGGTGCAGTGACTAGGGGCTCCGACACTTAAGTAATCGAAGCAGCACCACAACAAACAAAAATGATTTTTCCCCTATAATTTTGGTTTTGCGTAAGTGCGAGTTCAGAGACACGTCGTTTTATATAGAGCTGATCGATCGTCTTGCTCTCGAATTTGCCTTTTTGTTCGTTTCAATGACGCCCATTTTTTAGATAATGTAGCATCATCATCATTACAATCAGCATCGCCGTCGTCGTTGTTAATCATATTTATGTCCACTTCACAATGAGGGTCTCTCCCATCGATATCGAACCGTTCCTATCTTGCGCTAATAGAATTTACGATTTTCCTCAGAATTTTTTTAGCCCACCCCCATCGAGATTTACGTCTTTCCATACTGCCAATTCTATTCCTTGGTAGTCATTGTGTCACTCGGATGGTTCATCCGTTGACAGTCCTACTCCTTACATGCCCGGCTGAACTTTGCTACATTCGAGCTTTGACGAGCTATATTTGAGCTTTCTTCACACCCTTAAATAGCTTCCTTTAGTGCACCTTAGTGGCCGAGGGCGCCTTGTTGAACGTAAGAGGAGAGGTCAGAACGTAGCAAAATGTGGTTAGGTGCAATTCATCATGGTGAATTCCCCGAAGATCCTTCCTCGGTTGCCAGCTACCAAAGAATGCACTTTTCTCCCCAATAACATGCCTTTCATCGTTTTCTGAGGCTCATTACGATCCAGTTCCCATGTTCCCATGATGAAGTACCAACTAGTTCGCATCGACACATTAATACAGGAAATGTTTTGCGATGATGTTACAGATTGTGGCTTATTTCTTCAGACAAGACATTATGTTCACTCAATGACGATTCGTGTGACTCCCATTCAGCAGCTTTCAAGTAGATCTCTCTCTCTCTCTCTCTCTCTCTCTCTCTCTCTCTCTCTCTCTCTCTCTCTCTCTCTCTCTCTCTCTCTCTCTCTCTCTCTCTCTCTCTCTCTCTCTCTCTCTCTCTCTCTCTCTCTCTCTCTCTCTCTCTCCTTTTCTCTCTCTCTCTCTCTCTCTCTCTCTCTTAGTTCAGTTTCAGTTTCAGTTTCACTTTATTATACAAACAGGTGAAATAACATAGCATTAGTATACAGGCAGGGGTCCCATAGTGAAGAACAGGTGCAGTCGCTGAACAACAAATAATGCATAAGGATTACACGATTGAAAAACAAATTATTAAGCCACGAACTCTCAGAATAGTGTTGACATGTCGCATAAAAGCAGGAGTAAAAAATGCTTAGAGTGGGCGAGAAACTAATCTACTTACAGATGCATATACACATGTTGTTACACGCACATATACAGAAATACACATATCTACAGTTATAGGGTATAATGTATTTTCACCAGCTAATACAGATTTTTTTCAAATACATGGCCACACACACACTTACACATATTCGTAAGGTTTAGGATATGGTAAGGTGCACCAAACATGACGTGTTATGATGGGTCAAGTGAAGAACGAAGTAAGCGCTTAAATGACTTGAGAGATCGGGAGGTTTTGATAATGTACGCCAAGTTATTCCACTGCTTAATTGCGCCAAATTCAAAAGTGTGCTTTCCGGAGTTCGTTCGTATTTTTGGGAGTGTAAAATTATTTTGTTCCGAAAATCGGGTGTTATTATGGTTAGCCAGATCCCGTCTACCCATTATATACAGGAGATTTTGGTTGTTGAACAGGCGGTATGCCGTAATACTTACACTAAACGTTATAAGCCTATCTCTCTCTCTCTCTCTCTCTCTCTCTCTCTCTCTCTCTCTCTCTCTCTCTCTCTCTCTCTCTCTCTCTGGCTTAGCATTAATCATGACCTCTGTTTTTAAGTGTTTTTCATTAGTCTATGCTGATGGCTCAAGCTAAGAGGGTCGCCTGCATATATACTATGCAGGGTGCCACTACCTCCGCGCCCCCAACCCCCTCCTTCAATTGCTCTTTTCTTAAAGCGTGGTTGTGGAGAAATCAAGCATGCATGCTGATCCTGCATATGATATTATTTTACATCTGTTAAAAAAAATCAAAGCATATCTCTTATTACAATAACAAATGCGTTATTTGGACCCAATATGTTAGTAAATTATTAAGTCTGGACTTAGGGCGTTACTTTTGGCACAGATCCTCTTACAACGAAGATAAGCCGCCACTACAAATGCTCCCAAAGCTCCTACGGAAGTTCCTAAAACCTCTACTGCGGAGCACGAACTCGATGGTCTCTAAAGAGGCGTTTACGCTATCCGAATACACTGTGTGGGCCGGAAGCGAGAGACCGACTTGAAGTGTTCGGATAATATATACGTGTCCGCGCAACAGGAAGGGTAACATTTGCTACTTTCCCGGGGGCTCTTTCAAGCCTATTTATTTATTCATCATGGACGTTTTCCTCTCTACCATGGACGGGCTTCAACGTAAAACTTCATCTTTTAAAAGCATTTTGTATTCACCACCAAACTTCGTTCGCCATTTCATGACCACTGTATGCACAAATCAACAAGGTATTATGCATTCGATAAGCTTTTCCTTAGAGTGTCTTCACATTGTTTTTTCAGTCCGCCTCATTTATTTCTTTATTTACTTTTTAGGTGGGAGGTACGGCTACAACGCGCTTTCTGCAGAGGACAGTCATTCCAGCTTTCTAAATACGATGTCAGAATACAACGTCAGCCCTTTCCGTTCTGAGAAAGTCGTCACTGCGTATACAAGGAATACGCAGAGGAAATCGAGTTTATCTTGAATTCCGAGGCATTGTCGGACCTCTTTCCAAAAAAGCATCAGCGGGAAACCCATTTACGTTCTTTAGGCGCATTTGTGTTTGCTCTCTCAAATCTCCCCGCTTTAACATTTCCTTTAAGATCGAGTCCCTCGGAACGAACCACTCGGCTTGTCCAAGCTGGGTCTGCTTGGCGGCATTTCCCAGTCGGCAAATCGGAATTTTCGGAACGGCACGTGCGGCTTCCAATCACTCTTTCCCTCTGTCCTTTTGCCACGCACGAAAACAGGCGCTTTCAGGCCCATTCTGCTACTCGTCGCACCCTGCACGCTTAGTTGCTTTCCAGCTTGAATCACGCCGCGTCCTATAAGTTTAAAACGTGAATCCAAATGAAAGTGTTCTGACGTGCACCGCAGACCGTATTCAGCAGACAACCAGTATAAGCCATGAAACTGTAATAGGGTAGCGAATTGGGCGAGCTAGATTATGTTCGGGATGGCCAACGCAAACGAGAAAAGGGTAGTCGCTCACAGCGTCCGTGTCGCCACAACTCTTCTTGTCTCGTGTATGCTTTGCGCTGCCGCCATTGCTAATAAAAGCCAATCCTACCACTGCTTTGCGCAAGATACGCAGGCAGTTTCGCATGGTTCTGAACGAATTTCCAACCAGTCGACGCGTTACCAGCGTGTCCCAAGAGAGTAGCTTAAAGATTCGTTCAGAATAAATAAATTTATAGATCACTTTCTGTCCGAAAGGCCAGAGATGCTTCTAGCATAATTGACAGGAGAAACGTCTGTGGATCGCAGGTGCTGAACAAGTGCGGATGTGATTTATACATCCGCTTTTTTATGATGATACGATTAATGTGAAATATTAGGCTAAATATTAGGCCAAATATTAGGCCAAATATTAGGCTATAAATGTTAAATTACACAAAAGTTATTACCACCTGGAACGATTTACAGCTACACAAATTAGTTACAGCAAGATAGAGGCAGACTAACTGATTGACTAAATGGACGACCAACCGACTGACCGTAGCGATGAGAGTGAACGGATGATAAAGGTATTTTTTGTGCAACGCTAAAAGCCAATGTACGTAGCTGGTAATCTCTTCACACTTTCTTTAGTCCCGGCTTCCTTGTGAGGCGATAACTCCTTTCTTCGCTCCGTGCTTGTGCGAATGACTGTAGTAGTTTGACAAGAGTGGACCGCTTTGAGAACGGACGTGTCTTGACCTTTACTATTTGTATATTTTCTTTGTTTGTTTTTTTTAATTGGCCGAATTCTTCGGCTGTTTCACGCACTTTGCGTTGGTTGTCTGATTCTCTAGCCTCTTACTCCAAAGCATATTTACGCCTCAGACTTTCCTCTGAATTGTGCACCAAAGCACAAAAACATTATTGCGGTAAAAAAAAAATAAGGTTAGTAATAATATGAAGCGCATTCCTATAAATCTCAGTACCTACGCCACATAAGTTATCCCCTGTGGATAAGAATATAGAGATCCCACAGATAAGGATATAGGTATCCTTACCCCTGGGTGCCTCTGAGGTAATAGTATTTTCCTCACCCAATGAATTCGCCGCTTTTAAACGCAAGCACTGACCACGAATTTCACAATTGTTTATCCTTGGCGTGCTCTGAATGTAATGTTGAATAAGTAAGAGAAATTGCATTCTTTTTCTTATTTTCTGTTTATTCCCTTCCTTCCTTCCTTCCTTCCCTCTTTCCCAACCCCTTTATTTATTTATTTATTTATTTATTTATTTATTTATTTATTTATTTATTTATTTATTTATTTATTTATTTATTTATTTATTTATTTATTTATTTATTTATTTATTTATTTATTTATTTATTTATTTAGTTCGGTCTTAATCGAATGCTATGCACACCCATAAATTGTTCTTGCACGCTAATCCCCGCCCGCCCTCCACCTTCGTTTAATCTTTGTTGCTTAACTTTTTTTTGGCTGTCAATCACAAAATACGACGGCATAGACACAGACAAAACTGTCACTGCAGCAAGCACTCACACCGCCTCACACGCCACTTTAGCACTTAAGCACAAGAAACGGGCAATACATTTCACCATTCGTTTTATATTTTATGAGAATCTATAGACGTCGCTGTAGGCCTTTCAATAAGCTTCGGGCTGTCGTACGATCCCCGGTTTTCAATAAGCGACGATTGCGAGAGCTCCGAGAAAGGCGACGAGCCGAGCTCTTTCATTGCGGCCACTGTGCCCCGAGCCATTTTACGAGCAAAGATATATCTAGATTACCGAACCGCGGCTACAAGGTGATCTCGACATTGCAGCTTTCCCTTGGGATGATATCGACTCCGAGAAGTGGCGCCCTTGCTCTTCACGGGTCGTGTACAGGATTTTCTACGCATAAGCCACGCGTCGTAACTAGGTCCGCTTTGCGCGATACATGTCTAAGTGCAAGAGGTTTTAATGCGCAAAGAAGCTTACGCGTGCGGATAGGCCTACCTTTCTCAAGACAAACCAGCGATAATGCGGTCACCGGTGCTCTGTCTCGAGCATGCGTAGAGCTTATCAAGGCGTTGGTGCCCTTTCTGCCGGACTTCAGACTTCAGACGCTGTGTCACTCCCAAGTGCTAACACGTCGACAAACAAAATCATTCTGCAGGCGGAGCGCGCCGTCGTGAATGCTTTCAGCCTATAATAAAAAATGCCAGCTGTATCCACTTTACACATCTTATTGTAATCTCCGCTAGGTGCCGGCATCTGGATAACAGTATGTAATGTGTAATTGACTCCTCCTTCCTGAATCGGTTTGCATCAGCTTCAGCTGTACACTAATGACCCCGCTGTGCCTTGTAGGGGCGAAGGCCCTTAGAGGCTTGGGCTGTCGGTGCCTCATATTGTCGTCGTCTCATGTCGTCGTAGTATCACGTAGTCACGGTACTAAAACACCCGGGACACTCGTTTTGCAACGCCTCGCGCTAGAACACTTCCTGCTTCAAAGACACGAGACTTGCAGCAAAGATGTATACCTCTATCCCTCAACGGCTTCATCTCCGTGCGCAAAAACAGCAAGGTGCCAAGAATACGCTTATACACTGCATGATTCACCCTTCCCCAGGTTACACGTTACGCTTTCATTTCCGTGGGCAAAAACGGCGAGGTGCCAAGAATACAGTAACACACTGCATGCTTCGCCCCTCCCCAGGTTTGATGCTAGCGGAGATAACCCGGGACGTTTTTGTTTGGCGTCTTTTCGCATTTTCCAAGATTTCTGTACTCAAAACAGTTTCGCAAACTTGTCTTAAAACGACATCTGTTGAGGGTAACTTATTTTCAAACTAGTCCCTGTGAGGTCACCTTGAAGAGCAGCACAATATAAGTGTGGTACACAGCCTGAGAGTGCTGAAAATCGCCCGTGGCAATTCTTCGTATAGTGCAGTCAGGGGATTGTTTACTCCATCTAATTTAAAATAGATCACGCACTAATGGCTCCCAACGTCGTGAACAGGGTAAAACCGGCACTTTGACCTTTTGAGAACGTCATACGACGTGGCCGTACAGAAAGCAATTCCTCCTCTGTTTTGTCCTAATGTGACCAGGGGCGCACATCGTCTTTTAGCACCGTCACGGCCCCTCCGGCCCTTCACGCGAGCCTGGCTGAAAAAGGCAACCGCAAACGGGACAGCGCTCTACCCTTTTACGTTGTGCGCCGTTGCTTCGCGTTTCCCAACAACATACAAGAAAAGGTGGGGCGGGTAAGGGGCGCGTGCAAGGCTATCTTTACGACCACATATCGAAAGATATTTACGGCCCCTTGGTCTTTCGACAATGGCTTGCCCGCAACCCGCGGCTGCGAAACGCTGCGTTGTACGCAGACGCCCTTAAAATCGCCGCTAGTTTTTCTTTCGTTTCTTGTTTTTCAAGTACCTAGAGGAGACATTCCGGCCACGTGGTTGCACAATTCTGAAATTCTCTATTTTGGGTGGCCACCGTGGTTTCGTGCCGTTCCATGAGACTCTGTAGCCGTACAAGACATGTATCATGAAGAAGCGCTGTCGAAGCTGTGTCCTTGCACACGGGAGTTTTAGCTGATCTCGACATTGGGAAAGTAGAAAAGCTGCGCTCTAGTTTTCCCTTACAGAGAGGTCGCCTTGACCTACTCAAGAAAGAGGGACAATTACTTGCTTCTCAGAGCTAGCTCGTAAACATTTCTGCTCTATTTTCGCGCGCGCCGTGATAAATCTCTCCTAGTGCGCGCTGCCTTGAAGGGAAACATCGGAAGCAAGCTGAGCGGTATATTGGGGAATAAATATTTTTCCCTTCTTGCGAGAGGAGAGTTTCAACAACGGATTCTAAAACAAAGATTGTAGTTCAAAGTTCGCTGTCACCAAGTGGGGGTTTATCCGCAGAAGAAGAAATCCCGCGCCAGCACCCAGTGACGAACGGTTTGAGTGTGTTTTTGATGCCCAGCTTTCTCCGGTAACAACGAAGCGAATGAGTTAGAGACCTGAGTTGGCAGCAAAACAATCTTTATAACACGGCTGAGCAAAATACAAGCAGAGTTCAAGTGACCGAAGCAAAACTCAGGTAACGCTGTAACGTAAATCTTCAACATCATCAATAAAGCTAAAAACGAGCGAATGAGAATAAACCGTTCTAAACAATGCTTTACACAACTACGTCTATCAAGAAGGAAATGCACCACACTATGTTTGACCATACGGTATGCAATGGTCATTTCAACTCTTGCTTAAAATTGAAATTCAAAAACCTTTATTCCTCGTCCGAGCGAGAGAATACTGGGACTGAAGGCACAGACGGCCTTAAAGAGGGCTTCAGCCCCCTACACACTTTTAAAGCGGCATTACAACGTCAGCAAATAATTCATACAACATATATCTCAGTACAATTATCAATGTATACAATCGAACAGAGCAATCGCTATCACAAATAGTGGAATAAAAATGATAAAGCAACTAGAAAGAGTATAACAAATAAGTAAGCAAAAATAATAATTACAGCACGAAAGTTTAGAGAACTCTGAGGCACCAAAAATGAATACAATGAGTATTTGTCTACGTATACTTATACACACACTGATACACAGTTTGACACACACAACAAAAAACGCGCTCAAATACTAACTGCAAGACAGTGAACGTAAATCTGAAAAGAAAATTGTAGTCATCTCGAAAAGTACCTTTTTGAAATCAGAGACAGGGGCAGCATATCTCCTACTTAGGAATGCGTGGTCATAGAAAAGCACAGATTGAAGCACAGAATCAACCTTAAAGAAACATTGAAAAAGTCCTTGATAGTCACCCGGTACTCGATGTGAACGGTCGTATGGCAGGTTATGGTGTTGTTTCGAATGTAAGAAACCTGAGCAGAGAAGCGTACTGTCTTCTCAGCAGCGACAATAGCAATATCTCGGGACGGCAGAGGGCCATCAAAAAAATTATACCGACCTCGCTAAGAGGAGTGCTCCTATACAGATTAAAAAGGGGGACGCTCTCAGGCGAATACGATTGGTCGTAAGCCTGTTACATGCCATGCTCATTAACTAACGGCGCCGTTGACGTGTCTCTCAAAGGTGAGCACACCGCGCAAGGACGAAGCTTCATCGCGCCAGAAGTTTTAAAAAAAGCTCCACAATACAAGGAATTTCTGCTCCCTGACGCTTAACGTGGCGGTGAGGTGTTAGCGTGACAAATGACCCCTATTAGGACACCTAAGTCGTTATGAATTATAAATGCGAACACAGAAATGTAAAAGTGAGTGCTTATTAAAGTGTTGCACTGAGAGTAGTGTGCTCGAGGTTTTTTGTGAGGTACGTTTTGCAGCTTTGTGATTGAATTGGTGCGTGTTACTTGTCAGAGTTCCTACGGTAGCACGTTGGCTAAAGACCGCAGTCGTTTAGATGGTATTATTTAGAATTTTAGGGCACTTAGTTTTGTGGAGTGTGTTCTGTAGCGTCTATGATGGGATGCACTCCTCCGATGCATTCTTATGCGGCCACGATGTCTTAATCACCCGACGGGTAGTCCTTCAGACTCCGTGGCGGCACGACGCGTACTGCCACGCAGAGCGGCCTGGCTTGCTTGTTACTCTTGACAGTAGAATGCAGAGCGCGCGCTGTGCAACGTGTCGCTGCCAATACGAACGAAGAGGTGCTGCCAAGCAGTGCGTGGTTCATTAGGTCATGTGGTGGCGTCGGGCGCTTGTCAATACATACATATTATGCCTCGTAGCTAATGGCTGGTGTAGGTATAGGTGAGAGAGAGAGAGAGAGAGAGAGAGAGAGAGAGAGAGAGAGAGAGAGAGAGAGAGAGAGAGAGAGAGCGCAAAAAGCCTTTATGGTAAACAGGGCTATAGGCTGGGGGAGGGGGACGGGATGAAAGGATGGGGTAAGATAAGTGGGCTCTAGAAGATGATGTGGATTCTAAGAGGAAGGAAAAATTTGTGAATCTGCCGTGAACTTTTGAGGGTGGTTGTCACTACCCGGAACTCTAGCTCATGTTATAATACAGTGTGTGTGCAATCCCAAACTTCCACCTCTCCGATCCCCTCTTCCCACCCCTGAGCTGTGGGAGAACCTGGTGACCAGCGACCGTCTGGACGTCCAGCAGCCCCTGGCATCCAGAGCGAAGGCTCTCTGCTCACTTGATGGATTCCCGGACTAGGGAACCACTCCCACCTTAGAAAGCTCAAATAAACGGTTTCTCTCTCTCTCTCTCTCACTGTCATTGGCGAATCCCTTGGAGTGGATGTGTGAGAATTTATGGGAGGTATGTTGACGCCAAAGGTGTTTAAAATTGCGTTGGTTTGTACATATAACGGCAGGAAGAAAAACAATGTAATCGTTTGCCTCATTTTAACAGCGAAGCTGTTTAGCAAATCGTAATTTTTCGCGTCCGCAGTTAGAAATACCGAGAAATTACCGAGCACGCGCACGGGAGCGCGAGCCTCGTGGCGACCACCCGGCAGTTAACAAAACCAAGAAAATTCCTAGCGCACGTGTGTGCGTGCCTCGCGACTACCGCCTAGCGTCCCCTGCGCACGTTCGTCAAGCCAAGCATACCCACATATGAAGATTGGCCAAGATTGCAGTGACCGCCAGGCAGTTGAAAAAAAAAAAACAAGGAAATACCGAGCACTCGTGTGTGCGGGCCTCCGAACGACAGCTCACAAGTATAGCAACAATGATGGAGTAAACGTCGTTGCGGCAGCAAAGAGAAGGCAAATCGGCTGCAGTTGTGGACTAAAAGCTTCGTGATAGTCGTAAAGGTTGCGTACAGCTTCGCTAACTTCAAGTCTCATGCGTTAGTGTGAGCTTCCTTCATTTTTCTTCCTCGCTCTCGTCTGACACACTGTAGCTTTCATTCCCACCATAATGTGGACGTCAGAACCGAACGGGATTGGTTAAACAGCTGTTTTCTTCTGACAGCAGCAATCATCGTGACTCGCCAATCCACCTGAGTGGGGGGGTTCTTATGCCTAATGCTGCTTTAACATGCGGTTGTCTTAACGTTTAGTCTGTTCATGTATCTACATAAGTAAAACTCGTTGCACGTCGTACTGCGTGTGCCGCTATCGACATTGCACAATTCGAAGTCCCCAACGCATGCGCCAGGACCAGTGTTAGTAAACCACAGTGGTGGATTCCAACTGGTGTGGTTTTATGCATGCCCAACTTGCATTTCAGATTCCTGGGTTCGATTCAAATGGAGACCCAAATTCATTTCAGTTTCTTTCGACTGAAATTGATTTTATCCTCTCCGCGCCGTCAGTCATTTCAGGAACCTATTCGCTGCCACAGTCGCCTTCGCTGGCTTTCCCGCTTAATGTGTCATTAAAGGCTTTCGCATTGAAGAATCAATGCCTCTCAGTATCAACTCACCGAGAGAAACTGGCTACTTCGCACATACGCATTATTAGTAGAAAGTCGCTACCCACGCCTGCCCCCCATTGCCTCATCCTACCCACGAAATAGGTTACAGACCTTACATTTGCTACACTTACACTTTCTGCATAAAGACCTTACATTTGCTACAGTTACACTTTCTGCATAAACCGATTGTGCCCTGCTTATTCAGGGAGATCAAATGCTTTGTGTAGTTGTTGAATATCCTTTCGATTACCTTCCCTTCTATACCGAGAACTTGCGCAGAATGCTCTAAACTTCGCATCCCCACCAACTTCGTGGCAATCGTTATCTCCAGCCGCATTTCGTAACAACTCGCTCTGCTCTGATTTTTATTCTGCTCGTGAAACATCTACTTCGCAGAGCTAACTTTTGTGCGCCCACACATTCCCTACAGGCGTTAGCGAACTCATCCTACGCGCTTTTCCCGCGTAAGCTGCTCTGCACGCTGCTATAGGCTGAAGGTTATTGAAGGCTTTCGTCACTGAGATTGCGCGGTGAGAACCGATTCTGCTTTCTAATTATGCTCCCGGCGCGTGTCGGCCACCGCATTGTAGTGAACATCGGGCGGCATAGATAGAAACACCTCTTACATAAGAAGCCCACCTTGGATGCTCTGTTTCTTATCAACCGCCATATTTTCTTTCTCTTTATATAATTAACGTTCTTGCGCCATTATATCAACCCAAATCTGCGATAGGCCCTTCTCAAGGTCATAAATTTCCTAACGCCTTTCCGCCGATGCTTACCGAACTCCTGAGCCCCGCTACCTGTGTGGTGTTTGTTGCGAGCTGCGCACCGGCACAGAATAAACGCCGACTGGGCGATTTCTGCATGCACGGTTCAGCGAGCATCGAGCTAGCAGTAATGAGCGAACTGGTCGTAGGCAAATCGTCCACCGCTGGATTTGGGAAGGCGGCCGATTCAGCTGCGGTATGACAGCTTGTTTGTTGTATTCTTTTTGGGGAGGGGCGACCTTGCTTTTTTTTTTTCTTTTTGCCGTATGATATTACGCCCAAGCTGCTATCCTTCTATCGTCCTAGTTCTTACTCTTATAACTTCGGGGGGTGGCAGAATCGTTGATACAATAATACCAAAATCACAGGGCCACAGAAAGAATTTTTCCCCAGGGTAAGGGGGGAGGGGGAGGTGTTATGGGAAGGGAGGAGCTTTGCCTTAAGGAACGCTAGAGAGAGATGGAGTCATTTTAACGAATGGAAGAAAAACCCAGAGGTCGGCCTGATCACATAGGCTCTGGCCTGCTACTCCCTGTGAGGGAGGGCAAAGAGGGAAAAGAGCATAGATAGAAGGCGTCACGTATGGTAATTGAGATAGAGGTGAGAGTATTACTATGTACAAAAAATGCCGATACCATGAACGGTACATGTTCTGTAGTTCACTACAACGGGCTGGGGCTGCAATCTTACTGCCAAACCACTGCTTTTCAAAAATCCCAGCATTGCCTTGAACGTCTTGTTTAACACTGTGGGTCTAAATAGGGTCTGAGCAGGACATCCTCACACAATGCCCAAGTCTCGCCTACGCCCTGTCTGGAAAAAAATTGGGTTAATTCGAACACCCAACCCCCCTCCTCTCCCCCTCCCCCTCCTTGGATACATCCCTGCGAAAGCTGTAGACCAGTGACCCCACCTCGAGCCTCCGCAACTGATATCACGATGATCGTGGACGTTGTAGAAGGTTAAAAATGTAGTCCATGTACATTGGGCAATTCTGCACTCGATGAGACAGAACGCCCTTAAACGGTGAGTAACGTATGTCGACTTTCCTCATTCGGTGTATCACTAGCCGACTGCTTACAAATTTGCTATCAGAGAGGTTTACTGTCATTTACTGTCACTGGCTAGTTATACAAGTTTCAACAGGGGAGCGAGATAGCTTCCGTGACAGTTTTTTTTTCGTATTTGTAGGATATGCTTAATTCATAGGGCTAGGCAAAATCGCCGTGCAGGGAGAGCGAACAAGAAAGAGAGAGGTTGTACAGTGATACTGCATCGTATATTTAGTGCGTGTTGCAGGGATGCCTAATTTTATTCGTAGTGTTCATATTTGAAATAGGCGCGCCTTATTTTGAAAAGCCGCTCAGTTGTGGCTTCATTTGATAGTCGCCTCCTCCGACTAAACTTCGCCTGTCATGTTCACTCATGAGGTCCATGTCTGTGTATCCATCAGGGTCCATCCACCTCTTCCGCGCACATGCCAATAGTTCCTGAGGGCAGGTCGACTACATTTTCGGCGTATTTTCCGAAAATGCCGGACGCAAACCAAAAAAAAAAAAACGCGCGGTAAAAATATGATTAAAATTATGTTTACAAATCTGGCAGGACCTACCACGCTGGTTGTCCACAATATTTGAAGAAACATGTGTGAACACTCAAGAGATCACTTGCAATAACAGGCGAGCTGCTTG
>NW_027526422.1:25587141-25817141 GCF_048455015.1 Haemaphysalis longicornis
GGTTGCGAGTCTCTTTCCTTTTGGCGATCCCTGTTAGGGAGAGGGTTCACTCTGTTAATTAGCCAGAAACTTTCCTCGGGGCTTTAATAACCTTTGGCGCGCATAACTCAATTCATAGCTCCCCTCGCACACCGCTGGGTTTCGGTTCGCTGATCCGATGAAGCTCTTTCATCGTCGCCGCTCAGAATCGAACGGCGGGTGAAGGAAATCTCAATTGAGGGGCCCTTCGCAAATGGTGCGTTTTTGAAGACGAGGACACTAAATTTACCTGTTAACGTCGGCGAGCACGTAATTGAGGATACCTGATGCACGTGTGCTGCTGGGAGAGCGCCAGCCGGTCGCTTACTCAGGAGATTCTCTGTGGGTTCTGTAGTAATTACATCTGCGCTAAATCATACAGTGCTTTGGGCTTGTCGTGTCGACAGTGCAACAATAAAGTAGCGCTGAAGGACGAAGCCGGGTTCGAAGACAGACTTCCAAAAACTTTATTTTGAGAACTTACACTCTCTCTCTCTCTCTCTCTCTCTATATATATATATATATATATATATATATATATATATGTGTGTGTGTGTGTGTGTGTGTGTGTGTGTGTGTGTGTGTGGGCGTGTGTGTGTGTGTGTGTGTGTGTGTGTGTGTGTGTGTGTGTGTGTGTGTGTGTGTGTGTGTGTGTGTGTGTGTGTGTGTGTGTGTGTGTGTGTGTGTGTGTGTGTGTGTGTGTGTGTGTGTGTGTGTGTGTACGTGTGTAGTCCAATATACAAGGTGTCTTGACTACCATGGACGAAGAAAAAAAAGAGCAATGGAGTAACTCGAAGAAAATGTACTGCATAATGTTTCCAGCACAGTGGAGTAGCGGCCAGGAATGTTTTCGTTAATAAAATTTATTTTGCTAATTGTGATCAATCATCATCATCATCATCCCCAGCCCATATACGCCCACTGCAGGGCAAAGGCCTCTCCCATTAATCTCCAATTATCCCGGCGCAGTGCCAACTGCGACCAATTTATCCCCGCAAACTTCATGATCTCATCTGCCCATCTAACTTCCTGGCCACCCCTATCATTCATTCATGCAACTCATGCAATCAATCATGCAACTCTAAAAGTACTTTTTCAATCACTAAAGTGTCAATGAATCACTTGTAGGTAGCCACGAGGGATTTCTAAATTGTGTATTTTCACCGACTTACTAACTGCGTACTCCTTTATTCTGAGTGATAAAAAAACGTGACAGATATGAAAAATACCATCTGAGGTCGCTCCCGTTCGCATCCTAAACCAGCGCTTTCAAATAAGCTGATTGAAAGCAACTGCTTTGCCTGTCACACGCCCGAAGAGACAGCGCATCGCCAGACGATTCTGCCTTTGCGTTCAAGGCGGCTGAAATTTTCAGCGATCTATGTGGGCTGTTGCGCCCAAAATTACGCGCCGCTTCACTCCATAGACCCGCACGGGACCTTCAGGATGCTTCAAGGACTGCCCAAGCATGACGGAGCGGTTCTTCAGCTAAATGTCTAAAAAAGGATAAATGTCGCCTGCACACGTTATTTTTGTTTCAAGACGAAACAGGCCGCTTCCCTCCTCTGCACTCTTTGTGACGTGCGCGAGGACTTGAACCACGTATTATGTGAGTGTACGCGGTATAGAGCAGCTAGAACGTCCTTTTTAGTGTCCTTGGGTCTTCCACTTTCTAGAGGACTAACTCGAAGTGACGTGTTAGGCCCTAGGTCTAACTCTAAACGAGCAGATCTGGAGCGACAAAAGCTCTATTGTCTTTCCTGCGAAGCACAGGACTTGATCAGACTCTTTAAACAGGAATCAGCGCATCATCTTCATCACAGTCATGATCATCATCTCTTCATCGATTTCATTTTTTCATACATCTGGTGTAGCAAGCTAGGCGCCTTGGCCAGGCTGACCTCACCAGTATCATTAAAGACTGTTCTCTGTCTCTCTTGGTAATGACATGCGTGGTAGGAGCAGCAACAGCAAGTTTCGCGGGGCGGAGGTGGCAGATAAGGCCCGAATTCGGTCGCGATTTCTTCTTTCTTTCTTTTCTACATTTCATTCTGGATATCTCAGAGGCCAGCCTGTTCCGGGACACTGCATTATGATGCGGGCGGGAGCGGCGTCATGTGGCATATTCTGTATTTCGCGCGGTTTCTTTATCAGTCAGAATAAATCAGTACGCAGTGAGTTCGCCGTTCGAAATATCGCAATCGGATGCCTCTCAGGAGTACCTACAAGTGCCTCATTGAAGCTTTAATTTCTGGAATAATTTGTTATACCAAATCTTGGTTAAATCTCGGTTAAAGGTGTCATGAGGGGAACGCCACTGTGAAAAATATAACTCGTATCCTAATGCAGACACGCGAAAACAAATAGCATCACATCTGGTGTCTATGGCAAATCAAAAGTGATGAACAGTTCAATTGAGCGAGCTTACATTAATTAAAAGCACAATTACGATATAAGCTAGCTTACATCGAGAACACATCAACTGCTATTTTAAAACAATCTTTAATTCACGTTTCTGCCGTTCACGCCGCTTCAAGGGGCGCATCGTCGTATCTTAGCGGAGAAAGCTTTCCTTTTAATGCAACTGCTTTAGAATCAGCACCACGTTTGCAAAAAAAAAAAAAAAACTACATGCACGCGAAACCCCTTAAGCTTGAGTACGTTAAATATGAAATGACATATTTTAAACACCACCTGTCCTTTCGCGTTCGGCAAATGCATGAGAGCGAGCGCTTTGAATGTCGCGCCGCGCCGATGGAGTGCAGCTCGTAGCGTAGTCCTTGTCACTTTTCTCCTGAACGCACCATACAGCACCGCTCATCGTTCCATACGTTTTATGCGAAGCCAGTGAAGGAGTGGATCCCTTAAGGCGTCTGCAGTCTACGCAATTCAGCTTATACAAGGCTTGCGTCTCTTGAGCATCCCACGAATCGATATTCTCTCTTTTTTTAGTGTGCGTGGGAGTTTAGAGTCACCCAGAAGAAAACGTGAGAGACATTTCGAAAAAAAAAAAAAAAGCTAAGTATGCTAGATCACGCTTTTGATCAGCGTAGGTTCTTATATCCTGGCAAAAAAAAGGTGATAACTAGAAAGAGGCGGGTGGAGGGGCCGTAGGTGCAGTCTCGATTCAGCAACCAATAGCACTGAGTGATAATTCACTTTTTGCAAATTTTGGAGAGTGCTGCGGAAAATGATCTTGAAAGGCACGAGCAAAATCATCAATGCTATCCTACAGCTATCTGCTTCTACTAGAATAATGTGCTCATTGCGTAATGTAGATATTCGCACTGAATGTTACTAAGCGGTCTAGAGCAAATGCGCCATTCTAAGGTTCCAAGTTTGCTCATATGTTTCTGTCGCTTTGTTCTTTATTTGAATGGGGTTTTTTTTTATTTTACTCTTTGTTTCACTGGTATTTATCAACATGCGCCGAGAGTGAGCGCCTGGCAGTTTTAGCATGTGGTCGCTGCTCGTTCTTTGTGTATAGCTGCAAACTTTTCGGCGTTCTGTATGTGCGAGAGCCCACCTGCTATGGTCTTGCACGAGGCCAGAAATAGTTCGAATAGAGACTTCAAAAAAATGTTGAATCGCAGAAAATAAGACGTAATAAATAAGAAGCAAATCAGATAGTCCTACAGTATAAATATTTAGTAAAAAATCACGTAATGCAATCTTCATGATATAGGAAAGGCACCCAAAATAACAGCCAGAAAAACGGAAACTCAGTGCGTCGTATTTAACGGGTGCAATCTTAAACAGTACCCTGCTGCCGTAGTCGCACAAAAAGGCCGAGAATGCTTTTTACTCGGGCTAAACTTGACCCTCTTAATCCCAAGTTTAAGGCGGTCACTCTCCCAGAACGCACATTCTTGCCGCCTGTGCATCGCAATTGGTCAGCACCCGTAAATAAATGTATCTCCATGCTTCTTTTGCAGCTATACATTTTTACACAATTAATACGGGAATTCCCGACGTTCGGTGGAAATGCGCCCGGCTTAATCTGGGAGAGGCGTGACGAACAACTTCATTAATCCCAGGGCCAAGTGCGAGATAGCCCCAAGGCGGGAAGGATGTGGGAGAGGGAGCAAGAGAGCGAGAGAGAGAGGAAGACGTTCTTCGCGTAAGAACAGAATATGAAGCAAAAGTGAGCGGGGGGAGGGGGGGGGGGGGACCGCAAACCCGTCGATACAGAGCAGTTCCAATGCAGGGGGGAAGAGGAGGAAGGGCGTCCGTTAGCTCGGAAAGTAATTGCTTACCTGAAGGGGCAGAGCTCGCAAATTAGATACCACGGAAGTGGAGAGCGAAGGCAGTGACACGCAAACCGTTGTCCCAACGGAAAAATAACATTTTCCCCCGCCCCCCGCGTTTTTCGTCACGGCAGTACGCTTCTTCCGCGAACCCGATGTTGACGTTCAGTTAGGTGGACTCTCCTCTCCGCCGCACTCTTTCCGCTTTGTTCTTCAGTTGATTTATTATGGATGCTGGTAGGAAGCGTGCCCTTCATCCCTATATCAAATGATAGTGCTCCTTTTGTTGCACTGCTTTGCTGCACCGATATAAAGTGCTCAGTCTCTGGGAAGCATTGCCATACATGCATGGTTTTAATTAGAAAATGTTTTATTCCCGGATACACAAAGATTTTGCCGACGTCATATCCGTCGCGGAAGTGACGCCTGTACAACGAAACAAGCATCCTGTAAAGGGTACAGCCGGTAAAAGGCTTGTCTATAACACAGCGTTCGTACTCTCAGCCCTATCCTGCCCCGCCGGAGCGGGATTTGAATAAAACTACTGCGGAATTCTGAAGTCTTAGCCCTTAGCTTTTGCCTCCGACATGTTTGGAACGAGTATGTTTCCGCAGTTTTCGAATGTAGCTCGTTGAAGTCGAAATCGCTGTTATAGACAAGCGTTTTGCCGACTGTACGCCCCTGCACACAGGCTCTTCTTGCGGGAAAGAAACCTTTAGTACTACGAAGAAAAACACCGCTAAAGAGAGGACGAAGTAAAGACAACAAACCACGGGCGCTGTCGAAGCGCCCGTGGTTCTGTCTTCGTCCTGTCTTCGTTCTGTCTTCGTCCTGTGTTTTGCGCTATTTTTTCTTCCTAGTAGAATGTACCAACTGGCCCTTCAGGAAACTCTTCTTTAGTACTAAAGAGTACATTATACCTAAGGTTGTTCGTTTTCGGGTTTTATATTATAACACGAAAGTGTTTTATGCCGCTATACCCCTAGATTCCTATGACACAGGAATCGAACACAGTCCTTTTACATTCCCAGGCACTAGGACCTTCCACTAAAAGGACAAGGCTGACTTATTGAACGCTTTTGGTCGATGCAGGAAATGTGTCCGTTTTTTTAAGAAGTTGTTGGCTTGGGATTTGCAATCAAATCGCGCGTTTACTTAGGCTAGTTTACCCAGATTGTTTATTTATTCATATAGATTCCATCCTTTTGAAGCATCACGTAAGTGGTGCTGCAGGATCGAATATGTCGGTTTAGTGCAGCGCCTACAATAAATTTGCACAACTCGGCGAACAGCAGTGGTTTGATAAGGCAGAAGATGCCGAAAACATGAAAACGGTAACGTCACCGCATGCATTTTTGCCGCGCAACGATTTGGGACTTCATAAAGTGGGAAGGTAGAGATAAATTTTGCGAAGCCTGTTTAGGCATTTTTTGTAAAAGAACCGTAAACTAGGACCGTATATGTCTAAAATATATCCGGAAGGTTTGCTTGCGCCCTCACTGTTACAAAGGCAAACTTCATCCTATTAAACATTACCAAACACCAGCTTCCGGTCATGCTAGTTTGTCGCCTGTCTGTGTGCTTGCTACGGTTTCTTTTTTTGTAGTTCAGGAAACCACCCCGAGTTCCGGAAGTAAAGTATTCCTTTCTTTAGATTCCAGGAGTGATAGACCTTTCATTTAAGAAAGTTAGGGCAGCACGCTCGGAAATTCGCAACCTCCTGGAATGACAAGCTCCAATGCGTACCCCTGTCTTTATCATCTCGACGTGAAGGCACACTCGACAGACCTTAAGCTGCTTAGTAACGGTACTTGCAATAATTTTATGCATAATGCCCTCATTGTTTTCGCGTGCAAGGCGCCCCCAAGTTAAAAATTTTGCACCGAAAATATCAAGAACATCGCTGATTCGATCCTTGGACACATAGGCGGTATAGCTTGTATAGAGTCAAGACAAGAAAACGTCCGCTGTACAGGGTTTGAGCCCTTATCGATGAACCCAAGTAATTAATCCGCATCCCTCCTGTACGACGCGGCTCATTACCTTATTCGAGCGGGAACCCCCAATTTAGAATTTTTCTGTGATGGTAATAAGGTCATGCATGTTAAATATGGAACGGTAATTTTTCCCCCCACGTGCCGCTTTTATAGCCTTGTCGCATTGGGGTGAGCGGAGATTGTCTAAAACTTTTAAGAGCATACAGTAAACCGAAGTTTAGGTAATGATTTTCTTCAAGATTAATGAGAGCGTCCAGAGATAAATTTAGTATAGTAGCTACCAAAGTAATCCTGTGAAAAGAAATGAGCATTGTTTTAACCGCACGTTTTTCCTAGAACTCAGCGTTTGAACACCGTCATTGCTTTAGGGCAGGGGTCGGCAATCTTTTGATGCAGGGGGCGGAGTTGCATGAAGCCAGCATGACGGGGCCGGACGGAAGAAAATAGTGGGGAGAGGGGGGGGGGTGCTTTGCTTTTAAAAACAAAGAATTCTGGAAGTTGATGGAGAATAAGGTTCTAAACTGGAATACTGTTTATTTTCCAACCTTTAACTGGGGCCTAACCCCTTTCTAATCCCATTTGACGTCAAAAGTTACTGCCATGTCGGCCTCCAGATACGAAGTGACGCGGGGAGGGGGCTTTATGTCGTGCTGGGGGCCATATAATACCGCCTCGCGGGCCGCATGCAGCCCGCGGGCCACACGTTGCCGACCACTGCTATAGAGCAGCCAGTGTTGGAACGATGTGAAAGTATTCAAAGAAGTGTATGATAAGGTGCATCCACATTCTAAAATTCTCCTCAGACACACTGGTGTTACACCATTTGTCCCACTAGTGCAACGACTGGCTGGGGTTCACAAAGAAACATCAGTACGCTGATTTCAATGTTCAAGAGATACCTCGAACCACGTCCGGGCTTGAGAAGTTCACAAACGATTGGCTCCACTAAACCATCAATCACGTCACTTTACGAAGTTTTAGCTTGGGCCTGAAAAGGACACAAGAGACTGCACAAATTTTATTTTAGTTCAAGATCACATCTCCGCAGCTCTTGCCTCCATTCCTCGATGACAAACCATTTATTGTCTGTTTAGAATTAGCTCCGAACTTTCCCGCAAGTAAGTGAGCTCGTTACAAAACGCATCCACTACCGTCGAACGAATGTCGAGCAAGCGTGATTAATTAACCGACCGACCCAATCAGGCCTTGCGGGAGAGAGATATGAAATATTTATTGCGCTGCGAAGATAGGAGTGGATCCTCAGTTCGTTGACCGCGCCGTCGTACACCCGGGTTACAAGAAGTGCCTGCTTCTCCAGGCGACCGCTAGACAACAGCATCTGCTGCTGCTCACGGGCGAGTGCTTCCAAAACATGTGAGCTGTAGATCGAATGATGGTCATGGCGATGATGATGATGATGATGATGATGACTTTATTTTGTTCAAACCTAGGGGAGTGGAAGAAGGGGATGGTCGAGTCTTCCACTAGTGCTTATAGCGGACTTCAAAGTCAGCTTCGATTGCACGAATAATCTAATTACTTTTGCCGCTAGCTGTTGCACTTATGTAGGCTGGCATTAAAAAGGACGCGCGTTCCCACGTTCACCAACATAAATCTTTTTGCCTGCTCTTGTGCACCAAGGTAAACCCTTCCAGTGGTATGGGAACTGAAACAAAGCTTACCGACCGTGGCAGTGAATCAGCATCTTTTGTAGTGCTTAAGAGAATAATTGTAAGTCCTTTTGAAATACGTACATGCCAACAAGTGTCTTCGGACGCGTTTATTTCGCATTCATCTGGTCTCACCTTGCTGTTCCTTCCCGAAAAATACCGAAAGAAGCTTCGCCAAGCCCTTTATGTTACCCACGATTTCTGACGACACACTCCGTGGGGCACAAAATGTAATGAGGTGACTCCGGCCTTCATAGTGGTAGAGTTTAGCGCGTTATTAGCAACTGCTGTCACCGCAATTGGTATATTGTTCCATCCGCACGGTGTTCCACCGGCACCAGTCAACGCGTTTTCACAGTTTAGTAGCCCTTCAAAGCCTTAAAGTGACACTTTATTCATCCAGCTTTAGTTACTTTTTAACTTCTGTGCGTTGCACATTTCTTTGAATTCAGCACCGATGATATAATGATGTTTCCATTCGATATTATACTGTGATATATAGGTCTATGTTCTCACATAACTGCATAAAAAAGAAAAGACCCAGTAATTCCAGAAACGGGCCAGAAAAAAAGCGGCTAAAAATAATTTAGGCTCTTTTTATTCCTTGGCTTCTTGGTCAAACCATGGGTTTTACGGAGATAATATAGTTCCGTCACATTCTTGGTTTTCAGAAAATGACAACTGAACATGCGCAACAAGGTACGCCAAAGGGGCTTTGTCAAACCTGCTTAATTAGCAGAATTGCAGCGTGTTGAGCAGCCCGAGCTGACAGTGATCGAGTTCTCGGACATTATAAATTTATCTCATTCTCTTTTTATTGGCGTGGTATTAACTCACTGACAATGGCTTCGGCTTACCGCACAAAAGAACCTTAGAGCTTATCCCGAACCGCATTATTCTGCGAATATTGGAGCTTGGGGCAGAGTAATGAAATAGCTATTCTTTTCATCGCAAAAAGGACGAGAAAAAAATCTTGGTGAACAAAAGGCTTACTGGTGGCGGCAGTCATCATGAAGCTTTTATTCTTTGGCAGAGCCTGACTAACCCGTTTTATCTTCAACTGATTTTTTTTTGTCTGTGTAATTGGCAGCCGGAAGCTTGAAGGACAAATAAGTGGAATGGGCGCTGCTTTTATGTTCACGGTTTGGGGGCTCCTGTCCTTCAAATGTATAACTACAAAAAAAGTCGCGGGTATTGTTCCATTATCCAAGGAGACCAAGAAATACATTTTCTGGTATTATGAGAGCACACGTGCGCATACAAAAAGTCCTCCCCGTGCCAAGTTGAAGAATATGAAGCATAAAAGGCTTAAAAAACAAATGTGAGCCGCATTTCAACCGTGATATTAAACTGTATTCCTCGTGACACCTTTCGACCGTGTTCGCTTCTGTGATTATGGAGACCGCGCGGGCGGGTCGCCTACACCGAGTTCATTTGCATTCGCCACGGTTTTTGCTTCGCAGACAGAACGCTGAGCTCCTTTCTACTGCTTGGCTGCTCCCTGTTGAGGACGTGCTTTTGCCTTTATACTTTGCTCCCCGTTATCGCTTTCTTTCTTTTTCCACTCGTGTTGATGCTGCACGTTCACGACCAGGAAGAAACCCAGCGCCATCGGGGCACATAACGACACGGCGAGCTCGCGGACGAGCTCCTTTACATTTCCCGCTCTCTGTGCAGTTTCGTTTATCTCCAACGGCAGCGCGAAAGCCATTAAAGAGGCTATCAAGAAAAAAACATTTTTTTTACTTTGAAAAAAAAAAAATCTACTCTGGGTTAACTTACTTAACTCAAGTCCAGCCTTGAAATATGTTTTATTTAACAAAAAAAAAAAGAGATACTTTCAAATTTCCCGCTACAGACGTCAGGAGTGAGTTAATAGGGGTAGTGCTAAAAATGGTGTTGTCAGCGTGTTAACTCCACGAGGCCATTTAAAGGGGCCATGAAGGCAAGACAACTGTTTTTGATTTTCGAAAAAAAAAAAATTTTGCCTCGCAAGGAACAAGGACTGCATAGCGAGAGTAGTCGGTCTGTTTGTTTGTTTGTTTGTTTGTTTGTTTGTTTGTTTGTTTGTTTGTTTGTTTGTTTGTTTGTTTGTTTGTTTGTTTGTTTGTTTGTTTGTTTGTTTGTTTGTTTGTTTGTTTGTTTGTTTGTTTGAAAATGTGAATTTCGAAATCTTGGCAGAGAAAACGGAGAAAAAAATGCATCTCGGCTGGCATCCGAACCCGCAACCTCCTCTGACCCGTGATGCCCTACCGATTCACCTAGAGGAGCCTGCCGCCACCATTAGGCGCAGGATACATTTGCAAAACATCCCACCCCGGCAGCTTAATCGGTAAAGCATGAGAATGGTACGAAGGTTGTGGGTTCTGTTACCCCTTGTTGTACGTGTTCTTGATTTGCTTTATTTACCCTCATTCTGTAATTCCTGTGTTCATGGGGGAAAAAACTGACTATATCTGCTTTTCCATCCTTTGTCTCTATTTAGATTGCTGACTTTCTCTTCTAAGTTTATTCAGCGACGCCTAGCGACGGCGCCTAGCGACAAAGGGCCCCTGGCGACAACGCGAGGGTGCCTTTCCCGCTTTTACTCCCCCGAACTCCCGCGGGTCACAGCAAGAAGCGAGTAAAAGGAACAAAAAAGAAGAAACGAAATTTCCGTCCATGTATGACTGCTGTTCATAACCAAACTAGTCAACCCTGCTGAAGGAGCCGTGCAGGCTTCAAAACGTTGGGAACGCTTTTACCAAAGCCTTTGGTTGGAGTATATTATTTTATTTTTTTTATGCAAGTTCTCACCAAACCGGACAGAGTTCTGCCGTAGATGTTCGCATTCAATATCTATAGCTGTATAAACAACGCTCATAATACCATCAAGCCACCTAAGGCTGTCAAAACAAATGTTTACCGCCTGCGTCCGGGCGGAGATCGTACAATTCGCGTTTGAGCGCAGGGAAACAAGGGAATATCGCTTTTTCAAGTACACTTTCCAAGCCTGAAGCGCCGATGAACGTTATTTTATACAACTAGTTCATACACTTGTAGGACGATGATGCCCGTGAGGGCTGCAAATATTGTTTCGTCCAATCGGCAATCGCTCTAGTTTCCACAGCACCAACAGGCTAACATCAGAGCAGGAAGAAAGGAAACGTAACGTCAGCTTTAAGAGGAAGGGTGTCTGAAAACAGCCCGCTGGTTTTGTATGAGTTAGGCGACTGTACGGCCGGCTTGCAGGCCTGGCTATCACCAACAGAAAGCGGCTTTTCGTTTTCTGTCCACTGCGAGAGGCGTTTGCGAGGCACGAACGGAATAGAAAAGAACAGCTCGCGCTTATGTGCATACGCAGCGTCGTATATCGCTTTGGAGGAACGACGGCGCTTTTTCGTTGCCTCTCCGGTTTGAAATGGATTCTTCAGTATTCGTGAGCGGATCGCTAAGACCCGCGACCTGCGCTGTGAAAGTTATCCCGTTTTTCTTTCACGCATTTATGTATTTTGTTATTGCCGCGCACAGCGTACTTGGCGTCATTTTCTTCTCACCGCACCTTTTTTTTTTTTTCACATTGAGTTGTTTGCCCGGCGTTTCAGAAAATCTGATAGATACGCCGCAGAATATTGGAGCCCCAACTCAATTTTCCTGCTACGTCCAATGCGGGGGCGTAGTGACGAAAAGTTTCAATACCGGGACAAACAAAAACACGAGACGAAGTGTACAAGACAAGCGCTATCTAATTAGACATTGAAGCTAGAGGAGAGCAATAAAACCTGCGGGATTGTTTGCGGTTCGGTTTGTTGGGAAAGAAACTCTTCTGTCTTCAGTACTCGGCAGTGGTGAATGCGATGCCGGAGACCAGAAGTCGACAGCAGCGCGGTTGAGATGGCAAAAACAAAACTTTTCACGATGAATTCACAAAAAAATTATTGACAACTTACGCGACAGAACGTTGCTGTCTTGGCGATCGGCTGTCACGCAGTCGCGCCCTAGATGTACAATGTTGTACGTGCATTGCACGGAGGCTCGCTGATCGCTTTGAAAAACTACAGCCCAGCCTCTCGCTAAACCCGCTTCGTGCGAATTTATCAACTTAACGCCCAGTGCGTTCACAGCCACGGACATGATTGGTCGGATGCGGCCTGGGGAATAAACCAATCGTGGGATCGAATGCTGCCGACTCCTCGAGTAACATTATCCCCTCGCCCAGAGGAGAAAGCCAAAGTCGTCAAGAGAATTAACTTCGCTGCCAGGCATTGTCGTTTTCTCGCCTGACGATGCCCTGACGGTGCGCTTTCTCGTGTCGCTGTGCGGCAGGGACCCTTTTCCCCAAAGCGTCATTGAAACGCTGGGGCCTTAAAGGAATTGACTACGTACGCGCGACCCATGTGCGCGTGCCTTGGGGAACGCAAATGCTTGGCCATTGACGCTGCTCAGCCGTATGCCCATTCGTGGTTACGGTGAAAAAAGAAACGGGGACAGCAGTGTTTATGCCGGTGCAAAAAGGGGCCAGCAGCCTTACAAGAGCATTGCGAGTGAGTGGGTGAGTGAGTGAATGAGACAGAGAGAGGAAGATAGAGAAAGGGGGGTGAGAGTGAGAGAGGGAGATAGAGAGAGAGAGGGAGAGAGCGAGTGCTACCAAGATTGCAGTTTTTGATCAATAGGCACCCGAAACCCAAATAAAATAGTGGAAGGATGAGCGCGAACACCAGCTCAGACAAAAAAGCAACAGTTACACACACACACATACATATCTCTCTCTCTCTCTCTCTCTCTCTCTATATATATATATATATATATATATATATATATATATATATATATATATATATATTGGCAGAGAGTAAGAAATATGACGGCGAAAATGAAGCGGTTTTTTTTCTTAAGCGACGTGTTGTGAACCATTTTTCTTGTACAAGTCTTTGGACTTTGTAGCACCCTGGTCGATATCGCGAAAACTTTCCTCGAGACGTCCATATACACGCTACGCGGCATTCCGCTTGGTCTAGAGATTGATTTATTTATAGGGAGCCCCGGAGGGCATCAACCGCCTGTATTCGTTTTTATTTTCTTTTACGCTCATTTTTGTCTCCACAGTGACATCGATCATGTCGCAATCTCGTAGAGCTCACAAGATCGTAAAACAGACAAAGGAAAACGAAACGCACTCGGTAACAAGGGGAGGCCGCCTCGGACGTTCTCCAGACGAGGTACTGACGAAATGCCGTTGCGCCTGCGGCATCTCGGGACGGGCCAATTGACACGCCCGAGCAACCATTGGGCATCCCAAGAAGCCTGAAGCAGCTTAAAACTGAAAAAAAAGCGTAGTAGCAGGGCGAATCGAAGAGGAGAATAACCTGGCAGCAGGGATTCGGAATTACTTGCATGGCTGAAGCGAGATATGAACGCGCCAGAGCATCGTCGGACGTCTCTGCCTCTGGCATTTCCCTTCAACCTCATTCTCGGCGCAATGAACGGTTGAAAGGAAATGGCTGTGGCGACACGAAGGGCACCAGAAGACAGAAGCTGCGGCTCACTAAGCTCCGTCTGGAATGGGAGCGACCAAGGTGGGCGGCGTCACTGGAGTGTACAGGAGAGCACGAGCTGAAGAAGAATGGTGAGGAAATAAAGAGAGCAAGATATTTTTCGTGAGGTGTCCTTTGGCCTCCAACCATGCGTTCGTGCTCAAGAAGTCACATCGCCGATACGGCACCCTCGGAGCGCATCCAAAAAATTAGAGCGAGTGAATAAGCCAGGCTGGTTTTCGAGAAACCGCTTCGTTTAACGAAGAGGAACTGAGAGCAGAAAACTCTCTGAAAGCCTTGATTTATGTTTAGTGCAATGAAGTTTTTGCACAGTAAAGTTTTTACCAACCAAATATTTAGTGTTTATATTGAACGAAAGTTATGGAAGGCACCGCTCGTAATCGAACTTATGGCAAGTCCTAAGATTCCTGTTTTACTCATCTAAACTATAGTGCACCGGATGATCTGTAACCTTGTGCAAGATTTGTTGCACTCGGGCCGAGTTCACTCCCCGACTTAAAAAAACCCAAGGAGACAGAGAGAGAGAGAGAGAGAGAGAGAGAGAGAGAGAGAGAGAGAGAGAGAGAGAGAGAGAGAGAGAGAGAGAGAGAGAGAGAGAAACCTTAATGAATACTGCAGAGGTTAGCCCCACAACCGGCGGGGCTTGCTACTTCAGATTGCGCTGGTGTTTAGAATATAACCAATGACATAGTTCCCAGTAGCTTGATGCGTTAGCTTCTGAGACGGGTGGGTGGCCCAGGAGCAATTTTACGGAGGTATATAAATGACTGACTGAAAAAAGCAACGTCCTTCTAAATCGCTAACTATTAAAATGTCGCGCATCTTTCTTGTTTTTTTTTTTTCATTTGACTGTCTCCGTTTGCAGCGACCTTTTAATTAGCGATCTCCTTAATACTAAATAGTAGCAGCAACTGAGCTATAGCTGATCTTTTTGCGGGGCGTGCGAAGCAACTTAACTAACGTGGAAACGAGAAGAGACTACATTTACAACAAGCTTGTTGTCAGGATCAATGCGCTTTCTTGGTTTACGATTTCTAGACTCTGACTGGCTTTACTGGAGAGCTCGCGAAGGGCCTTTTAAATGGGTGTCCCTGCCCTTAGGGATTAAAATATAAAAACGGGTAACAGCGAGATTGTCAAGAACGTCAAGGGGAGTATACTACGATGGTTGCTTATGCAACGAGACCGCCTCCAGCGTCGTTATGTAAGGCAATTTAGCTGACGACCAGAAGAACGGTGAGCAGTTGTGAAATACACCTATAATCTTTTGAATTGTTTATTAGGCTACACACACATAACAAAATTTATTTTCCATATTACGTGATCTTAATCCACTCTTGCTTTTTTAGCTATATATCCAGTAGGAATAAAGGAAGTAAGCATTTATTTGCTGAGAAGACTAGCTTGGAGTTATGTCTTTGCCAATTCGAGGTGTCAGGTTTCCTTTGTCCACAGAACTTGTGGCCGTGGCGGCCGTCTTCGCACGGTTTTTTCAGACTCGGCAGGTTCACCAGATTCTTTTTAACGAGCAGTGCCTCACACTTTTTAGCGGTCTCACGTTTACTTGTTTTATGAGCTGCTGACAGCTATTCGTGTTTTTGCTGCGGCCTTTCAAAAATTATTGTATTTCATTGTTTAGTTTTTGTAGCATGAGCTGCACTGGCCGAGGTTAAGCAGTTTCGCGTGGCTGCTGGAGAGCCATGCTGCGTATGCGCGAGGAGCAGTGACGTCACACAGCGCACAGAACGTTGCTCGCTGCCCGGCGTCTCTCACACACCCCACGTGCCCAGCGTCTTCGCCGACCTCCGTTCCGCACGTGGCGGCCTGGTCCACTTGATGATCATGCGAGGGGTGGCCGGGTGTGGAACCGATGGCTCGTGCGTCGCAGCAGCACCTGCGTGCGCCGGTGGAACGAGCTTAGCTCTGGGGCGATTGGTGACGCTGCGCCGGAGCCGCTTGATAAATATACATGTGTCACATAATGCGTATACCATGTTTGTGTCACTGAAGCAGCAGTAAGCATGATAATCAAGCTAATCCTGGACAACCAGGAAAGCTAAGAATAACCCGCTGAACCTTAGCTCCCGTACGTATATCCTGGCATAGCCGAGCTAAGCCAAGTGCTAATTTTTTTAATAATAAAATTGTCACGAATGCTCTGCGTTTGACATAAAGGAATATACGGGATATAAAAGAAATGGCAGAGTGGTGCTGGGTGGCACAAAGAAAATAAATCAATATTTTCATCTGAGGTCAAGACTGCCCTCACAGGAGTATCTCCAGTAAGTTTCAGCTTTACAACTAACCACGAAAGCCCCATCACAGCCTGTGATAAAAGGGTGACGTAAAGAATTAGTGGTTTCGCTGTGATTTCTCGTTATGAGTAGTGGGTACCCTATTTGCGTTGGCAGAGGCGAAGGCGGTCACTTTTGTAATTCAGAAAACAAGATTGCCATGTATACGCACAGTCGGGGACAATCTCGGGAAGCAGATGAAATGCTGACAATCGCAAGCCTGGATGCAGATGCAGGGAAAGGTATGAAGACAAGCAACGCCGCAGTCAAGTGCATTTCGAAGTAATTCTGGAGCAAATTTTATGGTTCGACATATTGCCTCATTTAATGGAGTAAGCCAAATTGTAGTAGCCAGACAGGACCACCAATGGGCACAGAGAGAGAGAGTGAACGTGTTTATTGCGAAAAGCAATGGGGATAGGAGTCCTCAGTTCAAGACCCCTTGAGCTTTCCCCGCCTCAACAGCCCTCAACACCAGCAGGCGCTGGTCATTGAGGTCGGAACTGGTCAGAGCTCTCTCCCAAAGCTCGCGAGAAGGAATGGAGGAATTTCTCGAATGTAGTGGGGCGTGCGCGCAGCCCCCTACCATATGAAAGAGCGTCCCGGGAGCTCCGCAGAAGCGGCATAGCGGGGAATATACGGTGGGGTGCAAGATATGGCATTTAGTGGGATGGGGGAAAGTATTCGTTTGGAGTGCACGGAGCTGCCGTTCCTCCTCTTTCGTTAGGTGTTTATGCGGTGCTGTGTAAGCGAAACAGCACTACAAGTTGGGACCAGTGGGCACAGTGTTTTAATACGGGTGGCTCCAGGGGGGACAGGGAGCAGGTTGATGATAAGGAGTAATCCCTTGTATGGTATAATTGCTTATTTTTTGTATAATTTAAAAGTGAACTTGCCGGCGTACTTCTGTGTATCTACAATAGTACGCTTATTTGAACTGTTGTGTGAAATTTACTTTGTTGTGTGTAATTTGCATAGTTGCGCGAAATTGTCACGCATTTATGTGACTCATGCGTTTGCTACTTTTTCTCATGTATACGGGACACTCTCCCAGTCAAGCCGATCAACGGCTTTTTAATTGTGCCCCCCGCATCGAGAACTCTTGTAGTTGTTGATGTTCAAATAAAGATGATTTGATTTGATTTGGTGGTGTGGATATTCACTCGCTTGCTTCTAGAGAACAACTTTCTTATGTACTTTTTTCCACCAAAGAATCAAAGCAGATTTTATCAGCTTGGAAGCGCTATAGGGATGGGCTGACTACTGGTTTGCGTATCCCTGAGCCTCAAGCCAAACGAAGCCAATATTTTTTCTGCCACTGGAAAGAAGAAACCCTTTAACTTAGCAAACACGTGATTTTACTGGGTAATATTCGCCAATATGCAGTGTATTGCTTTCTATTCAAAATGAATGCCACTTGCTAAGGTAAGGAATTGAATTGATTGATTGTAGGGTTTAACGTGCCGACGCAACGCAGGCGACGAGGCGCGCCGTAGTGGAGGGCTCCGGATTAATTTTGACCACCTGGGGATCTTTATCGTGCGCCGAAATCTCGTGCACACGGGCGTTTTTGCTTTTCGCCTCCATCAGAAAAGCGGTCGCAGCGGCCGGGAATCGAACCCGCGACCTCGTACTCAGCAGCGCAATAAGGAATTGAATTCAGCGCAGGGAGAAACCCATGCTTTCAAAAGTAAATTTTTCGAAAGCGCGGCTCCCCGCCTTTCTTCCAGGCTAAGTTTTCTGTAGAAAAATATGCAGCAATTTCGACAACTTTCTGGAAACCAGCGACTGCGATGCGCGTGCAGTGTTGCGAAATCGGCGGCGAATCATACCACATGAGTATGTTCGCGCGAATAGACGAGCGCATCCAAATAAAAGACACATACGTAATCGTGGCCACGATTGTCGAAGCAGCTCAAACCGCAGACGCCCGTGACTTCCTTCCATCTCTGTCTGGCAGACGACAATTTCGACGATAGCGCTGGAAGGCATCAATTTCGATGAAAGAGTTGGATTGATAGAAAGTGCCCACGGCTTCAAAGATTTTCGTGGGATCTTTGAGTCAGCACGAGAATCCGGGACAATTTTGCTATGTTGGGCCTCATTTTCCCCATTTGCATTGTGTACTATACAAGTACAAGTCCAGTAACAGAAGCAGGAAAAGGGGCTACGATTCCCGCCGACGCTTCTGCTTTGGGCAAAGGCGTAGGCGCGGGATCACGCGCCGGAAAACTCCTTGAGCGCTCACGCCAAGGCTCTTGCGTTTGCTGGCAGAGCGAAAAATCAAAACAAAGCTTGATGATTGCGCTTGCCAACAAACACTCCGTCTTATTTGCTGCCTTCCCCGGGTTCTTTCCCCCGTCCGGCTTCTAACTTATCCCTAAGTTTTCGCGTTTCTCTCTTTCATTCACTCTGTCTCCCTTTCTTCCTCTTTTTTCCTTATTTCTTTCTTTATTTCATCCTGCTTTTATTTGTTTGTCTGCTTCTTTCTTTTTCTTTTCCCGTCGGTTCATTTCGTTTGTTTCTTTACGTTCGGGGCCTCTCGTTCTTCGGTTGATGCTTCGTTTCACTTTACTTTGTTCACCACATTCTCCTTTTTCCTCGCGTTTTTCGCCTTCGCTCCTTGATCATCAATCGTTCATGGCTCCTTTATTTCATAGTCCCCTCCACAATTTTCTTGCTCTCACACTGTCCTCCTTTTGTTTATTTTTTACCGTTCTCCTCCCTCATATGTGGCCATTTGTATCTTGTCTTAACGTGTAACCCGCAGGTAATCTTTTTTTTTTGTTGTTTACAATACTCACAACCCCACAGGAAGACAGAATGGCACGTGTATCCTTGCCAGCAATCCACAGGTGACTCTCGTCGACGTCCTTCGGTGCACCAAAAGTGTCAGCACTCCGTCCGGTGGGGTTTAGTCACCCCAATTTTACTCTTATTTGGCTTTCACGTTCGAGACAGGCGAGTGCATTGTTCCTCACTGCCTGTGCTGACGGACCGTCCTGTCGCGGTGGAAACTCAATAACGGCTTCAAATGGTTCCACGGAAACGTCCTTCAGACTGTCTTCGCAATTCGACACTTCTGTAGAGTGCTCGACAATAGCACAAAAAATGAGGCACCAACCACGGTCTCGTTATGTAATTGTTTCTCGCCGCTGCACGAAAATTCCAATTGCTCGGTAAAGTAGACGCCTTCCTCCTCACGACTTCCACTGCCGATTGTTGCTCGCCCTCTCCCCGAATCTCCTGGGGTAGCTTCTGGTACTTCTACGTGGCTCGCAGTTTCCGTTTCTTTTTTTTTGTTTGTTTGTTTCAGCCTTCTTGGCGATTTTCTTTCCACTGGCTCGTTTTCTTTCGCGCGTCTTGCGCTTGTCTTTCGGCGTCGTGTACTTCATTTTCGTCTCACCCATGCACTTGCATTTCTTCTGGCAAAATAGCTTCGATGATATCTTTGAAAACATACCGCTCCGTATGCTTGTTATCTTGGTTTTTTTTGTTGTTTTTTTTGTTTCTGCACGTGTTCTCGAAACTGTCTGCCTGAAGAGACTGCCGGCCGGTTGCTTGATTGTTTCCTAAACGAGAAGAAGGAGCACGAAATTTGCTTTGATGCAGGTTATTCTTGTTTTACAAGAACACAACTGATTTCCCTATATCGTACTCGGGTCGATACGCCTGTCAGGTTACGAACGCTTCTTTAAGGTATACAGGTACTGGCGCCCCTTTTTCCAAGCAAAAGATAACGAAACACTAATTAAAAGCAACGCAAAGTAAAGCACTGTTATAACCAAATTGGTTTATTGAAATTATTGTACTTCTCGACATTGTTTATGGTCCCCGCCTGCAGAGCATGGAGAGACCGCTTTGAAAGAAGTGCGCTTATAATGAAGCCACTTTGCTGCCCAAAAGCCTTTGATTTACGGGGGTTTAGTGTCAAATAAAAACGCCTGCTGTACTAAAATGACTGACTTTGAAACGTTCGTTTCAAAGTAACGTTGACTTTTTCATACCTTTCGCATCTCGCAAATGCTCTTATCTTGGTAAGTTCTTTTACAAGAATAAGGTTATGAGAATACCGAGGTAGCCTTTACAACCACGCTGATTGTATGAAGGCAGCACAACATCGGGTAATTTATTTGAGGGTAAATGTAGTTTGAAAATAATTTGTTCAGTTAGCCTCCGAAGAACTATAGGCATAAATTGCGAGGGAAGTTCGTATCAGGTGAAAGCGAAAGTGAACGCCGTTATCGCAAGACAAACCGAAACTTACGACATTGCCGAAAAGAGAATGACATTAAAGAAATACCCTTTTTTCATCCGGACAGTGGTACAGTCGTCCGCCGTTTTTGTAGAAAAAGCAATTTACCCACTTATCGTCTTCTCCTGCCTTGGCGTAAACTAATATACTCACAACCACTGCATTGCTCTCAATTTTAAAGAAGTACTGACATGAACTTTTTGTGTGTTTTTTGCGGTTATAGGTGACTACGAGCGCACTAATCACAGAATGGCACATTATATTGTCGAACGTAGCATAAGCAATTACTGACAGCTCTATTTATTCGGGTCAGTTTCGGTTTCGGTCAAGGGAACCCCGAGACAGCCGCCATGACGGGAAGGCGCATTTGACGTCACTGTTTTCGTCGCACCACAGCCGATGCGAGTCTGAGCACGCACGCGCGCGCCAGAACGGCCCGACCGGCCGTAGCCACACGTGACGTTAGTCCCAAAAACTGTGACGTAATGCACAAGGCGGAAAAGCGCTCCAACAGCCCCGCGGCCGCCTCGATACGTGCCGGGAGCCTGACGTCAGCCGTTTGGGTCGAAGGGCAGGTAACGACATAAGCTTGTTCAGTGGTGCGGATGAGCTTTCTCGTGTGCGCAAGGATTAAAATTGATTTAAAATGTGTTCTACTGAACGGTTATGGTTTAGACTTCCGAGGGGGTATCGCCATTTACAAAGGAAGCTTTTTACGTAGTTATCTGACCTTCAAAATTTCGTGTCAGTACTCCTTCAAGGGGCAATTAAGTCCTATACTCGGGAACAAGTTAGGAACGGCAAGAGCTCATGTACGGTATCACTCCGCCTAAGCGACGGAACCGGATGTCAACGGGCGCGCGCTTTTTCAAAGGAGATTGCTATGAATGCGTGATATCGTCTGCCTTTTCTCATGTAGTTTGTTTGTCGTCAATGCAGTAATTTATAAGAATATTAAGTCCAAAAAATCACGGAAACGGCATGTGCCATGTTCAAAATATTCCCAGTAACAGACTACTTGCGCCACGCGTAGTAACATCCGGCTACGGTGATGAGGCCCAGCTGCTCTTTAGGTACCTATTCTTGAAAAGCATGGACACGCAGTGGTTAAGAAAGACTAGAAGGCTAACGATGAAATACGGAAAGAACAGTGGAGAATCCAAAACAGCCAAGGTAACAAAAAGAGAGGCAAGGCAGATTGAAACGAATAAATGGAGAGAAAAAATGGAGGGTAAAACGTCGTTAGAGATGTACAGGGCTGAGAAATTGAACATCAGAAAGGAAAATTTCTACGATAATTCCCAGGGCAGTGCTTTGCTTTTTGAGGCTAGAGCAGGTTGACTGCGAACTAAGAGTTTTGTGGGGAAGTATTCACAAAATGATGAGGTATGCGTAGTCTGCGGAAAAGAAACAGAAACTATGCGGCACATACTGTTGGAATGTGAGGGTATCCATCCAAATCTACATGAAGGGAATATTGGGCTTTCAGAAGCCCTAGGATTAAAGGGTATCACAGAGGAAGTTAACTTCGAGGCTGTCGAGGGGACGAAAAGAAGATTAGAATGCTGGTGGACGAAAAGCAGAGAGGGGAATATTGCCTAGGACAGTTACCACCTGTAACAGGGAAAAAAAGTATTACGGGCCTAATAAGCTTTAGTGCCTGCCCCAAGCAGCGCTAGTACTAAACCAAGAGTGTAAAACATGATTATATTAGTCCTTTCTGGTAAGATGACATGTCATCACCCCGCTTCAAAGGGGAGACCAATAGCAATCATCATCATCATCATCATCGTTATACCCGAGCATACTAAATCGTTTGAACAGTCTTTCTCCCGAATTTCCTAGATATGCCAGGTTATGGTCGAATATGCTGCTAGAGATAAACGCGTGTACGACAGTGCATGTTTTAGTGTATGTGTATACGTTTTTACGCTTTTGTTCCTTCGCGCGCGAATACAAACGTCTATTTATTCTTCCTGGGCACATTATTCAGACGTTTGGTTGATTAGTGAGTTGATTGATTGATTGATTGATTGATTGATTGATTGATTGATTGATTGATTGATTGATTGATTGATTGATTGATTGATTGATTGATTGATTGATTGATTGATTGATTTCGAATTTTCACGTCAGTGCACACTTTATCTTTTCGTCTTTATTGATCCGGTTTTAACAGATCCTGATAAATTCACAGCACCTCAAACTGGGCGCTGCTGCATCGATACTTCGCTGTGTTTTGTACTGGTGCAGCACAAATTATACTTCACAGAGGGGAAGCCAGACTGGTGTCACATTCCTGTAAAATCGCTATTTATTTATCGTTGTGAAAATGAATTAAAGCGAAAGTATCATATCAGAGATATTTCAGATGTTTTCCACTCCAAATATGCCTTCTCGGAGATATTAAACAGATTGTCCGACATCCTTTCCAAATCCGGGGGCCGCCAGCCATCTCTCTAAATAATTTACTGTACAAACGCATTCTCCCACCTCTGCACTTCGCTCTGCTGCCATTTCGATTATGCAACGGTTGTGTGCAACGAAACATCGTTACAATACAGAGAACATCGAGCTAGCGCAAACAAAACTTTCTTCCATACTGAATCATTGGTGTGCTGTTGCGAAAGGCTGAGATGATTCCAGAATCGGTTCGTCCAGCTTTCTTCTAATCTGTCCTTTTCACTGCCGGCGGGCGGGAATAACAAAAACTGAATTGCTATTTCTGCACAAACTCACACATAGCATCACTGATTGCGCAAGCGTCTTGGGTGCTTTTCAGTTGAGAACCCTGACAGGCAATGTCAGGTTGTCTAGGTGGTTTTGCAGCATCGCCAGAGGCGGCAATAGAAATCTTTTGACACGCATTCACCACATCCATAATGCTTCCCCAGAAAACTGGAACGTACTGCATCGTCCTACGTGCACTATTTTTAGGAATCGCACAGGCTTACGGACCCTTTGTAGTCTGCATGTTTTAGTACCTTATATTGACAGACGCATATGCCTATTTTTGTCGTAAAATTTCTCCATCCTGGTAGTTTCAGGTGCCAGTATTTGTAGGCTTGTCGTTTCTGTGTTTGTTTTGCGTATTCATGGGAGCTTATCAGCTTCAAGTGAACGCAATTTAACGTCGGGCATTTGTAGGGTTGGTACTTTACCCTTAAGTGTATTGTAACATTTAAATCCAGTCTGCACTAGTTCCAAATGTGTAGGCTGCAAATTTATGCTTCAGAATTTTTCGTTCACGCCGAATACTATTTTGGTGATCTTAGCGCTATTCTGATGCTGTCTTATATTCCATCTGTGCGTATGTTTCTCAAATGCGACACGCTCTTTTCTGCCGACGTTTTTCGGTGGCAGTACCAAGACCGCCGTGCTGTTCTTGAGTGCATTAGTAGCGTGTGGATTGATTGATTGATTGATTGATTGATTGATTGATTGATTGATTGATTGATTGATTGATTGATTGATTGATTGATTGATTGATTGATTGATTGATTGATTGATTGATTGATTGATTGGAAGTGTAAGGGAACCAATAATACTGGTGTCCGTGCTACTTTTTCTCGCTGTTTCTATTGTATCCTCCCACTGTGCGTTAAATTCAACTTTAAATCATCCCATGACGTTAGCTTACTTTAGCTTACTTAGCTAACAGGTTTAATAAATTACGAGCAATGAAGGTCTTGAAATAAATTTTAAAGGTGTTCTGGAATTTGTATTTATGCCTGTAGTTAATTTCACTAGCTGCGTGCAGCGCCTTGGACGCTACATTGTTATCACTTGTGACCGGATGTCAGGCAAATCCATATTTGGTTCCTTGCAGTCCTATCGCCCCACTTTTATCTATGAGCATCAATAAGAGATTACGAAGGGGCTTTTATGGGGCGGATAAATGCCTATTTTGGAGTTTGTGCCTAAATGCCTATAATTTCCCATTAACACCTATTTTAAAAATACGCTGCTACACAATATTTAGCATCGTTTCGCTTTTGAGTGCAGTATGAGATCGTTATTGACGTTACCGCGCAACATTTACTGTTCGGAACTCTACGTGGTTTAGCATAATACTCTAGTTCAGCCAACTCCCGGAAAACGACCGCTAACAGCAGTGGAATGGGACGCTCATTCTCGGTGACAATAGCGACAATTTGGAATCCAAAAATCTGGAGACGACGGTAGTTTGCTATTCTTTCCACAATTTTGACAGTGATTCTTAGACTGCGTTCCGCTAGCTCTCCAAACATACTTCTCCAAACATGTGCAGTCTCACCCTCGTTTCCAGAAGCCTACTCAAATCCAAATTTATTTTCAACGCAACAATTGAGCATAAAAAGCGCCTTTTTTAGCAGATAATCTCTATTTTGAGGAACAAACGGTGAACTGCGCAGCTGCATTTCCTTACGCCTTAAAATTTACACTGCCAACGGGCACTGAAACATGCTTTACCCTCAAAATTCTGTTCAGCTGCTAAGCACCTTCGAAAAATGATCTTCAAATGTGTAGGAGTGTTTGGCAGTGTTGTAACGTCTTGCCTGAACAAGTCGGATAATAACATTGCATACGGAAAAATTTCCAGACTTGTACCAACTGTCCTCCTTTAAGAACATGTTAATTTCTTGATAAATCGTCGTCACTCTTGCGTTTATTATTTGAATTTGGTTTTGGTTTGTCGTAATTTAATTGCTTCAGGCAGACATAAAGTAGCGCTTTTTTAATCAATATTCCCAGCTCTCAAGCATACTTTTTCATGCCTTTTTCACTGTATGCGACGATCGAGCAAGGGACGGTGGCCACTGGACATAAATGTGAGCAGTGCGATTGTTAAGGTAATTAACTGTCGATAGTCCAGCAGTTTTATGAGGCAATTTAATGACTATGCTAAGACTTTCGCGCCTTTGTGCCATCATAAACATTAACATTCTTCGTTTTTCTCTCGTAGAGACAGGTCGCGCACGTCTCCATTTTAAATGATTTGCATTGATGTAAAAATTTATGGTACTTATATTTACAACCTTGGAGGCCTAAAAAGTTGTTTTGCCTGCCTTTTGTTGCCGCCTGAAACGCTCTTTTTTAATGCCTAAATATCTGGCCTGTAGTTATCCAACATCCCAGCAGCATCGGTACTGTCTAGCTCACCGCGGTGACATTCCGCGGGGACCGGTTGAAAAGAAACACAAAAGACAGTGAGGCCTTTCGGTTTCACATGCAAAAAAAAAGGGGCGGGGAGGAAAAGTCCTTCGAAGGCACTTCCGCCCCCCAACATTGAACCGGAAGGCCCCAACGCCTATTGTCGCGTCTCTTTAACCGGCCTTCGTAGAATGTCACCGCGGTGAGCTAGACAGTACCGATGCTGCTGGGATGCTGAAAACAATGTAGTGTCTTAATGCAGCACTAACAAATTCCTATCTACATCGGATTGGTCAGACATCAAGCCCATATGGCGGTAATTGTGGTTCACCTGAAACTGTTGAACATATATTACTAGAGTGCTCTGCTTATGCCGACTCAAGGTGCCATTTACAACACAAAATTGATTTCGTCCACCCTGGACCATTGACACTGATGTAAATACTTGGACCGTGGCCATCTCCCTCCGTTCACCGAAAAACCCTGGCCGCACTATTCGAATATATCCAGGTCATTGGTGTGTGAACAAAATTGTAGTCGTGCCTTCACTTCAAGAAACTTTGAACTCAATGCCGTGAAGACGGACCGTATTTTATTTTTTTTTCTCTGCTACTAGTCTCCTTTCCTTCACTACACCTACTACGTTTTTCCCTCTCCTCCTTTCCCCGCAGAGTAGCATGCCGGCGAACCGCTGTCGGCAAACCTCACGGCATTTTCCTCTTTAATACAGTTTATCTCTCTCTCTCTCTCTCTCTCTCTCTCTCTCTCTCTCTCTCTCTCTCTCTCTCTCTCTCTCTCTCTCTCTCTCTCTCTCTATCTCTCTCTCTCTCTAGTGTCCAAGGCGCTGCACGCAGCTTAGATTATAGGTTGCCAAAAGAAAATTAAAAAAAAATCCTTTGAGGATAAAGAAACTGAAATAGTGAAAAATATTAGTAACAGTACACCCTGTGTACAGTGTTTTTGAAAAAAAGAGCGAGTGAACAGCTTCCAAATAATGAACACTCAGTTCAGTCGGTTCAAAGAACAGCGATTTTGAAAGCGGAGAGTTTCCTGCCCCGTACAGTGCGAAAGCGCTGAATACACCCGAGCAGTGCGCGAATTAAAGGAGCGCGCACTGTATTGGCGGTGAGATGTTTGAGTGGCGCCCCCTGGCTATGACGTCGGCTTAGGGACTCGCGCCGCTGTCGTCTGCTACACTCCGCTTGTGAGGGGCAGCAGTGCCTGTGCTAGAAATCGCCCGCTTTGTTGCTGTAGTGCGTTGAAAAGAGTATTTCTAGTGACTCAGTTATTTTGCAAGCTTCAGACGCATCTAAATAATATCAAGCTGTATCCCCCCAAGTTTGCAACACACGAAGAGATAGAGAACAACTTTCTTCAGAGCATCGGCCAGAAGATCGTGTGTAACTCGTCCTTTCTAGCTTATTCGCGAGGATCAGCGATCAGAGCTCCTCGATAAGTATTCAAAATGCCTAGGCTTCCCTGCAGTATTTTTTAGATGCTCTTATGAAGACTCAACAGTCTAATGCTACGTACCAAGCAGCGGCCCCTACACGCGCATCGCACAGCAGGAAATAAAGCGGCTTTCTTCTATTTCTTTCGTTGTTATCTTTTATCAGATTAATGTTTCTTGCTTTTTTTTCTGCCCAACGCATTAATTTTTCTGCGCCGTCACCAACTTCTTATTAGAAGGTTTTGGGATGTTTGGGAGGCTCACAAAGATCGTGTGGATATTTCCTTCATGTTGTATGGCATACATTCCCTTCTTCACAAATTGGCCTTCATTACGGCTGCGTGCAAGAATGTGCATATCCGCAGCGTGCTTTGTTTATTCACATGCAAATACAATGAGAAGGTTTGTGCTACGCCACCGCGATCGCGCCCTAAACAACGTTGTTCACAGTACTCGAAAGCGGCTTTTGTGCTCCGCATTTCTATCGTAATCATATCGTTATCATAACGAACTGACTCTCAACCCGAACAATGGTGACATGATTACGGTGTTGAAGGCATGATATACTCGCTAAATAACGCAATAAATAGTATACCTGCATATATTACAAGAATAGAAACCGAGGAATAATAATTCCAAGTAGCTCTTTATTGTTTTCCAACCCTTCCAGGCGCAAAGAACAAATCCTATTCTACTCGGGATGGCTTTCTATGAATTGGAAATTATTTTTACTCTCTTGTCCTGGACTGAGGACCGAGCCCACTAACCAGCTCGATTTAATTGTAAAATAAAGTTTTTTCCCCCTCCTCCTACTCCTCCTCCTCTTGAGTGCAGTTTTCCTATAACGCATATCCGAATATCGGGAAGATATGGTTGTGGAAAATGTACCGAAATATCCCTCTAGGTCTGAAAAAACATAGTGTTACTGTATATTTAACGTAGACGTGACTCGTTTTGCTCAATAAACGTACATACTGGTTAGATGCCTGGTATAAAATCAGCACGCGCCTGTATACACAGTGGGTTATTTGGAACTCAACCTACAGTTTTTGCAGCCCATAGTGCATGTCGGCAAACTTTCATGCTTTGACAACGTAAAGTGATGTGACACAACACGTTCGAGCATTCGGCGGGGTTGCAAAAACTGTTTTACCTTACATATTGTTACGAGGAATGATCACCCGGAATCGTAATGCCTTCTGCTAAAGCCAACAGCCGTGAAGGCCTAGAATTTGTTTTGGGCTTCCATTTTCGCTGTTGTCGGTTATTATAGCAGCTGACTGTTCCTTTTGTTCGAAAGATTGCTTAATTGAGAAGCTAACGCCTAGCTCCGACTCTTCGCGCTCCGGACAGGACCGGCTTCGCAAGGAATGGGGCGACGCCGGCAATGTTTCTTCCGTAGCGGTATCCAAAACTATACTTTAACTGACACCAGGAGCTAGTGTATGCGATTTTAAGCCTATTACTATGATAAAAAGTTACCCGCACGCCAATTCTGGTGCGGACAAGCATCAGACGTTGACTGAGCGCAAAGAAACAGCAGGGAGAGCGAGCCTGAGTGAAGCAGACGACAAATGCGAGAATCCCTAAGCCGACGTCACGGAGGCGCGCTTCGCAGCGCCGCCTGTGTTCGCGCTCACCGCCAATAGAAGCGTAGACTTTTATTTGAGCACGGGCAAATCAATGTTTAAAGTTTCGGCGTGCACGTGGCCACCCTCGTGTGGTTACGTAACGCGTACCGTCACAGCGCCGGCGAAGAGACAAGCTAGCAAAAGGGTACGTTGTCTACCAAGATAATAGGATCGCTCGCGCTTTTTGAGACGTGTTTGGTGCCCGACGCATTTCCACAGTTAAGAAAATGTCGTAACAAAAAGAAAGACGATGAAAATTGCACTCCTGACAATTTTGAGAACAATGAACGTCGTCCAAAGCGACAAACTAGATAATATCAAGTTTAAAAGACTTATTTATCTTTCCATCGAAACCTAGGACCTCCCAATTCCGATCAAACCCAGCTCAAGAGGCCGCCGATATCATTAAATGGAGACTAACAAGACACGTTGAAAGCTGCAGCATGATTTCTTTGGTTAGTTGGGCTCAAAATATAGCGTTACGTATAAAATAACAGCCATCTATTATGCGGGTGGCTTCATCAGCTGCAGCGCTGCCTTCAACAACTTGACGTAGGGCTCACCCGTCCAATGCCCGGATGCGCGGGTCAGAAGGATTTATACGACTCTTATTAGATTAGTACGCCGATTCGCAAGCGCGACGCGATCAGAGCCAGTGACGACGAGCTGGGCGCCGGCCATTCACAAAGCCGCACAAGGCTCGGCCGCGGCGCCATCTCGAAAAGTCTACGCTCGCCCACAAACAAAAGACACCGCAGCTACCGCTATTGCGCATGCGCGGCGTAGCCGCTGAGACAGTAACTGCAGAGCTTCCCGCCGAGAAGGTCAAAGAGAAGACGTCGGAACTGGGTGAAAAGCCCGTGAAAGCGGCGTCACGGCTCGCTCCCCCGCCTTCCTCGACGCCGGTGGAGCTAATTTGCTAGGCATGTCCGCTAATGTGACGGCTGAGAAAAAAAACGGCGTCGCCGCCGCATCTGTGATGGCGCGTGGTTCGCTTCTCGCGAAACTCGCTTTACATTTAGACACGCTCCGCGTTACGTTTGAAATGTGTTCTGCTCTGCACGGCCCGCGCGTCGGGCTCTAGGGAGAACCGTCTGAATGCCAGGCGAAGTGCTTTTAGGCTACCTTTCGTCTGCGCTGCTTGGTCCCTGGTCAAGCGCGACGGCGCGAAACGTGTTTCGAAGCGCCGTCGCGACTAGAGTCGCGTCTTCACCAGCCGCTCATTGTTAGCGGCAAATGGAGAACAACGAGAAACACGTGTCGCCTGTCCTCGCTTCGTACTCGCCGGGTAAAGATGGCGGATGTGGAAGAGCGGGAGGGAAGATAAATATTTGAGGATGACGGAAAGGATGTGGCGGGGTTGCCGGCCCGTTTTCCCAGCGGTGTAATTAGACGTCATCGCTCACTTGTCGCGCTTATATGCCACTTTCGGTGTGCCGGGAGAAACCACGCCCGATACACTTCCTTTGGGAGTTCTTTTCCCCGATCGGGGTAACTTTCGCTCTTACATTAACACCGAACTTCAACGACGCTGGTTTTGCCTTACTCGGGGGCTTTTGAACCTTTGTCTACTCAGCGCGACCATTTTTGTCAGCAGACTGAGCCGGCGAAACGTTCACTCGACGGGAGGTTCTACTACGAATGGGAAGTCCAGTTCAGAACGCGCAAATCATGCCAACGTCTGATGTACGATAACAGTTCGAAACACCGAAAGGAACGCCCGATAAGAAATCTACCAGTTTCTACGTTTGTCAGAATTGTGACCCGTTACTTGGTTACTTGTCGTGATTTTTTCGCCACATTGAAAAGCAAAAACGCAGCCGACCTGCCTACTTTATTTTTACCTTTTATGTGCTCTTTTTAGCGTTTATTTTCTTGAGTTTCAAGTTTTGCGCTTTTTTCTTGCAGCTTTGTTAAGAAAAACCTTGCCCCCCAATATCGCCCAACGCGTTCCTTTTTTATCCTATAATTTCTCTTCTAATTCTTCTCATTTCGTTGTTTTAAAAGAATGTGTTATTTTTTTATATTGAAGCATCCAAATCTCCAGGAATCCCCTGAGGTCTTCTCCAATAGTGCCCATGCGTTCTCGTCGCATCCATTGCAGATAGGTAGAATTTCCCTCGACTTTTTGCATAGCTCATTGATTGATTGATTGATTGATTGATTAATTGATTGATTGATTGATTGATTGATTGATTGATTGATTGATTGATTGATTGATTGATTGATTGATTGATTGATTGATTGATTGATTGATTGATTGATTGATTGTTAGGTGTAACGTCCCGACACTTCACAGGCGATGAGGCGCGCCGTAGTGAAGGGCTCCCGAATAATTTTGACCACCTGTGGATCTTTAACGTGAGCCGAAATCTAGAACACACTGGCGTTTTCGCTTTTCGGCTACCCCAGAAAAGCGGCCGCCGCGGCCAGGAGTCTATCCCGCGTCCTTGAGCCCAGCAGCACAACGCCTTAGCCACTGAGCAACCGGGGCGGTTAGGACATTTACTGACGGGAGACTTTTTCTTTATCTTCCATTTTGTCCTGCTTCCATTTCGTCTCTCTGTGGCACCATGATTTTTTTTTTTAATTTTGTGCCTCTTTTTTAAACGGAGGCTTCAACGCAATTAAAACCACAACGAGAAAGAACCGAACGGTTAGGAATAAGTAACCGTATAGTGGGCTTGACTGCTACACACTGAGCCTTTTTAAAGTCGTCTTTAGTGCCATACACACATGCTTTGCCGTGAAAGGGCTTGAATGCTGAATACACAGAGCCATTTAAAGTAATTTTTACTTCTAGACCCAAATGAAATGTTGTGAAGACACTTTTTCAGAGGCAGTATAAGCAGTCCTATAAAGATATAAAGGTCCGAGAGCATTTTACCTCACCGACGGAAGCGCCATTTTCCGAGGGAACTTACCCTATAAGGCTTGTAAAGACAGGAAAAAAGTTTGAATGCGTCTTGTCCAGCCAGTTTCGTAGTCTTTAAAGCATGTCCTGACTGTCCCAAGGTGCTAACGCAACGTACAAATCATTCAGTTCTTTTTACTCCAGCCTGAGAGAATGGTTCCTGATGGGTACCCCACAGTACAGCCAATTACACGCAGCGCAGAACTCGTTTTCTTTCGTCGCATGCAAATTGCATCCGCGCATGGGGAGAACGTCGACGGTTACTCGGACATAATGGCGTCTCCTCAAGAAGTCCATATAAAGAACGCGGCCGGGAAATTGCAAGCACCCCCGCGACTACGTCTTTTCAGATCCTCCGGACGGCCGCCCGGTTCGTTTAATTGCGCTAAATACAGCGCTGCATCCGAATACTTTATTTCCCCGCATTTTATTCATAGCACAGACGCTGTTGTTAATTTTAGTGACGGCCTCCCTAATATCGATGGAAATAAGCACGTCAGCCATAAATCTGATGCCTCGCGTCTCCTCAACTTCATTATATTGTCCTTCTATTTTGTAAAGTTCTGATTTTTATATCTCGGCGAACCACGGTGGGTATTTGGGAACTCTTTCTTTTTGATGTCGACGTTTTGCCCTCACTTTGTTTTTTGTTTTTTCTATTGCAGAAGTTTGCTGATCAGCATAACAGAAACTATATTGACTTTGTTTTTGAAGCCGTTTTTAACGACCCGGGGTCCGCCTACCATTGCAAACTCATATATGCCATAATAAAAAGACACGGATAAGAGTGTATTTAGGCAATACATTTCTAAACAACTATTTCTCGTGGCCCGGCGGCACGACGCATACTTCTCAACATAAACACTTTTAGCGCAAAGAAAACCTTAGGAATACTTGAGGAAGAACATGAATACATAACAAAGATAGGGCTCCCTAATTTAAAACTTACCGGTAAGACCTGAAAAAAAATTTGCAAATAGGATCAGTAATGCTGTAGTAAAGAAACAGCAAAAATTTATATAAGAAACACGCCGTCTCACGCCCTAGGCCTGCTCTGACAGATCCAATGGAACGGACAGATGCGGCTAAGAGCACATCTATCGCACAGATGCAATCAACTACGCCTGGTCAACATTTCATGAAGCATAAAGACGCAGAAACTGTCGTACACTTCTGCTAGCCGCGCAGCTGACATAGCCCTAGCCTGGTGGTTCACGCCGCTGCTGCTATTCGCCATGTCCCACCACACGATGGTTCGGTCATCCACCCATTCGACATTGTTCCACGCGACCGCAGGTCCAAGAACGCTATGACATAATTTAAAGGTCGTCATCCCCTCAACAATATTCCTCCGGAGTATCCCTTGTAATTTGAACAACAGAGCTACTTAAGCTTCTAGTTCCGCCGTAGTGGGTTACAAAAAAAAATCCAAGAAAGAACGCCGAGCTCACTTGAGCATGCTTTTCGGGAGGAACGCCCACCGTCGGCCACGCTGGCACGCGTGCTTGCGCCACGTGAGGAGCTCGCAAAAATAGCAAGAAAAATTTCCCGCATTTCCCCGAGGGGAAGAATGTGAAAGTGCGAATGCAGGAGTTGAATTTGCGTGGTTCGGTAATGTTCACGAAAGAGAGATCACACACACACACACAACTACAAAGAAAGAAAGATGCATTTATTCACAGACACCTATTTGTGTTGTCGTTGTACTTGATTGCTAGAGCGGATCTCAGCTTTGAAATTTCGTGTCAGTACTCCTTTAAGCGGGTGCATTAGCCCTTCTCACGCCCGATTCCTGGCCAATCCCCCACGTGGGTATGTGCCATGCACAGGCACCTATTTGTGTTGTCGTTGTACTTGATTGCTAGAGCGGATCTCAGCTTTGAAATTTCGTGTCAGTACTCCTTTAAGCGGGTGCATTAGCCCTTCTCACGCCCGATTCCTGGCCAATCCCCCACGTGGGTATGTGCCATGCACAGACACCTATTTGTGTTGTCGTTGTACTTGATTGCTAGAGCGGATCTCAGCTTTGAAATTTCGTGTCAGTACTCCTTTAAGCGGGTGCATTAGCCCTTCTCACGCCCGATTCCTGGCCAATCCCCCACGTGGGTATGTGCCATGCACAGGCACCTATTTGTGTTGTCGTTGTACTTGATTGCTAGAGCGGATCTCAGCTTTGAAATTTCGTGTCAGTACTCCTTTAAGCGGGTGCATTAGCCCTTCTCACGCCCGATTCCTGGCCAATCCCCCACGTGGGTATGTGCCATGCACAGGCACCTATTTGTGTTGTCGTTGTACTTGATTGCTAGAGCGGATCTCAGCTTTGAAATTTCGTGTCAGTACTCCTTTAAGCGGGTGCATTAGCCCTTCTCACGCCCGATTCCTGGCCAATCCCCCACGTGGGTATGTGCCATGCACAGGCACCTATTTGTGTTGTCGTTGTACTTGATTGCTAGAGCGGATCTCAGCTCTGAAATTTCGTGTCAGTACTCCTTTAAGCGGGCGCATTAGCCCTTCTCACGCCCGATTCTTGGCCAATCGCCCTAAGTGGGTATGTGGTGTGGACGGACGGACGGCGGTGGACGCGTGATTCAGGGTCGCTTAAGAAGTGCATTCGCACTTAAAAAATACTGAGCACACGTGATCGCGCGCCTCGTGAGGAACGCCCGGCGTCGGCCAGCTCGACCTTCGAGAACATTCTGCCCAGCGTTCGAGACGTCATGTGCTCTTCTACTCGGCAGTTGCCGTGCGTTCGCGCCTGAAGCGGGGAGCACAGCCGCCGAGTTCGCGAGGCCGGATGCACCGTGTTCTAGCGCGCGCTAATGCGGTCCAATTTGGGAGAGATGTGAAAGCCTGCGGACAGAACGGTCTGGGCCTGCCAGTCATGGAGAACTTTCAGCGGCAAGTTGGGAAATCCGTGTGATGTGCAACAACAGCCGGGTAAGGGGCCGCCAGCTCTGCTGTTTCTTCGGCCTTGCAACACTAGTACAAGCTCCGCCAATTTTTTTTATCAACGCTATTTAACAACTTAAGCCTATTGTTCTTTCCCTTCCAGCAAATGTTTTCCTCGCCAGCCTCCGTATTCCGCGAATTCCACCTAAGGAACTATCAAGTGTTTGCGTGAGCGCAACAGGGCTTACAAAGCGGCGAACGAGTACAAAAAGTGCAACGCGGCACACGTGGAATGCAGTGGTGACGCGCGGTATTACATACTTCCACTAGGTTTAAGGTGGCCTTCAAAGGAAAAGCCGCAGCACACTTCGGCGCGGTAACGATCTCAAGTTACCCCTGCACCGCCGCCACCACCACCACCACCATCCCTGTTGTTTGCGCAGCACCATTCATCGCAACTTTCGCCCTGCGAACGGCGCACATCGCTTGCCGCTGCTCAAGTTCCCGCGACAAAGTGCCTCTCCTGTTCCGGACCTTGTTGCTCCCGCTTTGCTTTTCTCGTAATTGTTACGACCGCCCAAACGGAGCGCGGCATTTTTTCGTTCAAAACGAGCCTCCTCGTCCTCCTTCTCCATCTCGCTCCTGCGCCTCCTTTTTGCGCCCCTTCCTGCCGCGCATCCTTTTATCGCCCTCCTTTGTGGGTCGCATCCTTCACTCGCGAAGCACCCGTGGCAACAACGCCGCCGCTACCGAAGGCACCCGTCCGGATCCCCTTAACGACGCCGCTGAATGACGCGTGAAACAAGCGAAGCAACCTCGGCCCGCGAAGCGGAGAGCGACACCGCCAAGATGACGATCGCATAACGCCCGCCAACTCCGTCTTCCTCGCTAAGCCTTCAGCCGCCGCGTTGTTGTCTCCAAGACGTGCTATTAATCTTCTACAGGGTACTTGAAAGAAGGCCAGCAGACGATCGCCTCTGACATGAGAGCAGAGGATAGGCATTGTAGGCAGGGAGGTGTGAACGGGTTATCGTGGAAGGTGAGCAAAAGGAAGGTGTGTTTTTCGCTTTGCTTTTCATCTGAATCAAAGTTTTCTACCTGTTGTTCTTGTTTTTTTCCGCAGCTCAGTTATCCTCGCGCGCCGGGCTCCGTTTCGGCACGCAACATTTTTTTGTTTCCCTTTCAGGCTTTTCTTACTTTTGTTCATCTTTATAATCTCGGAATTCCTCGCAACATATTGGCAAAGGTGTTTTTTCCTCGCTCAATGATTCTCTCTGTTTTGCTGCCCGTTCAATCATTCTCTCTGTTTACGTTCGCTACGTTGCTTCCTTGTGGGTTTCGGTTTGATTTTCATTAGTATGGGGAATTCAGTGAAGCTTTATTTCCTCATTTCTGTTTTTGTTTTTTCACACCTATTTTTTTTAGCGTATGTCGTTTTAGCTACACTATTTATGCTGAGGCTCGCTAAATATAACGGCTTACTCGAAAGACACAGCTCAAAGAACTAGTCATCTTGGTGGTTGCCTGTCAACAAGGAAAAAATCATGCACCCCTCCGTAGCTTTTTCGTGACGGATTCTTTGTTGGTCGTCGAAGTTAGGACTTTGTTTCGACCACGTCAAAATATTGTTTCATTCATTCATTCATTCATTCATTCATTCATTGATTCATTCATTCATTCATTCATTCATTCATTCATTCATTCATTCATTCATTGAGTGATTTATTGATTGATTGTGATGTTTAACGCGCCAAAGCTACACTTGAGCTTTTAGGCGAGCCAGAGTGAGGGGCTCCGGATTAATTTTGACCACCTGGGCATCTTTAACGTGCGCCGAAATCTCGAACACACGGGCGTTTTTGCTTTTCGCCTCCATCAGAAAAGCGGCCACCTCGGCCGAGAATCAAACCCGCGCCCTCGTGCTCAGCAGAACAACGCCATAGCCACTGAGCCACCGCGGCGGGTGACAATGTCGAAATAGAGCAATCGGATAGACGCCGGCTTCATAGCGCGAGGGACCCAGGTTCGTTTCCGGCCGATTCCGATTTTCTTTCTGGTCACCCACGATCATTCATCATCACCATCATCATCATCCCAGAAACTTTGCTTTACTGCAGGGCGTTTTCGCATTACAGGCGCCATCAGTGAGAAAACTAAGGCTTCGCCTTAAAAAGAATTGTACTCTTGCGCGGACATTAATGCTGTTTGGCATCTCGTGCTTTAGTAACAAAAGGAAACAATTTTTGTGGACACTTTACAATTCGGTAATTTGAAATGAGCGCTATCGGCAATCAGAGCAATCTGATCACAGACGTTCAATGTTTACTCAATAGGAAGTGTTATACCCTTAACACAATGCTCAACTTCCGTATGACATATGTCGGGCTTACGTGGACTACTATATTCTGGCAAAGACAGTACCCAATACAAAAAGAGAGCAGGCGCAACTAGTAAAATCCATTTTACACCAGAGCTGCCCCATCACAGCGCTTCCTTTTTTCTCTAGCCTGAGTGACAATGATGCTACGCTTAATCATACTGCAAACGCGCCCCCTGCAATCAACATTAACATGAAATGTTTTTAGTCTCGCAGTCCAGCATTTTGTAGCAGTGGTGTTCAAAACTCCCAGTAGGAAACCAAACGTGCCGACGCGAAGTCCTTCCGCAGGGTCGCCGTCACACAGACCGTCTCGTGATCCATGGTCTGGATCCCGGACATGGCTTCGAGGAAAGAATTTAGGTCGCACAGGAATGTGTCGCGCCGAGACAGGCAGCGGCAGCGCCGCCACCCGCTTCTTACGCAGAATTGCTAGCTTACCTAACAGACGGTGGAATCTGACATCCCTGACAGGTGGTGGGAGTTAACGTCTGCCGGGGCGACGCGTCATTGTAGCACTGGTCGCGCGAAGTACCGTGCCGTGTGCTGTGCAAACGGATGTGAAACGATGCGAGTGTCGACGCCCAGAGTAGATAGAGAAGTGGGCTATCCGACGAGATGAAGATGAAAAGACGGGGATAGTGTCTATACTTGACGAATTTCCCGTTTTTGAAAACGAAGAGCAATCAAAGTTAAATCAAATGACCCGGTCGTCTTTATTCAATCAAAGGTGAGGGTTAGGGAAGTGTTAATAAGTAAATAATTAAGTAATATGTAAGTAGTATATAATAAGTAAGAATGTTTAACTCTCGCAACAAGGTTCCCTGGGAAGTTGCTTTATATTTTTTTTCTTCTGTTCGCGTATATGAGACGAAGTGGCACGATGTTCCGAGTACCCCGATCTTGCACTTGACTGCAGAATACGTTTCTTTTTAAATGTACGGCTCGTTATGTTACCCCCGTGAGGGATACTTCCAGCCAAAAGCGGATGAAATCACTCACCTTGCGATGCTGTTCTTCGAGATCTTCATTTCCCGTTCCCAACATTTTCGTTAATACGCCGTGGGTGATTTCGCATTCATATGCTGCGCCGCTCTCCCCTTGCATCCCCTTCGCATTACGAAGAACCTGACCTTCTACCTAAACGACCAGGCTGAGTGCGCTGCGCGAACAACTTTCAATCGAATGGCGCGTTCAGCGAGTGTTTCGACAACACCTCTCTGGCCCGCCGGTGCTTTTTTTTTTATTCGAAAGTTTGCCCTGCGGCATAATAGATGGATGTATTTACAGAAACACGAACAAGTTAGTTTCGTGTATGAAGTTCAGTAGTTTTCGGTGAAATGGTCCATGCACCCAGCGTTGTAGGTCAGAAGGGCGGCCAGGGTGGGGACCAGATGCAAAAAATTTCCCCGTATTTCCCCGAGGGGAAGAATGTGAAAGTGCGAATGCAGGAGTTGAATTTGCGCGGTTCGGTAATGTTCGCGAAAGAGAGATCACACACACACACACACACACACACAACTACAAAGAAAGAAAGATGCATTTATTCACACACACCTATTTGTGTTGTCGTTGTACTTGATTGCCAGAGCGGATCTCAGCTTTGAAATTTCGTGTCAGTACTCCCTTAAGTGGGTGCATTAGCCCTTCTCACACCCGATTCCTGGCCAATCCCCCACGTGGGTATGTGCCATGCACAGACACCTATTTGTGTTGTCGTTGTACTTGATTGCTAGAGCGGATCTCAGCTTTGAAATTTCGTGTCAGTACTCCTTTAAGCGGGTGCATTAGCCCTTCTCACGCCCGATTCCTGGCCAATCCCCCACTTGGGTATGTGCCATGTCAGCGGCCAGGCAGCGCGCGCCCATCTCCCCCCGTTGCCAAGGAAGACGAGGAGCGCGCGCACCTGCAGCTGTTGCTATGTGGACGGACGGCGGTCACCGGAATTCAGGGTGGCTTATAAAGTACATTCGCACTTAAAAGGTGCCGCAGGCGAACTTCCCACTGGTATCACGGCCGCCTCAATCCTGGCCACGTGGCATGGATACGACCCCACACGCGGAGCATGGTGCGACAGGATAAGGGCTGACATAAGCTCGCAGAAGCCACGCCCACTTACTCTACCGCCCGATCCTTTCCTCTCCGCGGACATTTTGTGATAAAAACCAAGTATGCTGCTATATCGCCGAGCACCACCATGCTTAGATCCATATAATGGCTTTCGCCACTAAACGAACCGCCGTCGTGCCACTCACACGGTGTTCACACAAAAAAAGGCTTGTTTTCAGGCTGGTCCCCGTCTGCACCGGTTCGTGTTTTTATTTCTGTGTGTCTGAATGAAGTCCGTGTTTTTGCAGTTCCACCATTACAGCAAAACGTTTTGCGTGAGCGTGTAAACTAACACTGTCCCCCCTTTGCGGCGTCGTTGCAGAACGAATGCCGTGACTCGGTGACGCCGTCGCCCCGTCCGGCCATGATGGTGGACGGGCAGACGAGACGACGCAGTCCCTCGACCGAGGGGCCCCCGCCGCGACACCCCGCCGCCATCTCCTCGGCGGCGGCCGACCACGAGCTTCCGACCAAAGAGCCGTCGCCCACGCTGCCGCCCTCGGCGCAGCCGCAGCTGCCGGGTGGCGCCGGGATGGGCCAGCCTCTGTCGCCGGCACCCACGGACTCCGGCACGCCGCCCCCGGCCGCGTCCGCAAGTGCCAGCCGCTCCCGCTGGCTCAAGCTGCGCACCACGGTCCAGCTGTCTGGAGCCATCAGCCACATCCAGAAGAAGCCACCGCTCAAGCGAGAGGACTCCTTCCTCAAAAGGTGGGCACAACAACAACACACTGCACTTAAGATCGGCGGGCACACGGGCGTCTGAGCGATCCGGTTTCCGATGCGGCGCAGATGCGCGGGAGATGCTCGTGCGGGGTCCTCCAGCAGCCAGACCGGTTTTTGGGCCCCGAGACGCGCACGCAGACGCGTCCTTCATTGCTCATTTGTTCTGCCCTTAAAGCTACGTGCACACTATAGTTCATACCACAAGCTGCCTGCAGCACTGTGGATGCTACATTGTTGTCCGATAGAGCGCCTACTTAGGGCGACTAACTCAGCGTGAAGGGAGTCCTGAAAGGACCTTTCAGTCTCCGCTCTCGGCAGGTAGAACCGCAAGGCCCCGGCGCCTATTCTTGCTTTCCTTCGTGGTAAGTTAGGGGCCCTCAGTGTGGGCGCTCTATTGACAACAATGTAGCCTCCACAGTGCTGCAGGCAGCTTGTGGTATGAACTATAGAGGCGAACTTGCCGTGCCGCCTTGCCGACGGCCGCCAGCGGTAGGGTGCCTGGATGCGCAGGCACCCTAGCCAGCGGCGTGGCTGCGGATGGATGGATGTGAACATTTATTAACTGATATATTACAGAGAGGTAGCTTGGAGAGAGCCCTCCCTATTGGATAGCATTTCTGACCGGTTTTGGAGCGGGAAAAAATGCATGCGGAAACGCGTCTCTCTCCGCACATGTGTCTGGCCCTTAACGCTGGTTTTGCAACCTCGAGCCACTGCAGGGTGGCAGCGGAAAGTGTGGTTGCGACTAAATATGTTTTGTTCTCTCTCTCTAAGCCAAAGCTATCATACATTTAGTAGAACGGACAATTGGGCTAGTTGGTAGCTGTTCATCTTGAAGGTTCATCTTGAAGGTTCATCTTGAAACAGGGATGAAAGTAGAAAAAACATAGCGCCGTGTCTTCTATGTTTTTTTCTACTTTCGTCTATGTTTTGTGAGCGCTTCCACCTTCAAGATCACACCTTTAGTTGACCTCGAAGTGGTTCTCTTGGCAGGGTTATTATAATGGACTGCCTATCCTGTGGGAATTTATTACTGATCGGGGTATAATTAAGGAAAACTCTAGGCACATCGCACCCAGGATTTGACGGCCCATCGAAGCTGCGCGGGGTATTTGGCTAGCGCCAAACTACGGGCTTTTATGGACGTCCCCTTAACTTTCTTACGGAGTTTAACTTTCTATTCCGCCACATAGCCCACTAGTTTCCCTCAATGCGGTTTCTACAGCAAGGATATTGCGCATTTTATTAACTAAGCAAACAAAAATTCCATCGCTGAGGCAACAAACCGGTGTTTAAAAACAAGGGAAAGTGCAAAAACTATATTTTCCAAAAATGAGGCATATCTGTAAAACAGTTGTGTTACAATTGTCAAGGGAAGCAAACTACAAATATTCTAACAGACAGTGCGTGTTACGAGCAAATTTTGAGGGTTTTTAGCAGCCATGAATTTCAAAGTGTCCATTAGTAGCTTGTAAATAATTGCCATACTTATCCTTGAAAAATGCAAGCTTGCAATTTTAATACGAAGAGTTTACTGCTGTTACGACTTAGCCCGTCGCTGGGCTTCGTCTCATCACTCCTCGGCTGTGTGACGAAGCCACTACGTGCGCCTTTCAAACTCGCCCCTCCGTCTCGGTGACTCATTTTTTCACGTCTCGACAAAGCCTGGGTCAGACGCTTCACTTTCGGCGCGTTTCAAACTTCGACGGTTGCCAGCCCGGCGAGGCACGTTCCAACGCACTTCAAGGACACAGAGACCCCGCGATCGCAGCGGAGTCCTCCTCTCTCCCCTCTCAGACTCAACGGGAACCGATGCTACCGACTGCTCACGAACTCTGGAAAAGCGTTGTGTGTGTCTGTGACGTTCGTAGCGTGTGCACATTCTAGAGGGAACGCTGTTTTGACCATTGCTCTTTTGGATATAAATACGATCCGCCCAAGCGCTGTAGATCATTCCTGTTTGAGCAGTGAATCAATGCTGTCACTCTGCTCTGTACTGTTACCTCGCCCGTCGGGGCTTTGTTCTTTGGCTTTGGCTCACCTCCCGCTGTGAAAGAAACAGTTACGTTAGCCTACGGCTTCTGGACTTCTTCACGGCTGCAACAGCGGCTGGCCGCTCGCTTTACACCACGCTACCACACGTATATCGGAGGCGACGGAGCTCGGCTCGGGTCGGCCCACCCGGTCGCAACAACTGGTGGCAGCGGTGGGATGACAACGTCGCGACACTGCACAAAGATACTGCACATATACTTCGCCTATAGATAGGGCTAAATACCAGCATACCTTTTCTTTTTGAGGAAACATCTTTTGTCAATCATTAACTGGCACATAGATATGAGAGACCCATTTATGCAGCCGTCTTATAAATATCGTACGGCCAAAGTATTGGCATCGTTAGTTCCTCATAGCGAAATCGCTTCCTGCTTTCGCGTAATTGTGGGACACCCGTTCAAGACGGCGTTTCTGGGTTTTTTGGCCATGGCTCGCGCACAGACTGGCTTTGCAGGGTTTTCTAGAGAACGTGCACACGGTTCCCAGGGGCCAGAAGGTATGCGAGCTTGCCTCCATAGAGCCAGCATGCCGATAAGACCAATTTCCGCCTATGGACAGTGACCGCACCTCGATGTCATAAAGACATCGAAATGCGGTAAATAGCAACCAAAAGCAAAAATGCTCTTAGAAAGCGCTCGTTTCAGGGAGACGAGACTCACTCAAAACAAGGCATAGTAATGCGTCAGCATGCACGAGCGAAAAATGGGTTATGAATACCTCGAATGAAGCTGGAAACTGTCGAGCGAAATTTTATGAGGCAAACCAACTCCGCTTCTGCTTTGCCCTTTACCGAGGCTACACACTGGTATCAAAATTTGCGTGCTTGATATCCCATTCACTGCGCACGGAGCTCACGACTTGAACATCAACGAGCCGAAACCCGACAGATCACATGGTGGTTGAAATATCACGTAATTGTATTTCTGACGCAAGTCTTCCTGGTATATTAAACAGCAAGAAAACAGCTTATGACGGAAAACAATAAATGTCAGCACTACTGTGCGCAATCACGTTGCATCGCATCCACTACGCGATGTATCAGGCCTCTCACTATAACACCACCAGCCGAATGGGCGAAGAACGGGGACTGAGTGGTTTCGTTCCGACAGCTTCCCCAGTAGCCGCGCTCCCTGGACACGCTGAACCAGATGAGAAAGAACACCGAGTGAACCAGGTAAGCGCCGCAGTACAGTCTGCCGAGTGGTGCGAACAGCGCCGAGTGCAGGCGGGGGGCCAGCGGAATCGGCGCTGTATGTTGAAAATGCGTACATAGCCCAGGAGACGCACGTGGACCAGAGAAGGCGCTCCAAGAACTGCCACGCACGATGTTCCCGCCGCACCTGGGGGAGAGACGTTCTCGATCACATGGCAAGTCCTCGAAGAAACCCACGCCCCGCTGCTCACCGGGGCGGTTGTCCACGCCGTCGCCTCTGTTGCAACGGGCGGCGCTGCAACTGGGCCTGTCGACCGGCAGTGAAGGGCCGCCGACCGCCACCCGCCGTGAGCTGCGACCCGTTCCATGAACAGATGACGACGCGGTGATGCGATGGGTGGTTGTTGCTGCTCCTTCATAGATGGCAGCACGTTTCGTCACATCACCAGCGCCATGTCTCTGGCATCTCGTCGGGACATCAGCAGCAGCGTGTGGCGAATAAGAAGAAGATCGTAGTGTGTGCGCGGCTTCGTTCCGACGGCTTCCCATATGGTCGTGTTCCTTGGACGTGCTGAACCAGATGAGGAGGAGCAGCGAGTGGATGAGGTAGATGCCGTAGGACAGCCTGCCGAGAGGTACGGATGGCGCCGAGAATAGGAAGGGGCCAGCGGACCAGCGCTGGGAGTACGTAGCCCAAGCAGCGCGCGTCGACCAAAGGATGCGGTCCAGGAACGCCACGCACAGAGTTCTTGCCACGCATGCCGGATCGCCGCCTCGATACCAGGGTATCTTAAAAAAATATACGTCTGGCCGCTCAGTGCTGCTCTTGTCCACGCCGTCGACTCCGTTGCAACGGGTGGCGCTGCAAGTAGGGGCCTCGTACGGCAGCGTAGGGCAGCCGACCGCCAGCCGTCGTGAGCTGTGGCCTGTTCCATGGGCATATGATGACGCGGTGATGTGATGGGTGGCCAGAACACGACGACGATGACGACGACGACGACGGTGATGATGATGATGGTAATGATGGAGAGAGAGAGAGAGAGAGAGAGAGAGAGAGAGAGAGAGAGAGAGAGAGAGAGAGAGAGAGAGAGAGAGAGAGGCCTCAATATTTTTTACACGTACCCAAAAGGGGAGATTGGCCACGGCTGAATAACTTATTGAAATTCGTGAGGACATTAAAATACCAATTTGCACGGGAGCGCGACCATAGAGTTTAATACTAATATATACTAGAGGAAAATCTGTCCCTGCAATCGCGAACCACCGTGGACGGCGCCATTGCAGCTAGCGACGTTCCTCGTCTACTTGGCTTATCTAGCCGTATGGCTTCTATTTAGTCTCGGAGCCGAAATCGATGAAAAAGGGTAACTTTAAACCCAGAAATTTTGGTCTGTCTGTCTGTGAATTGAGTCAGCCACCCGGCCAAAGTGAAACGAAGTCTGCGCAGTAGTACTCACAAATATACTCACAGCGAAATCTAAACGTCTAAGTACGGTTTACAGGTTCATACTTGTCAACATTGTTGAACAAGAACAGGGCATTACGCAAATATAAGACAGAAAATTCATGCACAAGTGATATTTACAGTGTTCCTTTATAACAAAATTCATAGATGCTTGATTTTCCCGAAAGGAAATACTACATCTACTGCAGAAAAAAAAAATTCACACTGTCGCCTGCTGTCACCCGCGCCCCTATAGCTTCTGGCGGAATTTTAAGAAATCAAGCGACAACAAGTACGAAAGGTTCCACTAGATAGGTTCCACGTTCTTGGAAAGCACGTGGACGAGGGCAGGTGGTTCTATAAACGTTGAAGTAGGGCGCCTCGATTCCCTGGCGTCTCCACCGTACTAAAGCACCATCGAGGCAACCGGCCTGGAGCAGTGGAACGCAGTTAATTTAAATTGGCTTTAGCAAACCTTTAGCGAGTTTATTTATGGAAGAGCGCGACGGAAGACGAACAACATGAGAGGTGAGCGGGAAAGTGAAGGGAGACATTTAGTTGACAAATTTTGACAAAGACTGTCGTCTTTGTGAAGAAAGGAGCCATTTGCGAAGAAAGGAGCAGCTACGCGGCCAATTTTTTTTCTTGTTCATTGGGCTTGAAGCTTCTAAATAACCACTGACAAATACATCTTTCTGGAGCTTTTGTTTTATGACAGCAAAATAAATTGAAAGAATGTTTTGCAGTAACGTTGTTGCTTTTTTGCAGCCAGAGCCAATATTTCAACTTGTTTTTGAACCATGCCAAGGAAAAGGGGAACGTGCCTGCCCGGTGCATGACGGCATGCTCGCTGCAGCGCGGCTCCCCTAGAGAGTGGCGCTAGATTACTTTCTAGTATATGTTAGTATAAAACTCTATGAGCGCGACAGCACGAGATACGCGCGGGGCTTAACTTTTTCGTCTTCGGAGGGCACTGCTTAGCGCTGCGTGTTATTATTGCTGTTCCTTTGGCTATGGCGCATACCCTAGTACTATGCTTCATTTAAGAGCGCGGGTCCCTCCGCAGTTCACCATATTTTGCATACTTATTGTAAATACCTTCCTGCGAGCCTAAGACGCTATGGTTAACCGGTTGCAGAGGTGCACTTTTTGCGAACTAGTGGACTAGGTCGTATTGTCCACAAGCACCTCAGTACAAAGCTTCTTTTCTCTATCGCACGTCGTGATAAATAGGGTTTATCCTCTTTTTGAGGGGATCAGTCTACTTTCAATCTACTTCCATTATATTTTCCAAAAAATACCGTCGGCTCGAACCTTCATGATTCCCCCCTGAAAATAACGCTTAAGTCTCCCTTGCCGCCTTATCTGATCGCAATTCACCTCCTTCGTGTTCCTTGACTTGCAGGAATTCTCTAAACGAAGCTGCTGACTCACTGTCAAGGACAGCGTGGTCTGGACCCGTCGTCAAGTTCATTGAACAAATATAATAAATTATCGCGGCAACTTATTGTAGAATGCTAAAGCTTCAAGGCCAGCACGAGCCTGTTTCATTGCCCGCCTCCAAGTCAATGCGAGCGGTGTAAATTTTCATGGGAATCTCAATGGTGGCTTTACCGAAACCTCGAGGTTATTTTAACTACCATTCGCTTCCGTGTACCTCTATTAATTAAGTACCTTCACAAATCTCGCCTGGCGCAATCACCTCTGTGTAGATGCAGCAATTAAGGTGAGTCCGTCGACCATTACCTATTGGCCTGTCGATGATTTTCAAGGCTGAAGTGCTGCTTTGAAGTGCTGCTTTGAAGTCCGGGGATTGCCTTAGCCATGCCGGCTCTTCTTTCATTCCGGCTCCCGAGACGAGGTTTTGCTGCCGGGATGTTTTCTCATCTCTGCGGAGATGGCGAAACCAAATCGGTTTCCGTTGTAATTGGTTTCATTTAATCTTGCAACGATTGAAATTTATTTTTATTTATACAACTCTTCCATTTTTTCTTGCCTCTCTATCTTTATTTTACATTCAAGAGGCTTTTCAGCCGTTCTAAATTGCATTTATACAGTGTCCTTTAGCTTGATAATTTTTTTCAACCGCTGATGATTGACCTATACCCTGCATGGGTATGTTTCATTCATTAGGCTACATAACTATTATTATTATTATTAATATCATCATCATCATCATCATCTGTTCTGCTACGCCGTGGGTGTCTTGGCTGTTTATGCATCCCTTATTCAACACAGATTCTCTCTCCCAGTCCGGGATAGTGGCTTGTGAAACGACGCAACAAACCAGATTTGGCTCACGAGTTGCAGGGGGCGATGAGGATTTGGGATCAATTGATTGATTGATTGTAGGGTTTAACGTGCCGACGCAACGCAGGTGATGTGGCGCGCCGTAGTGGGGGGCTCCGAATTAATTTTGACCACCCGGGGATCTTTAACGTGCGCCCAAATCTCGTACACACGGGCGTTTTCGCTTTTCGCCTCCATCAGAAAAGCGGGATTTGGGATCAAACGGGGTTGAGCGCAATTCCAACAACATTATCAGCCCTAGTGGTGGCCGGCTGATATAAAGAGTGACAAAATCTGTGGCTGCGTACTGAGACCACTCGAGCCCGTTTGTGAGCGTGGGTCGTTTTGCTGCCAAGACAATGCTAAGCGGTGCTAGCCGGCGGGCACATGGTCAATGAACGGAGGGACACATATTTCGGTGGCAGGTCGTATAACTGGAATTTTACTAAGGGGTTTATATGCGGTCTTCCTTGATGTTGATGAGTTGTACATGTCTCCCATGTAGCAAATTTAGTATCAGAGTCCTTCAACACTTTTGAACTTTGCTAGTACTAAACAATCTATAATTCATTCATTCAATCAATATATCTTTCTTTGAAACCAACCTGTAATATTTGTTGTAAAACCTGCGACACCTAATAATGTTTTATGAGTTTTCATAAATGTCCAATTGTTATAATACGTTCTTAGTAATAAGAAACACTCCGATAGCCATGTATGAATAATAAAAGTTGCCTCTTGTCCCTGATTGACCTGTTGTGCAGAAGTATTGTTGATTTCTCTTTTTAGTCACAGACCGGCCGTGTACAGATTTTCTTAGTTTTATTTATACTGTGCTCTTAGCTAATTGTTTTTTGCATGACTGCTTGATTTACACTGTGATTATCTGAGCCCTGTCCTTTCTATAATGCTTTGGCCCTGAGGGTACCTGTAAATAAATGAAAAATAGCGAATGAATGAATGAATGAAGGAATGAATGAATGCTCTTTAGAGTTTTGCGCTGCGAGTGTCTTCGAATTTTACATCGGGCGACGTTTTCGAGCTTTGCGACCAAATTAGGGGGCGTTATGTTCTAGAATCCCCCTGTTAGCATTCAAGTAATACGATCAAACGCAACCACAGGCTACACTACAACTGCCCAGTTATGTATCTTGGCGTTTTCTTATGTCGGCGGGACACTTGCGCAAACATGTTTCGGTGCCATCATAAAGGCATCGGGGGAAAGCGGTTGGGAAGTCGCCAGCGCTTCGTCTGTTTTCTTTTATATCTCGATTACTTCTTCAAAGTTAGCGATAAAATTTATATTGTTGTTACCGCAACAAACCGCTCTTTTTTGGGAAGCAGGCTTGCATTTTGTCTTCATGGCCTCTTTTTCAGAAGGACCACACTAACTGGGGCGCATCGCAAAGGCTCTAGCAGATTCTTCCCCTTGAAGGCGCGTCGCTGCCTGTTCCTCATCCTTCCTTCCTTCCCTTTTTATTTGGGCAGGTTCTCGACTCGGCACATCAACGAGCCCCGCACGGCCGGCAGCGACTCTGCGGCGTCCCCGGGGGCCGAGTCGCGTCCGCGCTTCTTCTCCAAGCCCAACTGCGAGCGTTTGCTGCTGGGCGTGATCAACCCGGACGAGAACGCGCTCTTCGTCTGGCTCTGGATCCTCACCTGGTGCGTTCTGTACAACGCCTGGGCGCTCATCCTGCGACAGACCTTCACCGAGCTGCAGACCTCATCCGTGCATCTCTGGTGAGTGGGCGACTCTGTTCCTCGCTTGGGGCTGTGTCTCTCTGAACGTTGGTGCACTTCCGCTTATTACATTTACAACATTTCGCGGTGACTTAAGGACGCTCCGGGAATTTTTATATAATCCACACCTTGCTTTTTTTAATTAAAGTGTTTGGTAAGCAGCATATCAAAGCTAGTTCACTGGAACATTTACATGATGAAGTTGATTCTTAAAGGACCCTGCAACACTTTCTTCAAATTTTTTTTTAAAATCCTAAATGCTTGCAGAACGTAGTCATGCAACACACCCAGTACAGTGCGCGTCAGGCTTGCAAATGCGCGTGCGCCGATCTCGTACAGGGTCAGGCCGATCGTCGTTTCGCATGTGCCGCTCGAATTTGCAGACACCACCACCCTCGAGGGGCGCTTGTCTTTCACAGTGGCAGCCGGGAGCGTTGACGGGCCAGATAGACGCGTCGTTCGACGCGGTGCAATAACCTAGCAGGCGGTTACGCAATACTACAAAACGACATGCACTAATATTCTGAATCTAACTTTTTGCGAACGAGAAGCACGCAACAAGAACGCATTGCAGCGCTTTCCGTCGAAACTTTTGTGCGATTAAGTAACGGCTGCACTGATGACGCATCGCGTCAACTTACGCGCTTACCCCGTGTCACCGCCTGCGATTGGCACTGCAGAATAAAAGCGCCCCTCGCGGGGCGTGGCGTCTTTGAGTTTGAGGGGCCCATGCATAAGACGACCGACCCGAGCCTATCCGAGATTCACGCACGCGCAATGGCAAGCTATCTCCAACCCAGCCGCTATCAGCAGATGTCGCCAGCATGCTCGGAAGCCGCGCGCTCGCTTGCCCTAGACAAGCCTGACGTGCACTGTACTTTGATTAGGGGTCGCAAAGTACCTTAGCCAAAAATTACTGCTCTATGCTTATCAGATAACTTGTAAACTCGTTCAAAAGATATTGCTCTCTTTCCCGGTCTTGACGTTCTTAGAAGGCCATGTAGCGGCTGTTGGGCGGTTTTCTTTCAGTTACAGCAATGATCACTTTTTGATAGCAACTTTAAAAATAAAGCCACAAAAACAAAGCAGAAATGGAAAACGTAACTGGTGCGACGACCAAATCACGCAGTGCCGCTCCGTGCTGGCTATAAATATAGCTTTGGCAGTGCTTCCAGACGCCAAGGAAAGAGTGAAAGCGTTTATCGAAACTGTTGCAACCGATACATTATTAGACACTGACGCCCAGCTTTCAGCAATGCCGTTCCACAAACGTACTTTAAACAAAACCATTTTAGCCTATGCTTCTGGCGTCGTAACTGCGCGTTTTTTTTTTTTTTAAGAGCCCATGGGGCGTAAAGGACACCACTATCTTCATTATTATCAACAGTTGACACGTCCCCCCCCCCCCCCCCCCCCCCCCCCCGCCGCTCTGAAAGATCTTGCATCCGCCCTAAAAGTAGAGCCCGATTGACCCAGCTGCACCCGTGCCTTTGCTGCTGCTGTTAAGTACCTTCTGAATCACTGGTGATCACCATAGCCTCATTTGAATTATCTGGGGGAAGCTTCTAGGTCTGAGCTCAGGCAGCAGCCAGGTCCCAAGAGATACTGACCGCCTCCTAGCGAGGGTTAGAAAAGCGGTTGATAGATACCGAATAAAAGATTTCAATCATCATCGATATTCCAGGATGGGCCGACCGCGTTTATGCCATTGTCACAGCATGAGCTGACATCCAGCTTACTAGCAAAGAAAACTTTCCAGGGGATGCCGTAACTTCGTCACGTGTAACAAAGTAAATCCTCGTTGACCGCCGCAAGATATCGCAACTCCTGTAAATGCGCCCAGACTATTCGGTGCCGAGAAAAAAAAAATATTGGCTCAAAAATTGAGCGGCGGAGTCTCGTAAAATCATGCTCCGCTGCATAAGGTAAATGCGCGTTTAGCGATAATTTCACCTTATCAGGCAAAAAAAAAGCGATAAAGTACATTCTTTCGGTTAGAAATGTTTCTATTGAGCTGGTTGGTCCCTTACAAAAGAAATTACCGCACAATTTGTACCAGTTCACATTTGCTTCGTACGGATAATCTTACCGCAAGTGCCAACACAGTCGGCGCTGCGTAGAAGTCCGGTCAGCCTCAGGAAAGACATGCGAACACATACTCAGTAAGGGGTACGAAATTAACGGGCGTTTATTTCTGCACATAGTCACACATGCTTCGCGAAGGATGAGGAAGATTGATGCAACGACTAAAGAGAACACCCTTCTATCAGGCGAGGTGAATTCGTGTCGGGCCCTCGCGTCAGACATAACTGGTTTCACTGCGAGTGTTGGTCACGAAAGCGGTGTCAGACGGAGCGCGTCCAGTCACAAGCATCACGCACATAATGACGGCCGTCAAAAGCACGAGCAGACCCATGAACGCCAAGGGTCCAATACCACGGCTAGCCACAACGCTGTTCGGGTGGGTGATCTCACCGGTGACGGCGGCTGCGATGATCAGGAGAACGCCAAGTATGAACAGGCACAGCACTATGGGCAGAATCGGCGTCGGAGACACCACACGTCGTCGCGTTTCCCTTGGCAGATCGAAGCTTTCGTACATGGTGAAGGTGCGTTGGAGAGGCCGAGCCGACGACGTCCTGGCCTGGGCGCACCGGGGATGTCTGGAGCAGGCCAGAAGTGGTACTTGAGGGTTAGCGACGGCGCTCTCTTCGAAGAGCAACGATTCTTCGGGGACGGACGGCAGCGTAGAAGTGCGGCGACGCGTCCGCTTCCTTATGAGTCTGTATCGCCGCCTCGACGCCCTCACAGCAGCCCTGGTCTGCCGAACCATGCGACGCAGGAGCCTGCGGAAGGCCTTCACGTCCTCATCTGGCATTTCGAAGTTCTGCACGTCTCGTTCCGGGCTTGCAGAGAATTTGACGGTCGCCGAGGAGTAGTGCACAACCGGTTTTGTGAAGACAGCAAGACGAGTTATATCAATGAGTCACGCAATGGGATCAGATGTGACTCCACTTTACACTTATCTCCCGTTTTGCTGGAGAGATATTGGTCAGAGCAAAGGGAGCGGGAGGGCATAGAATGGGGTGCATCTTCCCGATTTCCCAGCATGTGACTTTCCAGGGACCCTTTCTTGTTTCATCGCGCGGCGCTGATAAAGAATCGGAAAACAAGAGAGAGGAAGAAAAAGACAAGGGCAAAAGAGGCAGGAAGTAAGGCAATCTGGTTTGTGCTAGACGCAGCGGGCGCGCAACCAGAGATTTCTTTCGCTTGACCCGACGTCCTACTTTTCACGTGAATCAGCGTTTTGCCATGTCGTGGCGCTCGCAAAAGGCGCCTGAGAGACGGATAGAAATTTAGAACCGTTGGGACAGGGGGTGAGGGGATAGGGCGAAAGCAAGTCAATAAAGTCTGTTAGGCGTAGGTCGAACAACTTTAATAAAACAGGCAAGTCTATTGTTGACAACCGATGCCTATATACAAAGAAGAGCCTTCCATCATCATCATGATCATCACGCCATTTGGCAGAAATATCGGCCAAATTTCGAAAAGGGATACATATTGACGGAGGGGGGGGGGGGGGGGGGAGGGGCGGGGGCAGGGACATTGATGCATTTCGTGGTGCGGCATTCGCCCCACCCCTCCTCCCCCGTGCGGGTTCGATTCCCGGCCGCGGCGGCCGCTTTTCTGATGGTGGCGAAAAGCAAAAACGCTCGTGTGTACGAGATTTCGGCGCACGTTAAAGATCCACAGGTGGTCAAAATTAATCCGGAGCCCTCCACTACGGCGCGCCTCATCGCCTGCGTTGCGTCGGCGCGTTAAACCCTACAATCAATCAATCAATCCTCCCCCGTTTCGGCCTAAAGAAGCCTTCTGGTACACGCCCTCGTATAGTACAGCACGCGCCCTCGTGTAGCACGCGCCCTCGTGTAGTACAGTTAGAATTATATTCGTTTGCCTACTCCAGCGTCAAACGGAAGTCTCTGAATTGACCAGAGTTAGGGGAAAGTTTCTGCAAAGGAAAGTTTGACATCCACCTGAATGCAGCCATACGGCTACAAAGGAAAGCTATCCAGCTTCCTCAGAAACTTCGCAGTTGAAGAAAACTTCGTCCTGGAACAGGATTGTAGCCGTATGGCTGCATTCAGGTGGATGTCAAACTTTCCTTTGCAGAAGTCTTTGAAGGGGCTGGGAAATGCATATTAATCTGTAGGGACGAAAAGCTATGTCGAAAAGTGAAAAGGACCCAGAAACGAGTGTCAGCTTTCACCTGGATATTTGCCTTTGAAAACTTTTCGGAAAGTGAAATTCTTATTAGAACAAAGGGGGTGACGATATCGTTGCGGTTGACAGGTCAAACAGCTTACCGCTCACGCCGTCTAAGCTGAATGAACAGAGAGGGGGCGGCCACCGGAAGCGAAGACCCTGCACTGCACTAAAACCAAACAGCTGTACAAAACCAAGTGGTGGCACCTGTTCGCGTCGGTAGGATTTTGTATTGAGGAGTGCAAAAGGGGGTCACAGGGACAGGGGTGGCAAAGGATTATAGAATTTCGGCACCTCTTAACGTGCAGCATTCTTTGCAAGTAGTCCCACAGCACCAACCGTGCAACACCGTGCATTTGCGCCGAAATACATATTTGGCGGGTTTACAGTCGAACCTCGTTATATCGAACACGGGTATATCGAATTATTGCTTATATCGAACCATTGTCAGTTTTTTAAAAGAATTACATGCATTTTTAATTTTCTGTATCGAACTCGGTCGGTTAAGAAATGGATATATCGAACTCAGCGCCGGCCGAAAGCGCGCGCTCCGGAGACAGGCGGCAGGCTTTCCCGCAACGCAGGGGAGAATAGCGGTGTCGCAGGAGGCGTTTGCGACTCAAACGCATGCCTGAGGCGCCGGTAGCGCCATTCAGGCTAGGCGGCATACGCAGTTGGCTGACTTAGGCTCAGCCGAGTCAGCCTAACCGACGTGGAAATCGCCGCGGAGGTCACCTGCGAGCTGACTTCAGAGGCGGTGGATGGCGAACCTGGCCCTTCGACCACCGAGGACCCCGCTCCGCTCCCAAGTGCGGGCGAAGCTGTGGCCGCTGTGGAACTTTTACGCCGCTACTTCGGCGGAATGGAAGGTAGTAGTCTCGCGTTCGTGGACTCTTTGGAAACCATGGAGCAGGCTGTGGTACGACATGCAGTCAACTCGAAGAAACAGTCAACGCTGCTGCAGTTTTTTTCCACTGGGAATAAATAGTTCACTTTAACGCTTCATGTGAGTAGTCATTCTTGTCGTTGCCTTTTTTAGCGATTGAATCGCGCTGCATTTTGACGCATTTTTGATCAAATTTTATATATCGAATTTCGGTTATATCGAACTATTTCATGGTTCGCGCACTGTTCGATATAACGAGGTTTGACTGTAACACGTTTAATCGTTATAATGGCGTGAATGGGCGTAATTTATAGAAGAAAATATTTTAAGACAAACAATCAAAAGAGGAAAAATAGAAAAATCATAAAGATGAACTAACGAAATCAAAAATATGCATCTTATACACCAGCTTCGAAAATTCAAGGTAACATAAAAAGAAACCCAAAAAGAACGACAGAAAGGAGAAAAACATTATGACGGAGCCCCAACTGCGCACTACACTTTACATCTGGCAAATATTCAGAACTTTCTAAGTTAACGTACGTAACCGCAATAATAGTGTGAATGTACTATTATGAGCAATAGGAAAGGGAACTCAGGGACGCGTGGCAAACAGCCTCGAAACAAGACTCGGAGCGATACGCGGATGGCGCTGTGAAAAACATAGGGGGAAAGGAGGGTGCTCTTCCACTAGGAGAGTGCTCTTGTTCGCATTTTCACCACGCTTGAATTTCTACAAAGCAGCAGCTTACGTCATTTTGCCAATAATATGGTATCGTCGGACAGCCGATAAGACGCACGGCGGGAATGGGAACAGTTGTTATAACAGCGTCCCCCTTTCCACTTTGTTCCCGACGGCGGCCGCTGCATATCCCTCATAGCTGGGTCGGGGGGTGTTTTCTACGCATTCCTGTGTTCCCTTTCATATTGCTCATAATAGTACATCTTTGGCGAAAAGAAACAAAACGGATACTATAAAGCAATAAAATACCCCAACGCGCTTAAATAGCCGTAGCCAAATCTCGCCACAATTAACTCATAATGAAAAATGCCGCGTAAGAATGTTTTCGCATTAGTAGACAAGTGATAGCTAGTTTCCATGTTCGTGCTATACGGACAAGATTTACGAACGCGATTCTGTCGCAAAATCGAGAAAAGAGCTAGTTGGTGAACGCCCATGAGTGAAACTTTAGCGCAAACAGACACAGTGACGAGAAAGGGTAACGACACGAGCGCTTTGTGTCTCGTCCCTGTGTCTGTTTACGCTTAAGTTTCCCTAATGGATTTTATCGCAATTGTAACCAAGGGGGGGGGGGGGTGGATTGGGAGGGGGATAAACTTAATGTTTGCATCTATCAGACCGGGATTAAGTGTCGTGCCAGCAATTATCGTATCGAAATTTTATGGGGCTACAATTTTATCCTTGTGGGCACTTATGCTGCAATTTGTCCTTGCAAATTTTACTGCCTCTTCTCTGACGTCTGTTTGCATGGAACGCCGTGGGGCCGTAGAGACGGCTGCGGGATTGAATGCGTCATCCGTTCAACAATGCCGTGGAAAATAATCCATAGTAAGGAATAATATTGGCAGTGTTCGGAAAACGGCCGTAGTATAAAAAAATATTGACAGTGTTATTATTTAGCTTTAGCAGTCAAACGCGGTATTATTTTTTTCATATACATTGCAGTCTCCCGGACGTGTATCCCTTCCAGAAGAGCTTATTTATCTAAAAATGGGTACGCACTGTTTTGATCCCTTTTTTTATCAAACGCTGTCCCTTAAACTCACGTTTCATTTGAAGCCGTCTTATTGAAAGCGCTTCAGCGGGAATTCTTGTGTAATAAACCAAACTTGTAGCAGTTTCGTTTTGTTTTTTGTTTTTGTTTTTCAGAACATAATAGAACTCTGCTTTTCTGCATCTCTATTGAGCAATGTTTTTCTTCACAAATATTGTTTGGTTAGTTGCACAGATCCAGTTGTTATAATGAATCTCCTCCTCTCTGTGGCATGCTTCTTGACCGTCGCATATCAAGGCATTCCATGTGTCAATATTTCAACAGTGGAGCTGTCGTTGCTGGCAGTGGTGTGTGCGGTGTTTTGCGTCGTAAGAAAACCCTGGCCCCTTCCCCCGGGCTGGGTCGTATGCTGGTGAACTCCCAAATGAGTTCAAAATATCCCCAGTCCACTTCTTTTTTACTTTCTATTTCAATAAATCACTCACGTGGCTCACAGAAAACCCCGGGTTAGATCTGTTGCCGCCGCTGACCGCTCACATGAGCACGCGCCTCACGAAGAGCGGCCGGTGTAGTACGGGCTTGCGCGTCGCGCTCGCAAAAAATACCAAGAAAATAGTTCGTGTGCGTCCGCACCTCAAGGGGGGAGCACAAGAGAGATCGCGCTACAGACGACCAGTTCACGAAGCCGGTTGCCGCCAGTTCTAGCGCGTACTAACGCGTTCTACTTCGGGGGTAATGTTAAAGCCTGCATACAAAACAATCCGGGCCCGCCAGTCATGCGTGAGGAAGACGACGGTATACGCAGATGGATACGAGGATGACTACTACTACTACCGCAATGCGTTGTGGTGTGTGCTTCAGTGCTTACATAGAAACAAACCCTCGAGCTTCGCTATGGTTCAACCCTTGCGGGACTTAGTTCAAGCTTCTCCAGTTTTTTTTTACTCCAATTTTTTGTGCACATTTGGGGTCAACCAATAAATTCATCACATCTATTCTACATACGTACAGCACATCTTGACACTAATGTGTCCAACGCGAAAAAGCCATCTTGGAAATTAGCGTTCGCCTCCTTCAGTTCATGCGTCCTTCTTACTTCGCCGACACCGCGTTTAGTTGCTACGGATGACAAAGCCTTTTCTTGCTATTCTCAACGCCTTCCCTAGAAGCTGGACAGAACGACGTTATTCACCACAACGCAGGCTAATTATTTTTTTCGGCACCTAAGCATGTCACGCTCTTTCACCCAATATATCTTCATTTTTATTTTTTTCACTTGAGAAAAACAGGAAAGGAAGGTAGAAGCGACGTGTTTTTTCAGCAATATCGCTATTTGTTCTAGTCTCACTGGAAGGGCAAACGAAGATATCTCCAATTGAACCACACGATAGCGCCTTCTTGATAAAGAGCCTTCTGGGTACCAGCCCAGCGCGATGACTTGTCAGGGTAGGCTACTTTCAAAATCGCAAACTGGGATAGTGGGGAGGTGCTCCCCATTGTGTGCGCCCCCCCCCCCCCTCCATTCTTAACTTCTACCTAGAAATCTGTCCGGCAAAAAGAAAGAGAAGTGCGCACCAGCTCTAAATGCGTGACTCACTAGGGAGCACTTGTCTTGCTGCCGAACAGTTCCAGTCCTCACGACACGGTTTGCAGTGCGCTCTACGGCCCCCGTCAAATTCTCTTCGAGGCAGGGACACGGCGTGCACGACTTGGAAATGCAAGCCGAGGACCTGAGAGCCTTTCGAGTGCTTCTGCTGCGGGTCGTTCAGAGGCCAGGGCTACGGTGAGGGCGTCGACGCGGCGACACTGATTCAACAGGATACGTACGCGTCGCCGCACTTTTACGCTGTCGTCCGTCCCCGAAGAACCGTCGCTCCTTGAAGACGGCTCCGTCAAGGACCCTCAAGTGCCACACCTGGCTTTCTCCAGGCAGCCTTGGGGCGACCAGGCCGGAACGTCATCGGCTCGGACTCTCCAGCACACTGTCACAACGCAGCAAAGGGCTGAGCGGCCCGAAAGGCGGAAGAAGTCGACATTTCCCTTTCGGCTTCTGCCCTTAGCGCTGGTCCTGTTCTCCGCTAGCGTTCTTCTGATCATCGCCACCGCCATCGAGACTCTCAAGCCAGACAGCGCCGTTAGTAACCGCGGTATTGGTGGTCTCTTAGCATCGCGGGTGTCATTGTTATTGTGAAGGCCGTGATGCCACGTGCGGTGTTTATGGGTGAATGGGCGAAGTCTTCCACCACTTTAGTTGCCAACAGTCCCCGTGAGGCCCGGTTTGTTTGACGCCAAAACCTGGCATAACTACGTCTCGCGGAGTTGAAGAGCGCTTTCTCTAGTCATAGTACACGCATTTTTCATGCTTCGAGAAGCATCTCTACATATGTGCACCAATAAACATTCATTCATTTCGCACGTTTGGGAACACTCGGCCTGTGTATGTGCTTGAATGCCTGGCTGCGAGACCTTCCTGATTCCGGCCAGTTGGCAAACTTGTAGGGTGTGCCCTTTGTACTGAAGCTTGCAACAGAATTATGCGAATGTAGGAAATTTGCACCACTGTGGGTTGTGTGGTAATTCATTTTGTGTTGTATAAGCCCAACTAACTCGACAGACGCATTTTTTGTCCCGACGAATGTACTTTTATGCTCCCTTTCAACTCTAAAGTGGAATGATCGCTGCAAATATTTAACGCAGGCATGCGGAGTACGATTTCGTGGCACTTAGCCGCTCATTTTTTTGAGACGATAGTCTTTCTTGGCTTTCTTAAACGCGAAACTTTTGCTCTGTCTGTATGTCTATAGGTCCCTCAATGCAGCCGCCCGGCCAAATGTTAAACAAATTTTGAACGAGAAGTTTATATAGTCAAAATTTCCCAAGCCACTGAATCGGGAAGCACACTTCAAAGTTGTCAACATTGTTCAACAAAAAAAAAATATTAGGTATATTTCAGGCAAAACATCAATTCATAAACAATATTTTCAGTGCTGCTTTATAAAAAAATACATGCTGGTTCATCTTTGCAGTATCAAATAAAAATATACGTGCTGAAAACAATGTTTTCACTCTCAAATACAAAAAGCTCTGGCGCGTTATTGTAGCCCTCGTGGTGGCATTACAAGAAGTCCAAAAGTAACAAGAGGCTCCAGTACACGGCGCGCGAGCAGCGCGACGCGGTAAAACTGATTTGACTTGTGCAAACCTCTACCGTGTTTATCTTGGGTGGAGCGAGAGAGGTGAGCGAAAAAGAAGAGAGGCATTTACGTGGCAGGGGCGGCAGACAACTACGCTCATTCGACGACATTTGCAGCGAAGTGAGCAGATACGCGGCCAATATTTTTAGCAAAACTTTTTTTCCGGCGCCGAAATTGCTCGCACAGACATTTTTTAGATGTGCGTATTATTTTGGTCAACGAGGATGCACTTTGTTCAACGTCTCAAAACATAGCCCCTGCTAACTTTTCATTGCTACTAATCGAAAAAAAGTTTTAGGTTTGGCGCGACAATGGGATAGGCGGGGATGGGCTCAATCGAGAAAATTTGAACGAGGCTTCAATGATTAGCAGGAACCAAGGGTGCACTCAGCCAAGGGGTTAAAGGTACTGCGGTAGTTAATTCAGCAGCTCTCTTCCTTCAAGGGCAGGTGCAAGACCTCAAGTGACTAGGTCCAACTGTTGATGATAATGATGATAGTAGTATCCTTTCGAAATACTTGATTGTATGCCATTTTGTTTCCAATGAACTAACAATGTATGCGATAGCATGAACAAGGGCTCACATGGGTTTCGCAGTAGGTTTGAGGAACTACACTAACAACTGCTGAGAATTATGCCCTGATCATTGAGGGAGTCACATCGACGAATGAGCATTTCTAAAACTTTTTCTCGGACGAACGGCTCTGATGTTCGCGCTCAAACTACACACGAGGGTAGAATTATGTGGTCCATTTTGTTGAACACTAGCAAAGGCGACGGCAGTTACCTGCTTATTCAGAAAATTAAAAAAAATTATTTCCCGCTATGGGAGAGCTCCGGCCATCTAGGGCGTTTGTGACAAACTTGGAACGTGGGCGCCACCTGCAGTATGCAGAACTAAACGCGCGATGGCGGTTCACAGTAGGAAGAAGCCAAATGTGGCGGCAGAAGATCAGTGAGTGAGTGAGCGAGTGAGTGAGTGAGTGAGCGAGCGAGTGAGCGAGCGAGTGAGTGAGTGAGTGAGTGAGTGAGTGAGTGAGTGAGTGAGTGAGTGAGTGAGTGAGTGAGTGAGTGAGTGAGTGAGCGAGCGAGCGAGCGAGTGAGTGAGTGAGTGAGTGAGTGAGTGAGTGAGTGAGTGAGTGAGTGAGTGAGTGAGTGAGTGAGTGAGTGAGTGAGTGAGTGAGCGAGCGAGTGATTGAGTCAGTGAGCGAGCGAGCGATTGATGTAAGCCAGGTGCGACCCCTTCTCTCTCTTGCCACCGTGCAGGTTCGTGGCTGACAGCTTCGCCGACCTGGTGTACCTGCTGGACATCGTGGTGCAGTTCCGCACGGGATACCTGGAGCAGGGGCTCATGGTGTGCGAGGCCCGCAAGTTGGCGGGCCACTACGTGCGCTCCAAGCCGTTCCTCATGGACCTGCTCGCGCTCACGCCGCTAGACCTGCTCCAGTTCCAGATCGGCATCGCGCCGCTGCTACGCTTTCCGCGCTTCATCAAGGTGCGCCGTGCCGCTCGATCCTCAGGGAAGGCTGGCCACGGCCGCCGCCCTCCCCTCCGGGTTTTACTGCAGAGTGTAGGGAAATAATGCTTGGGATTAACACCATCCTAGGGACAGCGGACATACAGCAAAGCTAAATGCCTCTTAATGGCCCCATCGCTATCCAAGATGCATAAAGCAGTGAAAATTGTGACTGAGAAGAGACAGGGATGTTTTGATAGCGAGGCGGGGGTGGCATTGGGAGATGGAGATTGAAACCTTATGCTGATGGAATTGCGGTAAAGAATGGCAGAAAGTGGAGAAAATATGTCATGTTTCTCCGTTGTGGAAAAGAACTGCATATTGCATGCATGTACAGTCTTTGTCAAAATTTTCTAGGCCATGCCGAAAGTGCCCAGGCCGCAAAAAACTCAATGTACAAGCTTACGTCTCCCGCAAGGCTGAAACCTTTTATGCCAGAAAGCTAGAGAAAACACCTTTTTTTTTGTTACTGTCCTAAAGTAATTTTGTCACAGTAAAAGGTTAAGCTTATTCTTTGAATTCTTTGCGGTAAAGAAGGCCTCTAAAATTTTGACAAATGCTGTACACTGTATAGAGAGCTCGGAAGCTCACGTGCCGACCCTCCCGGCGGTCGGTCCTCGCGGTGGTCGTTGCAGGTGTACCGCTGCTACCGCTTCTACTACATGGTGGAGTCTCGGACCATCTACCCGAACCTGTGGCGCGTGGTGAACCTGATCCACATCCTTCTGCTGCTCTCGCACTGGTTCGGCTGCTTCTACTACATGCTGTCGGAGTTCGAGAACTACGACGGCGACTGGACCTACCACAAGCCCGACTCGCCCGAGTGGAAGGCGCTGGGCCGAAAGTACCTCGCCTCACTCTACTGGTCCACGCTCACGCTCACCACCATCGGAGATCTGGTCACGCCCAGCTCCAATTTGCAGTACGCCCCCTTTTCCTTCCTACCGCAAGCCGCGTGCACGTGCGTCTGCATTCGCAGCATCTAGTTTTAGAGTTTTGAGGGGCCACGAAAACAAATTACAACTTTTGTACGAGAGAAATGCCACTTTGTCAAAAACAAAACACTGTTATACCAATTTGAACGCGAACAGTTTAAAATAATCTAGATATGAAGGAAAATAGGAAAAGACAAAGGCGACTTCTTCGCCGAGACCTTATGACATCACGGGACTTGTTTGTGCGGTTGGTGGAGGCCGACCAAAGCCACCGCAAAGATCGAAACAAAACTGGGCGACTGAAATGGTGCCTCTAGTTTCATTCTATCGCGCTTCTTGAACGTTAACGGGCAGTTTAATACACAGATAACACTGTTTTAGTATTCCCCCAATGACGTTCCTGCTGACGTCATCTAGCTCGACATTCGGGAGTTTTTCAGCATTTGTTATCTTAGTTTGCTCGAAAAACGACTTTCGGAGCTGCAATGAAATTGAGAGAGTAACCCAAAATCTAAATTTCCGAATTAGAAAAGGGAATATGTTGTCTTTATGAACCCCTGAACGTGCCCGCGAAAATACAAAGACTGAGTACGTAACCTACACCCTAGTTGCGACACAATTATCATACTGAGACGCCGTGGATGACTTTGCGAGTTCGCCGTCGCGACAAGAGAGGAAAAGAACTTTAGCCCGGGATGGTCGAGCGATACAACTCGCGCTGTTTCAAGTGGGGCAACGCAAACGGTGCGCTGGCGTTTTCGGTGGGGCTGCCACTTCGTTTCACTGCTGTGTGCTCACTTTCGCTTGCAGGGGCCTTCCACCTCTCGCCACCTCCGCGCAGAGCTATTTATGACTCCCTCCGTAGAGGGAGTCATAAACTCATGAACTGCATACATCCATCACCGGGTGCGCACTTAGACCCGTGTAAAATGCTTTTGCCACGTGAAGGAGCATCGATGAGAGAGAGAAACAAGTCGAAGTTCAGCTGCAAAAAAGGCTCGGAAATTCATGCCTGGTAGAGACGAACCCGCTAGAAGATTTGTGTTCTAATCTCCTGAAGGTCAAAGTGTTCCATTTTCTAAAACAGAGATGAATCCTTAGTTGGTTGGCCCGCCGCCTTTCACTACAAACAAACAAACAGGTAAACAAACGAGCGAAAATAAATAAATAAATAAATAAATAAATAAATAAATAAATAAATAAATAAATAAATAAATAAATAAATAAATAAATAAATAAATAAATAAATAAATAAATAAATAAATAAATAAATAAATAAATAAATAAATAAATAAATAAATAAATAAATAAAATCGAGAAAGCAGCTAGCATTCAAGTAATGGGGAAGGAAGTTTTATTTGTTCTGGAAAGAGATAGTGAAGTGGTGAATGCTCTTGTCTTCGATCACGGATGCTGCCGGGAGGGGGAGGGGGGGGGGGGGGGAGAGATCGGCCGCATCGCGCAGGTAAGCGGTCCCAACCAAGCGGCCGCGTGGACATTTATAAAAAAAAAGTTCATCAAAGATCCGAAAAACGCGCCTATCAATTTCCGACTCACCCAATATCTCTAGGCAGTACCTAAAAAATAAATTTCGTGACGGTGCTTCTTTACTACTGCTTTTCGAACAAACTAGTAGAGCCGAACCATTTGGTGCCCCGCATCAATTAGCGTAGACTGAGCTGTTCCAGCGTACGTGATTAACTATAGCCCAGTGGGAATAAGCGCAACTGGCGTGTTGTCGGTCTGGAAGAGCAGTTGAGCTCCCTCTCTGTCAGCTTAAGCCAGAGCTGATGGAAACGCCCTAATTCTCGGAACGTTGTATAACCACTACACGGGCAGAGAGGAAAGAAAACTCCCTGCGTCGATCGTCGATAATTAGGTTTCCCCTCCGACGTATAACAATAACGTCGGCTTAACTCAGCGTACCTGCCCAAAGCCTAGATGCACTTACCTGATTTCTGGCGTTCGATAAAGCTTGCGTAGCTCTTGTGCATTCAAAGCTTTTCCCGTCTGCGTCGTACTCGATAATTAAGCGGACCCTACAAAGGGCTCCGGGAATTTCGTCCCGGTGTTCCCTCGACGCGGCGCTGAATAGTACACACTATACCTACAGTAAGCAGGTACAGCAGCAAAACAGAAAAAGAAAAAAAGAATGTTGTCGCCTTACTTGCGGCGGAGGTTAGTTTTGCTTCTAAAGGGGACATGAAGACAAAACACAACTTTGTTCAACTTGAAAGAACTAACCTTTCGAAACTCTCTGACCTCCGTTTGACCCACAAAAGACGTTTAAAAAAGGAAAGAAATGTTGAAAACTTTCAAACTTTTTGCTATAAAAGTTGTAATAGCGGCACGAGGGACGTATTATGGGCCAGCCCTCAGTGTATTAACTGCGCGTTAGAATTCAAGTGATGCGATCAAACGGAACTAAAGGCACCACTATAATTTCCCAGTCATGTTTTTTGGCAGTAGAGCTTGTGTCGGTGGCCGCTAATCTCACAAATTAGCTTCCGTGACATCTTAAAGACGTCTTAGAGACGTCTTAGGGACGTTGCCGGGGAGTCGTCATTGTTTAGTGCGTTCTGTTTAGTTCTTGAGTATTTGTTTGAAGTTCGCAATAAAATTGATATCATTTTTATCGGAAGACAGCGGTCTTTTTAATGAACCAAATTTGTTTTTTGTCTTCGTGACCCCTTTAAAGCATTATTTCTTATTGCGGAAACTTATTGCATTGCATGCATAGTACTATTGCATGCGTAACGTTACACTGTTGGTGTGGCAGTGATCAAGGACGCTTTCAAGGCAGCCGTTCACAGTATAGAGACCATCTTAGGGCATCAATCCCTAGCATCAACCTCCCAGAAGGCAAAGTACGCCATTATACGGTTCCTGAAGGGCACAAGCTTAGATGAACGACTATAGCATTCACGGAGGGACTAAAGTAAGGGAGCGTTCCCGCTCAAATACCCTAATTTTCGCCTGTCATCTCTTTCGTCCCCTGAACACCCCTTCCCCAGCGCCGAGCAGCGACCCGGGGTATGCGCTCGGATAATCTCGCATTTTTCCGTTCGTTTCTCTCATCCTTCTCCAAGGATATACGTAGATACAATACTGAAAATTAGTTCTGTTTGCCGTCTGCATACTTCTTCCCTCAACATTGCATTCACCCACTTTTTGTGAGAGGTCTTTGTTAAGTGGAAACGCTAACACGCATGAAACCGTCTCGGCGCAATCAGATGAGTCATTTGATGAACTGAGATACATGTCAAACGATTAAAAACGAAATCAAAATTTTGTGAACAGAACCAAACAGCAAGGAGCGTCACTACTCGTAAAAATATTCAACAGCGATGCATCCCAAGCCAGCGAAAAAATAAAATTAAGAGTAAGGTTGCTTTTTTCAAAGTTTTGAAATTGTTTTAAATGAAATAGCATAAGGCACGTCACGGTACAGTGTGCGCTGCAAAAAAAAAGCCATCCCCGTGAATTCAATTTAAAGCCAGATTTACGAAGTTGACGTTAAATTTCGAAGCTTTCGTAAAATCGAGAATTTCGTAGATCGAGAGAAGCCAGATTCTCTGGGATAAACAACAGACTGTTACCAACAGCTTTTCGCAAGTTAGGCTGGGTTCAGACTGTTGTCGCATCTGTTGTACTATCTTTAAAGAATTCCGTCATTTGACGTTTCAGCCAACCGAACTACGTGAAACGCCGTTTTTTTTTTTTTACGTCCATAGCGCACGATGTGGCTTTTACGTCGGTAGTCTGGACATAGCATTATTCCGTGGGCTCTTTAGAATCCTGATACCCGACGTGGGTTGCCGTCAAGTTATGTACCGTTATAGAAACCAAGCAGAAGGTTTCCTGCGACGGCGCTTCCTGCAGCGCCGTCTATACCGAAGCCAAGGAGCGTTACGCACTGCTGGCACAGATAAGCTATTTTGTGTTACCGTCATCTTGTACTATGCACCTGATAACACGCGGTAGAGTCTCTTACAGCGTTGTTTGTGCACCTCTACGTGACGTATTTAGCTGGCCACGTGCTTGATACATTGCCGACGCTGTCTGACAATCGGATTCACTTTTACAATCTTATAACTTAAAAAAGGGGAGGATTTCTTGTGCTCGCTCTTGGTGTTCGCTGTCATGCACGCGAAACGACCTCCTCGGCCATGTTTTGCGTCTTCTTATTGCCTGCATTGTTCGTTAAAGTGCATGAAATTGGTTTGGATAGTTCACTCCTAAGAACGAGTTTGCAAATGCACAACACACAACAAATAACTGTCAGGAAAGTCGTTCGCTATAACAAGAAATTTGTAATAGCGGGTCCCCTCCAGGTCGTTCATGCAATTGTGATAGCTATGCGTTGCCACGACCGGCAGCGTTGTAAAAAAAGTGTGTAGGGTCCCAATGTTCCTTGTGCTTCAGTGGCTGCCAATGCATGCGCTGACCCCGTGCGCACCCGATGCATATCGCCGTGAAGGGTACAAGAAGGATCTCACAACTAGAATTAGAACTTGTAAAACAGCCATACGGCGCCCTGTGGCCATGAGTATGCACAAAACGTAAAATTACACAGCCAACTCACACACACACACAAAAACAATACGTGCTTAAAAGAAGCGAAAGCAACTCAAGGCAAGAAAGCAAAAATTTACAACACCGAAAAGAAAAGCTCGGAAATTTGAGAAAAAAAATTCATCAGAGCACGCGTTGCAGTTCTGCTTTTCGCAAGGACAACAATTTCATACGAACCACTATAGCCGCGACACCGATCACTGAAAGTGGTCGATGCGGGACCGTATACCCGCATGTTTGCGTACGCTTGCGTGAGTGCAGCCGCCACCTCATTCCCCATTCTCCCCGTGCAAGGTGGATCCCTGCCGCGAAGCCTGGCGCAAACTTCCTGTTTAAATGTTCCCCATTTAAGGATACCTTCTGGTTTGATTCTTACTTGGGCCTCTTTTCTAATTTCTTTTTCGCCGCACAGCATCGTTTGTTCTCAATTATTGCAAGTTTCTACTCTACACATCAAACATTCCACCTGATGTTCTTGTGCGCGTGTGTATTATAAGCGTCCTTTCAAAGCATGGCGGACCTCGACTTGTTTATGACAGAACTTACCTTGAATCGGCGGCACAAATTTATGATAGCAATAGAAACAAAAGTCGGTTCTTCTAGCTGCGAACTTGAGGGAATGTCGAAATAAAAAAGCCAAGATGAGCTAAAAAATATCCTTCCATCGCTTTATTTTGTGCCCATCATATTTCACAGCTCACCAAATAACCTTTCGCGCGCATCGGGAGGAATTTCAGGCAGTGAACGAGGGCAGCAACTGCAATAAGGAAGAAGCACTCACATACTAACGCGAAGAGGTTCTTATTTGTATATTAGTCTGAGCGCGAAGCGCCTGTTCCCGGATCGGGTGACGATGCGCACCAAAGGCCCGGAGAACAGCGGTGCGCCGTGGCAAAGCCGACCTGTGGAATGTGATGAAGGGAGTCGCTTTTGCAGGAACGATCATTCATCAAGCGCGCAATAATTCTGTCAGTTGGAGACCACTCGATCGTTACCAGCTCCACACGCACTTTTCGGAACACCGATGCGGGGTTACCTTCCTTTGTGCTGCCGTAGCCGACGTGCATTCTGACAGCATCCCTATAAACGCGTGTTCTGTTACACGCCAGAGTAGAAATATCCGCTTAGTCATTGCCTAAGAAGGCAGCTCATCAGAAAATTCGGAACACTGAATAAACGCGAAATTCCCGTGGAATTATCCGTCATAAACAAGACCACCGTCATTCTTCGGGTTACACTGTTTATGAAACTTATTTCTCGTATTATCTTCTGTGGGTGGCTCACCGCCGGAACATTAAATGTGCGCACCTTCTGTACGCTGTTACGTCTAAGATTTTATTTCCTAACGCAACTTCGTCTATGAGCGTTGCTGCAATCTCGCTCAAGCCGCTCGAGTTAAAAGTTTAAATTTAATTTCCTCTGGCCTTTATTGTCTAGCTTTTGCGTATACGTGCGCGCGATGAGTCTCGTTGATTACTTCTTAACCTTAAGAGAATTTGGACGGCCCTTAAGTTTTACAACCGCGGGCTTCTTTCCGCCAACTCAAGGCTCAAACGATTGTCGTTTCTTAAAGCTCCTTTATCCCTGTTATTCCAGACTGCCCAGAAAGTACAACCATTTCTCGAGGTAGGGCGAAATCAGTTCCGGCCTCCTGCAACCGTGGCGGTGTTTCGAAAGCTTCTAACGGCCGAAAAATAAAGAGTGTCGGCTTTTAAAACTTAAGAAGTTAAAGCTACGAATACTACTTTGCGAGAGGCTTTAAAAATGTCCCAATAATGATTACATGAAAAGAAGTGTCTGGTAGGAGGGAACAGCTTTGCTTGTCAGGAGGTCTGGTTTTCGATTATGACCGGCGTCAACGGTACTCTTCGTCGCTATAGGATGGCTGTAGGAGTTTCTTTAAAAACACAAATATAAATTAATGTCTGTTTTTATCTGCGTCAAGAAACTGATTGTGCACGAGACATGCTGGCGCTGTCTATCACCTACTATGACTGATAAGTGAAACCTAGATTCAGATGTCTCAATGTCTCCCTCTTTCGTTGCCACCAGGAGCATTTTGACGCACTGCGCCACGCGGAGAACGCGCCTAGCCTTAGTGACAATTAGTGACTTAGTTGGTAGACGTCAACAAAAAAGTAAAGGGGAGGCCCAACACGTTAGCCCAGACGGTGAAATGAAATCGCACGACGCATTATAAAACGCTCCTTATAACTGTACACACTACTGTGCAGCATAAAAATCCCATTGCATTCCCCCGTAACCCTCTTTTCTTCTACGTTCTTGCTGAGGCAAAAAATGAGAGGAATTCACGGCACCATTATTCGTCTCGCAATGCAGCTCCATGAAGGGCTGGCAGAACGCATCGCGCAACTGTGTGTTGAGATGTACTAACATGCGAGGAGGCATTCTTCACTCGTTTTTATCGTGCCGCCTCTAATGGGCGTGCGTGGATGCCGCGTCGCAGCGAATGCCGCATTTAAACGTGGGGCAGTCATCAGAGTTTTTATGATGTTATGGGCTTTCCCTGGTCTGTCATTTTGTTCGCAACCATTGCGCCTGGAGAATGCACCGGCACATCCTCCTGAAACGTTTCGTATATGCGAAATTGTGGGAATACAAAATTGTTACCTTTGCTGACACACCGCCGAAATAAATAGCGGAATATGTATTCTCAATACATGATAATACAGTACGGAATCGCGCTAAGCAAATTTTGACACTGGCTTTATCTCTGTACGACCACCAGAAACGCCCAATGGTTCACATGACTTCTGCATACACGGAGTATGCAGAAAACACAAAAATAATGGCGCCGTATTTCGCGCTTTAATTATTAGAGAAACAAGGAAGACGTGTCAAACAAATATTATTTTGTTTTTAAAATATTATCTCCACTAGCTGTGCCTGGGCAGGTAATACTCGGCATGGATTCCGTATTCACATAATTCCGTATATACGAAATGTTTAACTTGGGCAGTACTTCAGAACAGCAATATTGAGAAACCAGTAAATGCCAGAATGCTTAAGAAACAAAAATAAATCCTACAGAGAGAACACCGAATAATAAAGATAGCGACATAATGCAAGGAAAACCCAACAAAAATACTACAAACGAAAACACCAAAACAAGATCAAATTAATAAAGACACATGACAGGCAAAATGAGAACTAAAAGTAAAGAAATAGACAAATGAAAGAAAAATATTCAAAATAAAACGAACAGACAACTACCAGCATACCTTGCGTCGACGTCACAATCATCAGCGATCGCATTTCATCGACAATTCGCGCAGTGAATACGGCATAGTTTTCGTTTACAGCATTAGAGACCGGGGGGCCAATTCTCCAAAACGGCGGGCCGTCGCTTTGAAACGACGGGGTAGCGCCATTGAAATGTATGTGTTCTGGGGTTGGGGCCGCCGCTTTGAGGTGGGCAACATGAAGATACGCTGCAAGAAAAGCACTGCGGCAAGGACGCGAAGCGACAAGTGAAATGACGGAGGGCAGTGGGTGTCGCTTGGCGTCCTTGCCACAGTGCTTTTCTTGCAGCGTATCTTCATGTTGCCCACCTCAAAGCGGCGGCCCCAACCCCAGAACACATACATTTCAATGGCGCTACCCCGTCGTTTCAAAGCGACGGCCGTTTTTTAGAGAATTCGGCCCCGGCAGAACGTACCGCTGAAATGCTCAAATTTGAGGGGCCAAGTTCATAAGTCATCAAGATACGAAAAGTGATCGTCTAAGCGAACAAGGGATTCAAGACGAGTAAGAGCGAGAGAGAGAGAGAGAGAGAGAGAGAGAGAGAGAGAGAGAGAGAGAGAGAGAGAGAGAGAGAGAGAGAGAGAGAGAGAGAGAGAGAGAGAGAGAGAGAGAGAGAGAGAGAGAGAGAGAGAGAGAGAGAGAGAGAGAGAGGCGTTGGCGCTAAAGACACATCGTACGTCTCTCTTCGAGAGCGCATGTGGCGTTAACATAGCTGCAGGCAAGTTCCCTTTCATCGGGAAAAAAGTGAGGAGGACTCCTGTGCCGCATTGGGAAACGCGTCGGACTTCACGCAACAGATAAATTGCTTTTTTTTTCGTATTCGCCCATACTTGCGGCATTCTGTCGACGCAATGCCGGAGTCGTTCTCGCAGAACAGTTTGCGATGCATTCTGACTGTACATCAGACAGATTGCCGGGCTGTGCTTGTGACGGGCAACGTAGCTCGGTTGGGCGATGTTGTCACGGGAACTGCATAGCACAATACCCTCAATGCGGACAACCATCGCATTTCCCGTAAAGGTTTTCGCTAAGGGAGTTAAATACATACAAAGAAACGTTTGTGTGTGTGTGTGTGTGTGTGTGTGTGTGTGTGTGTGTGTGTGTGTGTGTGTGTGTGTGTGTGTGTGTGTGTGTGTGTGCGTTTGTTTTTGTGTGCGTGTGCGTGTGCCTGAGTGAGTGAGTGAGTGAGTGAGTGAGTGAGTGAGTGAGTGAGTGAGTGAGTGAGTGAGTGAGTGAGTGAGCTAGCGAGTGAGTGAGTGAGTGAGTGAGTGAGTGAGTGAGTGAGTGAGTGAGTGAGTGAGTGAGTGAGTGAGTGAGTGAGTGAGTGAGTGAGTGAGTGAGTGAGTGGAGTGGAGTGGAGTGGAGTGGAGTGGAGTGGAGTGGAGTGGAGTAGTACAAGCTGACACGCAGTGGCTCCGGTGTCCAGCCCCTCCACGTTGCGTATTTCCAAACGCTTCGCTACACAGAGCACCAACGTGGCATGTCTGTTCGCGCGATGGAGGACGGTAATTCAACGTGGTCATTGGCTGCGCCCCATACCAAAAGCGACCTAAAACATACCAAATCACCATTATTAACAAAAACGACGCCTAGAATTGAATTTAGAAAAAAAAATTAAATTTAGAAAAAAAAAATAGGCAATGAAAAAAAATTAAGCCATAGCCCTGCTGGGGCTCCAACCCAAGCCGTCAGCGCCAGTACTCAATGTTCTACGTCGAGGCTACAAAGCCAGAATGGCGGGATCGTTTTGGCCGGCGCTCAAAAGAATAGCGCGCGCAGTGACATCACACATGTCACGTGCGTGCTCTGTGCAGCGAAGCGTTTGGGAACACGCGCCCAAAGTTAACAGCGCAAAAAAGGGGGTGAGGGGGGACAGGCTGTCACGTGTCCTTGCTGGAGGCACACTTCTGGCGCCGCAATCTCCCGATGGCTTGCGCCGCGGCATAGCCATTCATGGCTGTGCAACCCCACTCGGGGGTGTCAGCCACCATGTATAGCTGCGCTCGAGTCCGCCGGGTTGTCTGTGCTCTGCTTCTCCGGGCACCCTCATTTGCTTTGCCTCAGCACAATTCGACGTAGTTTCAGGTTCGGGGAACTATACGCACACTAGTCATATAACGCAAAACTAACTTTATCAAACGGCATAATTGATCACCTTTACGATATTGAGTAAACGATATATGTTTCTTATCCCCTGAGCAACCCTGTTCAATGCAACACTCTTCTGAGCAGCGCTTCGAATCGAACTAGTCGAAACTACTACTCCACCCTAACTTGTTAGAAAATGGTGTTCGAAAGCACTAAACAGTCCGATACTGCACAGCGCAAAAATGAGCTTGTGAGAAACTGCGGAGGGATTTTGCTGGCTATCGCACAAGCCCCTCCAGTGGCCGGTTCTGTTCGCAAACTTGTCCAAGACCAACGCGGTCCCTTTCGCACATATTCTGCATCTTCACGGAAGCCTTGCAGTAAGCTCAGCAAAGGCAAACACAGCAATTTTATTTTATACACAGCTTTTTCTATTCGAAAACGAGTAGAAATCGACTCCGGGATGACTCGTTCTAGTAGGCTACGTTCTTCATGCCTTATTATACCTTGGACGTTGGTACTTATGGCTGTGCATCGGAGAAAGGCTCAGCAGCCTTGCGTTCAGCGTCCGATTCTCTCTGCCTTTTTAATTGATACATTCAGCTCTACACTATTGCGTAGGGCGTCCTAGAACGAGAGCTCAGGCTTTAAATGAACTTCGAACGCCCGCTAACGAACGTGGGCGCAGCGCGAGACCCGTGCTAGCCCTGTCGCATCGTCGAAGCACTAATACGCACCGGAGACGTCACGTTGATGGCGCGGTGCAGGCGGAATACCGCTGGAAATTGTGTGGTTACGCGCCTAACGCATACCAGAGGCGCCGCCAGGAGGCTGTGGTGGCCAGGTACAGCCCTGGGCACGCATTTTTGGACCACTCTAAGCCTTTCTGTCGGCGCAGGGAAAGCTTGCGGAACTGTTATTGAGATCTTTTGCTTTAAAATGGACGCAACAAAAAAAAAAATCCCAGGACACCTTAGGACTTACGTGTTGCGAATGCAAAAGCATAAATGTCCAGATCAACGCTTTATACACCCTGTTTCGCCTCACGTTGTCGAAGGGCTTTGAAATCTTGGCGCTGGAGACGCTTTGATTTGTGATCCCTCTGGATACTTTCGAATGGCTTCGATCTCCCTCCTACACGTTGCGCTGCTGCTCGTTCCTGCCGTTGTGCAATGGAAAAGCTGACGATGATGGTGAGTTTCGCTGTTGTTCTTGCCCTCCCTTCACCTGCTGTGTACTGGCAGGGGTGTGCAACTCCCGCTACTGCCGAGTTTAAGCTCGCGCTGTGAAACACCGCATGCTATGGAACGTTTTTCTGATGGGGACGCCGGCCGCCAGCTTTTTACCAGGTTCTTGTATAGCAGATTCTCGCGGCGGCGGCAACTATTCCCGATGTAGTGGGTTCAGCGTATGTAAAAAAAATCCATAAAAAATAAAAACAATCTGCTTGATCCTTCTTTCGTAGGAATCGGTACAACACGAAAGTGAAATGTGCCTTCGCAGGAGCATTTGAATGTTTTTGTGCATCGATATCAACTGCACATCTCTATTTATATTTCGTCGGTATGGCACCGTTAGACGCATCAGCATTAGACACTGTATTACACGCACCGGAGCATTGCGTAAATCCGATTGAAACCTTAGGCGCTCGCAAAGCATGCGAACGAAGCCGAACGGGTTGTCAGCGAATTGTTTGGTGAAGTCACAGTACGCTACAGCGAAAGGAGCGGGACTTACGGCTCTGAAGCAATCTTGTGGGTGTGCTTGGCGAGTGACGTCCTGCTGGCGAGTCGCTTAGACAAAGGTGCGGCCATATTGGTCCTGCTCCGTGGTGTGTACGCCAGACGCTTGCGTTGCGACGAGCTCAGCTAGTGGAACGCGGCCGTGGCGTTCCACAAGCTGAGCGGCTTTGCACATAGGCGGCGGACGGGTAAACACAGCAGGTTCCGCCGCTCACGCTGCCCTATCGAGTCACGAACTATGGGCGCTCATTAGCGTCATGACGCACTACTTCGCTTCACCTCTCCTAGACGGCAGAACCATCTGAATGGACAAGTTAGAGGGTAGAACATAAGGCGCGTTCATGCAGCTACCCGGGCATGACTTCATGGCTCAGTCGGTAGAGCGTTTCCCACCTCCCGTAGCGGCCAGAGTGATGGTGGGCTCGAGACCTAGCGCCGCCGTACCAATGGAACTTTTTCTGGTGATGTCATTTCCGTAACGGATATGACGTTGGTGAGGTTTGTGTACCCCGGTATAAAACACTTTCGTGTTAAAAAAGCTTCTCCGGGCCTCCATATTTTGTTATACCACGGCTTATATTTCCCCTGCAAACATTGATTCTCAGCAATGTATTTGCATTTGGACGTGAAGCGATCTTAATCGCATCGATGTAAGCTCGGTCTTCGTAAGCTTGCATACCCGCATTGGGTGTTGCACGGTGAAGAATGACCATCTACGGAGGGAGTATGGTCGCCCCCATCGCCGCCGCCTTTTTCCCGAGTCGCGTACACTACTCGTCATGAGCGGCGTCTCTCTCCCCTTTGGCATAGCGAAATGTCACGCGCTCTTCGGGGGCCACCTGTGCCTCGCACTTAAGCCTGCGCTATAATGAAACGTCATTGCCTCTACCGATCAATCGTGTGTGTCCTTAGTCCGGGATATAGAGATCGGGCCACTGTCCTTATAAAACCCCAACATAGCACGTCCAACCAGTGCGTAAACTTGGCTAGACTGCCCTCCTCACAGGGTGAAGGGCTCTGATTTTTTTCCCGCTAAATCTTGCACCGTGGAACGCCTCGTGATACAGAACACCTCGTGCAGAGGAATGCGTTCGATAAAGCCGTTTTCCTGTTACGAACGCCGGACGTCGCTTTCTTGCTCAATGGACCATTTAAGACATTGGCCTTAAAAAGAAAAAAAAACATCGCTGACGATTACAATGCTCCCTAATGCGAAATTTGTGCTCAGCGCGAGCTGAAGTCTTCTCGGTCACGGCGCATATCTGTTGCGTCTTAGGAAGTGATCGCGTGAGAAGCGAACGCACGGCGGTGCGCGCTACTCTGCCGTTATCTCGCAGCGCATCGCCGCCGCCGAGCATGTTGTTGCAAATCGTGTTCGAACCTGCTGCGCAAATGTCACGTGGTTCGGATGAGCCACAAACGGGGGAGGAGCGTTTGCCGGTAATGTGAGGGGGAGGCGGCTCCTCGGCTGCGACGCTTGGCGAAAGTGTGAGGGGAAGGAGTGAGAGAGATGACGTCATAGCAGCGCATGCCACCCTCCCCCTCACACTTTCGTCAGACACTCCGACAAGTGTCTCGTGCGGGCTTGGCATACTGCCTTCCCTCTAGCTTTCGCTATGCGTTCCTCCACCGTTTTCTTGTCTTCACACGCTCCGTTACAACGCCGCCGCCACCGCCAAATCACAGTAGCAGCCGCCGAAGTGCTCCGCACTAAATAGGCCAAGAGTTTCCAAGTACTCGTCGCATATAAAATAGTACGGTACACATGAGTCTAGAGTGACACCACAGTACTGGGAGCAGAATCCAGGGACCATGTGGAAGGACGATGATTTCCACCAACATATGCGAGTATGATCTGCATCAAACAGAGCCATCTGCTTTCCGGCATGCTATAACCAACCTATTATGTCCTGCAATGCATCTACTACTGCCTCGCAAGATGAGCATAGGACCATCGCAAGGCAAGGCCCACCAAGAGTCGCCTAGTCAGCGCAACGTAAAATTCAATTCGAGCGTGTTATGAATGGGCAGGGAAGCTCGGTCGACTTCATAATCGCTTAGAAGCAGGGTGACGTCGCTCTGACGATGCTTTATGTCATTCGTTTCGGGGTGTTTATTCATACGTTAGCTAATAACAAAGCTGAGTGGCCGTGTGTGTGAAGCTCCATGTCACTTGCTCGGTGCGTACTCCCATAACCGCAAGCAGGAGCCGGAAAAAGAGAGAACGCGGTCATGCGTACACACTTTTTCCAACGTTGCCTGCATTGCCTACTGCGATGATAGCTTTCGCGCTCAGGACTTGCTGCTTTTCTAGAATGCTTGCTGGTTTTTGTGTTAACCGTTGCGTCCACTTGCAACCTCCTCCTGCCTCCCACACACTTTTTTATGGTAGGCAGGAAGATTACGACGAAAGAATTGAAACAAGAGAGAAGGACGAAAAGATTGAGCGATGGGGAAGGGGAATGGTTAGAGGATGTATACAAAAGAAAGAAAACAAGAAACAAAAGAAAGAAAGAAAGAAAGAAAGAAAGAAAGAAGGAAGGAAGGAAGGAAGGAAGGAAGGAAGGAAGGAAGGAAGGAAGGAAGGAAGGAAGGATGGAAAGAAAGAAAGAAAGAAAGAAAGAAAGGGAGGGAGGGAGGGAGGGAGGGAGGGAGGAAGGAAGGAAGGAAGGAAGGAAAGAAGAACAAAAGAAACAAGAAAAGGAAGAAGAAAAGAAGGAAAGAAAGGAAGGAAGGTAGGAAGAAAGAAAGAAAGAAAGAAATGAAGAAAGAAAGAAAGAAAGAAAGAAAGAAAGAAAGAAAGAAAGAAAGAAAGAAAGAAAGAAAGAAAGGCGGTCAGTGGTGCCCGCATTTTGGAGAAAGAGAAAAAAGCGTGCGTAAAAATCATACCCACTCCAATCCCTGTTCTGCACACACATCTGCTGCTGGATAACGTCGAGAAGAGTGACGGCCTGTTTACCAAGCGATGTGGAGTGAGTGGCGTCGCTTAGTTTGTTCCCTTGCGGCACCCCGCTATTTCGCTGGTGTACTGCAAAATTCAATATAGCGCGTGTACACAAACCTATTTATTCAGCACCCAGCCCTATATTTCTCGTCCAACCAACCAGACCTAGTCATACAATCGCCCGCAGTGGTCTCCGGTTACTGTCGCCTCTCGGGGCTCCAAATCTGCGGAGGAGCACTATTCATTGTGCGAGGAGGAACCTGCCGTGAATGGACATGGTCAAAACAAAAAGACAAAAATGCGTTAACGGAGATATGACCCTTCTTGCGTTCACTCTTTCGTAAAATGTACTTGGAGACGTTGGGAACGACTCAAGAGGTTTTTTCCCCAAAAGGTGACGTCATGAGGCGAGGCTTGTTTCTGTTTAAATTGTTGAGCGACAAAAATGATCTATGTTTCGTAGCTTAGTGGGCGTAAAATATAATATGACATTATGCACGATCTTTAAACTTTGTTTTGCAGTATTTATCGTTAGTTTGGTTTTGAGGTTCCTAAGTTCGGAGACGTATCAACTTATCGAGCCTAAACTTGGAGGAAGGAAACAACTACAACGTAATGACCCGTTCAATATCTAGTGTCAACTCCCCTAAATAAAACCGAGGTAGAAAGGAAGCAATAAGAATAAACAAACAAACAAGAGAAACCAATCGCATTTCGTTCGAGCTAAATACAAGACAACTTTTCTACGCTACCACAGCTGCCTTCTTTCCTCTACGTCTGTTCATTACATAAGAATTGTTCGTCGTTTGTTGCTCAACGCTAGCAAGGTTCATTGTATTCGAATCTGTTAATTGCTCAATCTGCTCTTTGTACCAAATCTTTTTTAACTTTGCCAGGGACGTCCTCTAGGATACTATTATCATGTTCTCCATAAAAATTTAGTAAAGAGGCGACTTTCGATAATCCTTAACTTGTTTCGCATACCACTCTGGTAAAATGACGTAATGACAACGAAACGTCACATAATGGGTCAGAAAATCATGGACTGCTCTCACCAGTGGCTATCTTTCCCACTGATGATAGAGATAGCGTCAGTTTACATTTCATAACGGGTTCGCTTTCATCCATCCTATCCCGGCAACAATTCTTCCTCTCAGTGGTAGAAATATGAAAGCAAAAATAGATGTGCACCTGCTCCAGCAGCCACAACACCGCCACGACACAGATAACCATCCATTCACCGCATTTTGCCGCGCTCGCTCCACAGCAAGCAAGTAGACATCATTCATCGCAAGCAAACAAAGCGCTTCGTCCGATCTTTCCGTCGACACCTTCTCGCTGAAATTTTATTTACATTAGGTTTATCTTCCTCACGCGCCTACTTCTTGCCAAAAACCAGAAATGAGATCCAAAGTGTAGAAAACACCAGATGCCCGCGCGGGCATTTCTTTTCGAAGCGAATGTTCGCGCTGAAATTTCAAGGAACTAGAGCCCATGAGACCAACTGACGACTCCTTACAATCCCACGGCCTTCACAGTTCATATTGATTTGTTCCAACTCTTCAGTATCCCGCATTGCGAAGCCCATGGCAGAAAAAAACTGAATTGAATCTGGGATAGTGGCTGCAGAGAACACCTTTTAAACCGTTGGTCGTTCCCGCAATCGTTAAATGTTTCCCCTTCTTAAATATACCTTTGTTTGTTCTATTGTGGTCTGCTGCGTTTGTTGTTGCGGTCGTGTTAGTGTAGCACCTTCTTCCCACAGTTGGAAAGAAACACACTTTGTCTACGCGCGGGATAGTGTAGAACTTTGGTATTAGAGCCAGAAGCTGAGAAAACTGCCTCGGCTGTCTCGACGCGTTTCCCGGCCAAACCAGGCAACTTGGGAGAAGTTCTAGGTGGAAACACTCGAGAATGATTGGAATGCCCTCGATTCCTCTGCCGAACGCTTTTCGGAGACATCCTCGCGAAAGCGCCTGTCGACTTGTATTTTCTCCTCGAACGTTCTGTGTACGGTGGTGGTGAATGGACAGTATTTTCAGTTTTTTTTTTTATTATTATTAACTTTGTTCGATGGCTTGTTCGTATCTTGTTTTGCTTTCTATTTCTTCTCTTGTTTCTTCTTCTTATTCTTTTTTTCCTTTTATTTTTGAAAACGCTGCTGCCTTCTCTGAAACATATTTCGAAGGGCGTTTTCTTCGAATTGCTGTAGCATTGGGTAGAGGCTGATTCGAACTGGTAGTGCTTATCATACGTTAGTGCTGTACGCGCTCTAAGAACACCAAATGCTTCCCTCCCAGCTGTTTTGTCCGTTCCTTTCCCAAAGCCTGTCTGCGTTCCCCTGCCATTCCTGGGAGTTTCACTGCGCCGGGTTGCACTATAAATTTTCACGTGCGATGCAACGCTATTGCATAATGCCGCTACGCTTCGAGTTCCAATCGAACCTTCAGGCGCGTTCGACACGCACCGTTTGGAACTTCAAATTTTCCCGGGAATTCTGCCACGCTGCTGCTCAAAATAAAGAAATCCCACGACACGTACACACCTCTCACGAGTTGCGAATAAGACTAAGACTAACTTACATATAATAAGCGCTGAACAGACAGTCTGGTATTGTGGGCACTCCCATAGAACAGAAGCTGCCAGACTCGTTGGTGACTGCGGCGCCGCTGGGTGAGGCCAGCTATGGGCCGGGTTTCCACCAATGCGCATGCGCAGTGACCCTGACAGCTTCACGGGTTTCATAACGAAGTGTCTTAATTGCTGTCCTTTTCTTTTTGTTTTATTTCTGAGACGGGTCCGCTTTGACCTTGAGTCGCGCCTGCTTGATGAGCCACGTTGATCGTCACAGCCAATTGAAATTTAGTCGCCGAGACAGACCATGACTTTGGCTTTCCTGCCGAATAAGCCATTTAATTTTTTTTTGCAGTATTTTTCCAAAAATAAAATGAGGGAATGGATTCGGCCGCATTGTCTCCGACTGAAAAAACGTAACCGCTGTGCCACCATGCATGTTTTTTAGGATGTACGACAGCGGGGTACAAATGCGAATTTTGCAGGCTGTTGTCCTCACTGGAGACACAGCTAGCGCTGGTCGACTAGGCGCAGACGGCCATGAAGTCATATGGCCTCCAGTTAACAAAGAACCACTCCCAACGGGCCACACGACCGACTTTAGACACTCGATTGATTGATTTCATTGATTGTAGGGTTTAAGGCGCCGACGCAACGCAGGCGATGAGGCGCGCCGTAGTAGAGGGCTCCGGGTTAATTTTGACAACCACTTTAGACGCTAATAAACGTATTCTAGCGCCCCCTCTTTCTCTAAACGTGTTTGTTTTAAATGGCGTGCCGTTTAGCCTAGAAGAAAAAGGTTGGGAAAACTACTGGCCGCGCTACCAACGACAGAGTATACACGGCCCTTCGCGAAAGACTGCAGTGAGGCCAGCGCCGATGGTTTTGTCACGATACTTGGCGCCCCGCGTTGTGAAATCGCTTCTGTCGGTGCGGAGCCTACGAATCAAGGTAGAGCTAAAGAATGACGCTCGAGTAAGAAATAGAAGCTTTGCTGGGGAACGACCGCCGTCGCTGCCGGCGGTAACGTTCCAAGCGCGTCGTCGGCTAACGTTGCCTTTCTACCCAGCACTGCGACTACTTAGAACTACTTTGGAATGCTCGGAACGGTACGCTTAAGCGAACCAGTTAATTCACCTGAACATTTAACTCCAACTAGCAGTCCTTCTTAAAAAAACACAAAAGTGTCACCCTTTTAGTACTTTCAGTTCCTTTAAAAGGGGCTACTTTCAGGCTTTAGAACGTTTCTAAATTCGTTTCTGCAGGTGTCGATATTTCCGGAAACTTGCTTCTTCTGTTAATTTCAGACATTTGCAGTGTAGACGTTTTGTATTGTGCCAAGTTGGATGCCCTTGTACGCAAGACCTACAAGGTGGCTCTGACACTCCCTACGTACAGCAGCAACGAGAAACCGTTACAACTCGGTTTACATAACACCTTTTCAAAACTTCATGAAGCCCAACACACGGCGCAACTCAACCACCTGTCCCTGACACCAGCAGGCAGGAGAATACTGCAACTCATACAAAGATCACCCCCCCCCCCCCCTTTAATTTCAGCAGCGCACCGCACCCAATCCCGCCGAACATGCTGCGCAAGATCCGGTTAGCCCCATACTCCGCCACACGCACCCGACCTTCAACAAGGGCCGTGGAGGAGCTCGCGGTCGTCATCTGGCTAGAAAAGATGTATTCATAAGATCATCAAGTTCCGTACATGGACATTGCCGAGCACCCCCGGTCACCAAAAACCACAATTGTTACCCTGTCTTTGCAGGGTGAGGTGGCTACGGCAGCACATTCAATCAATCAACCAACGGCTGAGGCCATCGGGATTGCACATGCTGCAACTACCCACCAGAATCAACCCCAAGTCACTATTCCTACCGGCTCCCAACGGGCCTCCCGACTTTATCTCTACAGCAGGGCACCGGAAAGCGCCCTTCGTCTCCTCCGAACCTTGCCTGAAGATCGTTTGGACCGCAGGTCATGCGGGCCTTGCCGGGAGCGAGGCAGCTCACGCTACCGCCCCCAGTTTGCACTTCCGGGAATTCCCGTCCTTAAGGCAAGAAGTGACGAGTGGCCCAGGCTCCACAGTAACGTCTCTAATACCCCTCGACCCTACGAAAAATGCATACTATCCTATTACCTATCCCTAGCATCACCCTACCCTCAGCAACCAACAGTATCATATCTGCGCCGGCTACAGACCGGTACTTACTTTAACCACACGGTTATCTCCCACATTTCTCCATTACTCTTCCAACGCCAGCACCGCACTTGCACCGCCCCTCTCGCTACGTACCACTTGGTGCGCTCATGCTCTGACAACCCTAAACCACTCCCCAACCCATCGCCTGAGCAGTGGGAGCCTCCACTGACCACCTCGTTTCCGGAAAAACAACAAAGACTGGTTGACTGGACACTGGAATCAGCGCGGGTTCCCGGCCTCCCGGACTTGGGAGGCTCACCGCTTGCGGTCTTACTCCTTTCTTCTTAAGATTAAGAAACGATTCTCTCTCTCTCTCTCTCTCTCTCTCTCTCTCTCTCTCTCTCTCTCTCTCCCATGAAATTGTATGGTATACTTTTTTATTGTTCTGCCGGACGGAATTCATTTTTCGTATTTTCTTTCTTTGCTCTTTGCAACCTATGTTGTATCGCTGTGTGCTTAGTATCCTGTCCACATTTTAAAAATTTCGTTCTCACTTTCGCAATGCTTTTCTTGCTACGGAATTTTCCCGCTTTACGCGTTCGTCTGTAGGAAGTATGTACATGTTTGCATTTACCTTTCTGTACGGCGAATCTACTTTTTTGTTGTAGGATGGTGGTATGGTTTTCGTTTTATTGTACACAGTGCATGCATTCATGTCGAAATTATATTTTATTGTTGTTTTTCGTTTTCTTCTCGTGCGCCTGTAAAAGGGGTTATCCGTAGGAGCATTATTGAACATTGATTGATTGATTGATTGATTGATTGATTGATTGATTGATTGATTGATTGATTGATCAATTGATTGATTGATTGATTGATTGATTGATTGATTGATTGATTGATTGATTGATTGATTGATTGATTGATTGATTGATTGATTGATTGATTGATTGATTGATTGATTGATTGATCGATCGATTGATAGATCAACCGTGTCTACTAAAAATATCCTGCCACCGTTCAAACGTTTCGAAACACCGCTGGGTGTGTCTAGCCTTCCCTTTTGTCCTGTCTTAAGCGCCGTTTTTCTCTTTTATTATGTACCAACTGGCCCGAGTTACCCTTCTTTTACAGTTCGAAGCACCAAAGACGAATTTATTTGCGAGGCCAATGAAAAGGCATTGCACCTTATTTAGAGGTTCGTGCCCAAGTAGAAATAAATCCAGAAGGGGAGCCTGCTTCCGGAGCTTTATCGGGGAGGATCGTTCTTGCTTTCGACTCCCAGACAAAGTAGCCCCGATGGGGCAGTTTGTCGCTGTTATCACGTTCTCGGTTCAGCGATACGGACCATTGGGACCGGATCAATACAAGTGTTACGTGCACGCCGTGCTCTTACTCTTGTACCGCGTCCCAGAGAGAAGTATGTTGGGCGGGCTCAGCTCTGTCTCAATAAGCCAATCAGGTGACCAATGAGAAAACAACGTAGGCGGAATTCGTACAGCAAGCAGAACTTGTGCTACAGATTTATATCTGTCAAAAGCTTACGCCAGCGGGTATTAAAAGATTTATAGCATCTCCTGCATTGTGTCTACCGTTGAAGCGTAGAAAAAGACAAGCCGCAATTTCTTTTTTTTTTCTCTCTCTATCTCTCTGCCTTGTTACTCGAAAGGTGGACAAATATATCTGTTTTATTTCTCCTTTACTTTTAATTTAGCCTTTCATTTTGCTATTCCACAGCCTGGGGTTAGAGATGAACAAACCGGATATCTTTTCTACCTTGTTTTCAATTCAGGAAGGCTTCGGGGCGGGTAACCGGAATGCCTACATGAGCGACTTTGTTTAAAGTGACGTTAATCCAGGAAGGTAAACTTTTAAAAGCGGAGATATAGGCTGAACTCGAACTTGAAAATTCTGTGCTAGGTTAAGTATGATCCACTACTCTTCACTATTAAAATCTTGGAAGGGCACACACTTCATATCTACGACGCGGTAGAAGGGCATCACTTTACGCCGACGCACCGCAGACGGCTTACATGGTTGAAACCCATATTGATGAGGTCGACGGGGATTGTAAAAAAAATTGTAAAATCGCGAATTTCGGAAAATAGAGGCCATAGCAAATCTTCAAAAAGACACTTTTACTTACAAGGGAAAAAGTTGGGACATTTTTCTTCACGTACGTTCTCTTCGCCACTAGTGATAGCTCGAAGTTTCAGCCTCCTCACACAGACGGTCGCCACGACTTAGTCGTGTACCGTATACCATGCAAATTGTCCCTGAATTTTTTTAATTTTTACGCATTTGAGGTTTTTTTTTTGCTCATTTCATGCCGTGTTTACAAGAAATATTATGCATCTTCTTAAAAAATAGTTACATTCGCCAAAATTGGGTTATGACACATGCAACTCTATGGATACCAAACGGGAATGAAAGGTATACTGCTAAAATCCGGAATTGGTAAATTGATGTCCTGAGAAATCTGGTTTCGCCAGTACACGATTTCGCACTGTTCACAATGTTTATTCTGAACTCCCCTTCTTCCTCCGTAACACAGACGTGACCCAACCCCACATCCTGCCCTCTTTGCGTGTTCCAGAGAGATATCAATGAGTTTTCTCCAAACTGAGGTCGCCATGTTTTGATGGCACTTGCAACAAAGCCCGATAGATCGTTTTTCGTAATTAGTATGGATAATGACTTGGCTAAACAACTTTCCTGGTGTTCTAGAAACGTTTCGTTATGAGCATGCTCGAGTAGGAACAAAAAGAGAATTTTTTCTACGTCCTACTCGAACCAGGTTGCGTCCGACCTTAAGAATGTTGCCCCAAGATAAAATGCGCCGGTTGTGGCTTCCGGAATGAGGCTCGAATTCATTAGCAACTACGGGGAATGGATAAGCTCAGCCTTTATTACCTTCGAACTCAAGAGGATGGATACAAAATCGAAGTTACTTTCCTAATTAGGAGAACAATGGCTAAAGCTCGAAGCTTTCTCCTACCCAACCGGAGTCAAAATCAAAGTCCAAAATAGAAACTGCTTCAACCATGTCGGAATTGCGCAATCGGGTAGGCGTCGGATTCGTAACGCGAGGGACCCAGATTCGATTCCAACTACGGGAAGCGGTTTTTTTTTTCTTGAAACGCTCGATGTGCCCCCGGCTCTCAGCATCATAAGTTTCTAAAACCCATTGCGAAAAGTTGGCCTTCCTGCGGAGCGTTTTGGGGACGGGACGGTCACCATCTGTGAGGCGTAGAAAGTTTCGCTTTAATAAGCGGGCTACTCAACCATCCGAAAAATACAAAGATGAAGTTATCGCCGAAGCTGTACGTGCGCCATGCTTCCCCTCCGGTATTCAATGCCACAGCTCCGCTTAGATCAAACGACGCAAACCTAATGCAGTGAACAGCCGAGTAGCTGTTAATTCGACTATGTACGCACTAGCGTGCTTATTCAAATGAAACGTATCGAAATAAGTGAACGCCAGAATAAGGATGTGCAGCTGAGACCCGAGTCCAGGTAGTGCATCTTGGGGAGTTAGGGGGGAACCGGCCGGTCACTCGCGCTGGTGAAGCCCAACACGTGTTTGGGTTACACGACACTAAGCGCGCGCACTGAAACGACCAGCGTGATTTCTGCACAGTCCGGAAGGTAACGTAACACATGGGCGGACGAGCCGGGCTAGCGCCCCGACCACGGTGGCCCAGACTGAGAGTATTAACACGTCGAAGGGGCTGCTGGGAAGATTACTTATAGAGAAGCTGTGCAAGCCTTTTAAGAGCGTATTTTGTCATTCTTTATATGGACTGCATGTTTAATTGACAGCACATCTGTCCGACTGTCTGTACGTATACATGCACGTACAGTAAACTTTCGTAATATTTAAGTCATCGGAGCACAAAACTGGTATCGTTAAAAGCGTTACTTCGTTAAAAGTGGGTAGGTTTGCTCTCAATTCACTGAAGGGGGGGTTGTAAGCACTTCGAATAAAGCGGGATTTCGAACACAGTGATTTCGTTATAACGAGTGTTTCCATATGTATGTATGTATGTATGTATGTATGTATGTATGTATGTATGTATGTATGTATGTATGTATGTATGTATGTATGTATGTATGTATGTATGTATGTATGTATGTATGTGTGTGTGTGTGTATGTATGTATGTATGTATGTATGTATGTATGTATGTATGTATGTATGTATGTATGTATGTATGTATGTATAATGCGTGCGTGCGTGCTTGTGTGTACGGCTATCCACGGTAGATGTACCAGCAGCTCTGCATTCACTGCCTTCCGGAACTGGCATGCCCGCACGTGGGAAACACTAAGCAGCGCCGACAAGTCCGCACAGCTCCTCCTCGCTCGTCGCTGCCGCCAGCGTTAGGTGCGTACAAGCTCCGCCAGCCCGCCGCTATCTTGCGCGGGCTCATCCTTAATTAACCACAAACCACGACGACAGCCGTGGCCGAGGCACTTTTCCAGCCCCCGCCACACACGCGATACCTGGCTGATAAATGACGGGCGTCCACCATTAACTTCCGCCTGGAGTTTTCGTTAGCCCCCACCGCTAAGAACCGTTGCACAGAGTTAGTCCTACCCAGAGATCGTCATCGCTGCGTGCAACCGTGCGGACTCCGGAGCTTCCGCATTATACGCGTCCGCTCCGAATCCCCCTCTTCTTCCGGGCGCAGGAGCGCGAATTCGGGGTTATTCATCTGATAATCCGAGGTTGTAGGAATGGCGGCTGCGGAAACGGCAGGTACGCCTATGTATATACACAGGCGTATGCAGATTGTTTCAGGAAACAAAGTAATTTTTTAAAATAGGCTTTCTCAGGTAAAATTGTTTTTCTTGCGCGAATTGGTAAGAGGCCGTGGCGGACGCAATAGAACGGGTTCTAAGTGCTATTTACCGAAATAAGTACTACTACAATTTGTTAATTACAATTTAACTATTCTGGTTAGTTGTTTGATTGTCTTAAGGAAATAGTAGAGGATCAGCAGTCAAACCCATAACCATCATTAGATTTGCGAAATTGTAATTGCGTGCAGAGCTACAGCGCTCAGAACCTCAGCTCTCCAAATGAGCTCAACGGGTTCGTGTGGAAGCTGAGCGCCGCGATGTCACTCGGAGCTGGACACGTCACACGCCCGCCGCGCTTTATCTTCGGCTTTATCTTCGCACGCAAACGTGCCACACTAGCCCGTTGCGCTAATTTAGAGAGCTGAGGTTCTGAGCGCTTTAGCTCTGCACGCAATTACAATTTCGCAAATCTAATGGTTATAGATTTGACTGATGATCCTCTACTATTCCCTTAGGACAAACAAACAACGAACCAGAATAGTTAAAGTGTAATTAACAAATTGTAGTAGTAATTATTTCAGTAAATAGCACTTAGAACCCGTTCTATTGCGTCCGCCACGGCCTCTTACCAATTCACGCAAGAAAACCAATTTTACCTGCGAAAGACTTTTTTTTTTAATAGTCTTCCCTGAAACACTCTGTATGTCGGTCAGCATGGCTGTGCGCACTCCAGGGTCGTGAATTCGGGAGGTTCCCCTTTAAACCCATTCCCATTTCAGCCCTCCCGCTTGTTCCCTCCCGTCTCAACCCGGCGCAAAACGACCTTCCCATTTCACCCTTTCCAATTTCGCGTGTTCCCATGTGAACCCACTCCCATTTGAACCTTCTCGTTCGTTTCCGCCAGTTTCAAGCCGCTGCAAAGCGACCTTCCCATTTCGTCTTTTCCAATTTAGTCCCTTCTCGGAATGACGTACCCAGTTCGACTCAAGGGACTCGGACCGAGGCATGCCATTTTTTAAAATTAAAGCCTACGTCAGTCAGTACTTTAAATGTTTTGAGTTCATCTGACGTAACCCAAACTCAAAAATTACACATACGTCCGACGCTACCTGAAAATAAATTGAAGTTAGGTCAAACGTATTCCTCAGAAAAAAAAAAAAAGTTACGGATGGCTGCACCACAGTACAGACACGCCCTATTAATCTACACAGCCTTATTGCATTGTTCTGTTTAACGATACGTGGCGTCAATTAAAAAACAACACGTGGTGGGCCGCGTTACGTTTCCCCTGGTACAGTCTTGGTAAATTACAGCTGAAACTATACTCTTCCGTCTGCGTCCGTGTTGGTCGATCGGTGTGGAGCGTGTTGCTCGCAAGCGTACTCCAGCAGCGGTGTAGGTTCGAGTCCCGACGGTTGCATCGGAGTTTCGAAGTGTTGAATTACATCGTTTGTATGCAATTGCACCAGCACTTGGTTTCATATGTAACGCCTAAAATAAGGGAAAATACGGGAATTACCAAAATGGAACTCCTTCCCGCGGGCGCAGTGCTAGTTTGTAACGTTTGTATCATGCCGAAAACGAAGTTGTGTCTTTTAGCAAATAGAATAATATATTATTATGGGAAGTAAACGGCTACTGTTTTATTTCTACGCGGGAAAAACATATTGCGAAATTTAATTACCAAATTTTCCCAAGTAATGAAAATATTGTGTTATGAAAGCGGTGACTATTATGGGCCAAGCCAATGCTTTTTACAATCCGTTTTAATGTGGGGCCAACGGCCACTGTATATTCAAATGTCTGTAAAAAAAATGACCATTGAAGCGTAAAACTGAAATTTTCTCTTGGGGGAAATGGTTCGCACACATTTTTCATCCAAGAATTAAGAATACCACGAACTTTACTCTTTTTGCGCGTACTTTTTTTAGGGTAATGCACAGGTGGCAACGCAGGACGTGTAAAATCAAATGAAGTGCATAACATTTAGGTAGTTATCCATATAATGCTTCAAACATAGCTGGTTCTGAAAACAGAACCAGCTGCCGGCTTCAGAACCTTTTTTTTTTAAATGCCAGCATAGACATGCATCATGTGCAATGCGCGATGTTTCGTCGAATGGGATCCTGCAGTAGTTGCATTTGCACTTAGGTGCACACTTCTTGACTTAAAAAAAACGGGATTTGAACCTACTTTGATACAGGATGTTTCGTCCACAAGTTTTTTGACAGCGAAATCTTTCCGGCCCTAACTGAATAGTTAGCCGTAATGGACGCTAGGAGCACCGGTACTGGAAAAGAGTCTTTCGAGAGCATAATTGTTTCAACGCGACTTTTTTTCAGAGTAGAGCCACGACTGCACGAACAAACTTTTTTAATTCCGTACACAATCCAGGCGAACGGGAAATACCCCCGAATTTCCTTCTTAATAAAGCTTCCGTAGCACAGTAACAGCCTCAGACATTCGGAAACATTTATGGGCCGGAAATATCGGCCACAATCTCAATTTCAGATAGATTGTTGCACGGAAGTTTTTACAGTAATGCATGGCCCGTTCCTTCGATGCACATTTCTGGGAACACCTTCAAAAACGGTAGCGCATATTTTCAGAAATTCGAATGGGTTAACACGATACGAGTGTAAATGGGAGGGGCGTTTTGGGAACGGTTTGAAACAGGTGCACCCAAAAGGGAAGGTCGTTGCGGGAACGGTCGCACACGGGACAGGTCAAACAGGAAGGGAGTTTACGAATGGGTTCGAACGGTACGGTTCCAAACCGGAATGGGTTGCTTCGGAGTACACCCGGGAATCGTACGCGTGCCGAACGTCAAGGTTCTGCTTCTTAATAAAGATAAGCACCCCAAGATGATAGAACTTTGTTGGTGAACTTTTGTTGTCGAGGAAGTAACAAAAACTCAGCTGATGTATTTCTAGTGCACGCAGAGTATACCGTTCCTGCACTATTGGTTGGGGCTTTTTTTGCGCATGAAGGCACGAAAGTTCCGTGAACACGCAGCTCAAACTTCCATACCTGTATAGGCATTCATGGATTTCTTTACTCTCTCTCTCTCTCTCTCTCTCTCTCTCTCTCTCTCTCTCTCTGTTTCTGCTTTGCTATCGACCATACCATGGTGAATACGCCGGTATTGTTTTGTATTGGCAAAGCAAGTCATTCGTTAAAGAGACACACGAAGGGCACGTGGTGCAACATGATCGAGTTTCTGGAGATCGTTTTTCTACTCTCATACTCCTTGCTTGCCTACCCCATTTCGTCTATCGTGGTTTTATCGCACCATCTCAAATTAAGTAGAAAAGACTAGCGATAATTAAAACTCGATTAATTCAAACTTTCGGTTAATTTAAACAAACTTAGAAATTTCGGTTGGCCCGCTATATTTTCAATGTATTTTAAAGCCACTTAATTCAAACTTCTCCGTTGTGTAAACTCGGTTAATTCGTACTTTTTGCTTTTACCTGCCGTGAAATATCCGCTGCATTTGCCGCTTATAGCTGCACATTTTGATCCGTTTAGCATATTGCTGGGATCCGCAAGCTCTTGACCAGTGCAAAAAAAAAAAAAAAAACTCGCCATGAACTGGCTGTCCTTGCTGGCTTCGAAAACGTCGTTTCGAACACTCGTTCAAAGACAAAGCAGTCATCCATGCGTAATTTTTTTAAAGTGTGAATAGCACTTCAGTATTGTGCCTGAATATATGGGAATGTTTAATACAACACAAGTTTGTATGTTCCCTCGAGTCCCATTTATGAGAACTTCTGATAATGAAAACAACATCATAATGTCCCTTTGAGTTTGAATTATCGCATTCAAACAATATCACGGGGTCGCTTTTAGTTTGAATTATCGCGTCTATGGTACATGCACGGAACATGCTGGTAACGCCTGCAAATCGCCGTAGCGATAGAGCAGTGCACCAATTAGTTTGTGTTTCCCGCGGCAGAAATTCACTGGTATATCCCTAAATAGACCAGAGATAAGAGCCCTCCCGCTTTCGGTAATTGAAAATGCGAAGAAAGAAATGTAGAAGCCTAGGCGTAAGGCCGTGACTCTAGTACAAGTGCCATTCCGCTTTTAATGGTCTGCCAGGAAATCTACCACCTTGCTCTAAAGATAAAATAGTTGCAACAAAATGTGCTATATATTGTACCTCAGTGGGGCTAACTCATAATATATACCTACACATTTCGGTCAAATAGAAACTGTAGGACCACGGAAGTATTAGTAATAATTGTGTTTATTTATTAAAATAGTCCATTATTTATTTGATAAATTATGAAACCATGAATTTCCTATGCATTGTCTTGGATCTCAAAATAAGCACGCTTGCATTCATCATCATCATCATCATCATCATCATCATCAGAGGCTGCTAAGAATAACGTTTGCATAATGGATGTTTTACTCTCTCAGTTGCCGTAGTGTGAACCTGGTCTGGAACGTCGTTATCCTGTCACTTACTGATTATCGTTTTTTTTCCCTCTCTTTTCAGATACATTTTCACTATTTTGTGCTATCTCATCGGCGTCTTCATTTTTGCAACTATTGTAGGTAAGTTGCCTTCCCCTCCCGGTTGACTCTTCGCCAGTTTTTTTTTTCCAAGTATTCTTGATTACCCCCAAAAATATTTACCATCTCTTCCTAAAGAAAGTTGGGAGAAGCGTGAAATCTTCGCCCAATTCAAAAAAAGAGCGTCCAATCGATCGTCAAACCATCAAAGACCCAAATCACAAGCGAAGAACGAACCCATGCGACGATCTTTCGCGCACTGATTAAACGCATCTACGAACAATCTAAATGCGTACCGATACGTGGTTTATGGGGTAAAGGTGTACTATTGTATTCCATTCTCATGATCGATGCGTGTATTGTCATATTTAGAACCGTTCGTTCTTCGTGATTTTCAAGTAACCATTTCGACACAATGGGAGCCTGGTTCCACGCATGCGCCGTGTGTCCAGAGAGCTTATCAGGGCTTTTCGGTCGACCAACCGGTCTATGCGAAGAAAAAAAAATGCATTAGTTTTTTTTACGGAACGCTATTGGTCCCACCAAAAAAAGCTTTCGCTTTAATACTGCTTATGAGCGGTTTTCGAGGGCTGTTTTCTCCTATTCTGGCCGCCTTATCAATATATTCCCGCAAAGAAAAAATGTTGTCATATTTTTCGGGTGGATTACGAGAAATGAAATTACGAGAATTTAGACGGCAAGCTACATTCAAGTAGTTGTTAATTATGGAATACATGTTTCCATCGTTTTAATTTAAAATAAAGACACCTTTCACTTGCTTGGGTATACATTATACCAACGTTTGTTGAGGAATCTATTCCGTGTGTGATTTAGGCTATAGTTTTCCAGCTATGAACGCTGCCACTCAAGGCATTCGATACAAAGGATAAAGATTTCAGCAGCCGAAATTTTAGGCTTTCGATTAGCCGTGATGAAAAAAAAATGTTTATTTTGTAGTTTTCTTAGCGGTTGAGAGATCTGGCGCCGAACCCAAATTTATTCTTTTATGAGGTTCACTCCCTTTATGCGCTCCATTGCATGACCACCATCTCAGTCTCTCAGATTGAATATTTTTGCCCCAATTTCAGGTCAAGTAGGCAATGTAATAACAAACAGAAATGCAAGCCGGCTGGAGTTCGAACGACTGCTGGTAAGTGACGTCACTGACTCCCCGATGCATTCTTGGGCGTTTATTAGCTTGACTTCATGTCACAACGCGCATTGCATATCACATCCTGGGCGCGAATACTGTCAATTGTACAAAACAAAGTTTCTCGAACATTACCGATGTAAGCTCAAAGCGAGCGCGCAGAGAAGCAAAGAACCAACCCCTATTTTTTGCTCTCTGGTTTAGCAGATAGTAAAAAATGGCAGCATCTCCACTCCGTGGATGATGGCAAGCGTGCGGAGTACGGGAACCCGAAATGACATCCAAGTTGCACCCCGAGTGCTACTTGGATGCGTGCCGACCGTCATTCGATTTGAGCAGTGAGTTGCACTTTGATTATTCCCTAAATGAAGCTGCAACTCACGGCTCAAATCGAATTTCGCTTGATTTTAGCTTGAAGGTGTTGTGTGCACGGATGTAGGCGGACGGACATTGGGAGGTCCTAAGGTACCCCGCACCGTTACAGGCAAGGAAGTAAGCCGTTTGACTATCGGGAGCTAACTCATGGTCGTAGCCCAATGGGTAAGACGACTGATACTAACTCTGTCTGGTCTACCAGACACAGGCTCGAATCCTACCGGTGCCTGTGTGATATTTCGCGATTGTAAGTGTTATGCGCACAGACGCGGACAGACATTGTGCGGTCCTAAGGCACTCCGCACCTAAAATTTAGCTATAATAGAGCACTTTTCAGCGTAGTCGCCCATGTAGGTTAGTTGGTAAGACGAGCGCAGGTTCACACTTCACTGAGGCTCTGTAAGTGTTTCTCACTGTATGTGTCACTGTTTGTGTCACTGGTTCTGTAAGTGTCACTGTAAGTGTTTGTAAGTGTCACTGTAAGTCTTTATTTTCCAGAACAGCCGCTGTCGCTGTTTTTCTGGAAAATAAAGGAAATGAAATGTTTGAGCGAGTGAACAACAGCCTATTGAACTGCCCTTTTAGAGTTACAATTAGGATTAAAAGGAAGCCTAACCTACCTAAACAAAACCGTTGGTTCGCTCTTCTCGCAGGCACTCGTAAGTCCCTGGTTAGTGTGCAAGGCACAGGGCTACAGCCTAGTCCCACGCTTGTTCATTTAGGGTCACAATTAAGACTTTAAAGGAGCCTAAACTACTGGAACAAAACCATGCATGCCGGAGCACTTATAATGAAGAGGGAGGTAAACTGGCGAGCAAGCAGTTCACTACAGCTATATATGGTCGCTTATGTAGAGAGGGCACTCCCAAGAGCCCTCCTTATCCCTCCAGTCGCGATGGCGGTGCAGCGGTCGGCTTGTTAGCGTTAGTGGACAGCGCTGTTGGAAGCGGTGGCAGCGGCTTTCGATTTGCTCGCTGGCCGTGGTCAACTCCACTCACTCGGACAAGCGGGGCGCTTAATTAACGACGGACCGCCGAAGCGTCCGAGACCGATCACAGCTGCGCGTCGCTCCTGAAGAAAAAAGCAGCCGGAACGAATGGGGTGAGGGGATACGGTAATTGGAGACACATCGGATGAAGCAATTCGCGCAGACTGGAACCGGGAAGACGAGAACTGTGGAGACCATAAATTATTGTGGATCGAGCTACTATTAAATGGCTTACGCAATATCAACGTGGTTAAAGGACCCATGAAAATAAAATACAAGTTTTGGTTCGTTAAAAAGACTGCTTTGTGCCGAAAACAATACTACAAATTTCATCGCAAACTTCGAAAAACTAATGCAAATATTGAAGGAAAGAATGTGCACGAATTCACCCTGTTAAGGTGGTTGGAAAGCGAAGCTGTAAACTACACCCACAACGATTACCCATGGACGTCACTTGAATTCACACACGCGGCTCTACAAAGAGCGTAACCAGAGACAAGCGGAATGCACTTAACCACTTTCTTCATTACATCAAAGAGATATCGTTTGCTAAGGTTATATCAATGCATGATTCATGAACGGTGGTTGGTTGAGTTGTATTGGTGAAGCACATGAGTGGAAACTTTTTTTTATAAAATAAAGGAAGCTCAAACCCGGTGTTAGACGATCTCACTTCTCCTCCGTCTCTGCCACCGCCTACGGAGACAACGAGATCGGCGGCAGAGTCGGATGAGAAGTGAGATGCCATGCGTTGGTGTGAGCTTCATTTAATTTTTATATCGCCTAGCGCATGCGCAATGCCCGCACACAACCACTACACGTGCCGTGGGTGGAGCGCACAGCGGCTAGAGAGGTCGCGTGACGCTATCACGTGGCATTCAGCGAGAATGCAGGGGGTAAACCCGCAGATGTGCTCGGTGAGTGCACGCTTGCCTCCCCTGTCTCCGCGTGGACTCATAGCTCAATTGGTATGACAACGGACCCTCGCTCCGTTTCTCTATTCGTTCCACGTTCAATTCCTGGTGCTGCCAGTAACTATTTATTTGTTCGCGGGAGTTTTTTGTTACCACCAACGGTTGCGACAGAACCCCTGAGGGGTAGAGGTAAAAAGCTTCGCTTTAAAAAATATGAAACAGCGACGACTGCCCAGCCACTTTCCGGCAGTTCCCCTGTGACGTCACAGAATCTTGTTTGCGTGATTCTATGGCGTTCGTCGACCCAAGCCACCACGCAAGAAGCGTGACTGGGCGCTTGTAGTGGGACCTCGAGTTCCGTTTGGTCGTGTCACCTGAATGCTAACGCGCAGCTAACAAACTGATAACTACGTTTTTAGAGATTTCCGATATCAGAAAACTTCTGCCCGTACGGCGCCACTGCAGTGCAAAATTTCATGTCTTTAATATTTATTACGTTTTTCTTTTCGTTTATTAAAACTTATCTTGTTGCTGAAGGGGAGCTGATTGAGTTACAAGAGGCAGTTTCTTCCAAATTGAACGAAGTTGTATTTGGTCTTCATGGCCCCTTTAGTGCAGTGCGCAGCCCATCACCATGGCCATCGCCTCCTGCATTTTTTTCAATGCCGTACTCATCGGACACTTCACAATGGGAGTGAGTGGAACGCCTGTTTCGCCCACATGTCGTAAGGTGGGGCGCCGTGCTTAACCGGTATCACCCAACCGTAACTGAATTTGAGAGCGGCTTGTGCCTGGTTGCCGAGGCAACCGATGTTTGAGATTGCCGAAGTAGTGACGCTCTGGCCAGCGATAGAAAACTCAGCTCCACAGCGGAGCACGTTTTCCAACGTTGCCGCTTTGCACCACGCGTCGCCCCAAGATTAACCGGCCACGTGACTAAAACACTGAGAAGGCTGGCAATTGGGGGAGAGTGGCCGGAATAGAAGGAAAGGGCTTGGTTGGCCGCTCGGGGCTGATGCGTTTGGCATTGAAAAAGTACAGGAGGCCATGGCATGGCGCACGTTCTTAACCATCTGATGCTTGATTTTGAGCGGTGTTGTTGTGTTCGCTTTGCACAGTTTTCTGTGCCCTGCGTTTTTTTCCTTAAATTAGCTTATAATTGACATTTATCCCTTCTAAAAAATCAATTCGACACACCAAAATAAACTGCGTGCAAGTCGACGACCTGCTTACGCGGATTATACCACCCTTCTAGGCAGCGCGCGCATTGCATAAAAAGTCGCAAAGGCCATGATTCAAGATGGAAGCTGTCACGGGCGTTGCACGTAGGCCTGCGCCAATGCTTGCCGCCGCCCATGGTCAGCGTTTCTCCACTGGCGGCCGACGCCACTGAATTGAATAAACGCTGACATCGGTATCGGGCCGTTCAAGGGCGGCCCCAGTTGCATCGGTCCTACGTCTAGAGGATATCTGCACCGGGACGGGGTAGTATAGGGACACTGATATGCGCCGTCTTCACTGCCACGGGCACGTCCTCAGAAAGGATTCAGTGTATCGGAAGGGAGCAAGAGAGAACAAGGCTGAAAGGAAAGGAAAGGAGGAACAAGGCGTCCCGTGAAGGCATCTGGTGGATGTTTGATTAACGTGTTCAAGGGACGGATTTCGCCCGCAGAAGTGGCGGAGCCGCACCGTCGGCTAGCGGACGGACTCGTTCACGATCCGAATGTGGGGGTTCTGGTTCCATCGGCACGCATGTTATTCCCCGCCGCTTTCTCTTTTTCACACATTTCAAAATTTTATTTTCCACGCTAACCGATGCGTAACTATAACCCTAAGCCTTACTCAGCGTTCTTGACTGCTGGCATTGTTTTCCATCTTCATTCAACAAGCCCTTCAAATTGGGCCCAAATTTCAGAACGGGGAAGAACTGAAATTATCTTGCCGTCTTTTTAAAATTTGAACTTCAAAGAAACAATAATTTCTTTGGCAGTAACATCTTTCGATAACGTTTAAGGTGGCGGTAAAAGTGGCGGTAACACTTTTCGAGACGCCCAAAATGTTTTGCACAGGTAATGTTCTTCCGACAAACAGGAAACGACACAAAATGGTGCTCTGGACGTCGTTCCGTTCCTGAAAAAAATATTTTTCGTCCATTGTACAGTCTTATTGTCTGGACTGCTTTGTTTCATTTTGTGATTGTTGATTTATTTACATACATTATCCCTGAGCATTTGGTAAGTCATCGGCTTAGTTGAGTACCGACATAAAGCTGCTTCAATTATTCATTAACAATAGCCATAGTCTAGTATTTTCTGCAGGTGGCTGTGAAGCTGTCTTTATTAACCTGCTCTGAAGAGCGTACTTTAGTAGGTATAAACAGACAATGGCCACGCTCACTTCATGCTGGCTGTAGGAGGTTTCGTTGCTCTTTAATTTTTTTCTTTTCTAATGGCAGCGATTTCGTTTTTCACACGCGTCTTGTACTGAGTATATAACGTTGTTCCTTCAAAATAAAAAAAAAACTCCCGAGCCATCTCCACTAACGTGAAACCTGGGGAGGGGCGAAGCATGAAGTGTATAAGTGTATTCTTGGCGCCTTTGCGTTTTTTCCAACGGATATGAAACTGTTGTGTGGTGGAGGTATACAGCTTTGCTATAAAACTCTCTTGTCTTTGAAGCACGAAACTCTCTAGCACTACGCGTAAACAAGTGCCCCGGTGTTTTTTTGGTACGCGTTACATTCTAGCGTAAACGAGTTTCCCGGTGGTTTAGTACCGTGACTACATGAGACGGCGATTACGACGACGACAGGAGACGCTGACAGCCCCAACCCCTGTGGGGCTTCGCCCCTAAAACCAGCTGAGAACTCAGCGCTCGTGCCGTCTGTTCTGTCCCTCCTCGAGTTAGCTGTGCAATTTAACCAAAAGTTACTACCTTAATTAGTTTTTTAAAGTATAGTATGGAAAGTTTGACGGCAAGACAGAATGTTTTTGTGAATGATCACCGTATTCGCAGTAGCATGTAAGAGTAGCGACTGCGTGCAAGAAGTGCCACTGCCTGTGTTATAGTTTCCCCTAAACGCCCTTCTACTCGCAGGACGGTGCCAAGCTGTATATGAGGCATCACAAAGTCCCGCACCAAATGCAGAGGAGAGTACAACGGTGGTACGACTACTCCTGGTCGAGGTGAGCGCAAATCGTACTATAAGCCTCCTCGTGGCCGCTGTTTAAAAAGCCCGCCGCGAGTGAGAAAATGTGCGACCGTAAAGTGGATTGTGCTCCAGCAGTGTTTCTTGCGTCCCCATGGTACTTTGTATGGTACTGTATGGTACTTTGCGTTTAATTGTATTTGTTAATGTTTTTAGCGATAGTGGCAACAGATTACACGCATGCGTCAGTGTATGTGAACAAGGTTACTATAAAGAGCTTTGCTTCCAGCGAGAAACAACTAAAATTTTAAGGAATTAGCTCGATCGTGCTGCTGCAGGAAACTTCTTATATGCGAAAGACAATAGATAGCCTTGTGCGAATTAACCTTACCTTATACTGCTTATAAAATACAGCAAGCTTCTGTACATAATTTCGGTATTGCGCGTCAGGATATTCTAACTCAACAACATGGAAGCAGCAGGATTTCTAACAGATAAACAGGCCTGTAGAACCCATCCAATTATAACACGAAACATGGTTTGTCGTAACTCATGATTGATCAAACAGTCCAAACACTGCATTCACTACAAAGTAAAGCTTTAGAAACAAAAGTGTTTTCTTTTTGCAGCTCACTTTGAGCGCGTCTTGCTGCTTGCAAACTTTAAAGAACGCCGTTTTAAAGTTGGCTTCGTTACTACACACATGCATTGCTATAGAAAGACGTTTCTATGTGCCACATAATCAGTGTGATACCAAAGTAGAAATCTCTAGAACCTCATATTAAATACCTCCTGAAGACCGCATGCTATACACAGAACAGCTTTAGAGTCGGCTTTGTTATTACTCCCATGCAATCTGAGTCGAACTCAAAGTCAGAAATCCCAACTGCTTCGACCGTGTCGGAATGGCGTGGCCTACCACCACACTTGCGTTCCTGCATCGCTTCCTGGGATGACTGGTTTAACCCGGGTCGTGGCGGGGATGTCAAGTCGACGTAAGAACTCCTGGTGACCCACTGCCTTAGTGTTAGTGAGGACGTCTGAATATTCTACGGACCAGCCATCTCCTAATGAAGAGAGTGTGGCACGACAGCCCGGACTACTAGGGCTATTGAGAGAATAAAGTTCTCTCTCTCTCTCTCTCTCTCTCTCTCTCTCTCTCTCTCTCTCTCTCTCTCTCTCTCTCTCTCTCTCATAACGCGAGGGATCCAGTTTCGATTCCTACCATGGGAAGCGTTTTCTTTCTTTTTCTTGAGGCGCTTCTCTTTTCATCTTCATCAAGTTTGCTTTCCTGTAGTGCGTTTTGGTGTTACGATTGGCATTCAAAGTGAGGCATAGCAAGCTTCGCTTTAATTTGCAAAGAGCCCCTTTAAATTCATGTTTACTGCATCACACAAATGCATTACTGAAAAAACAATTTTTATGGGCAATGCAATACGCCTGATAAGGCCCTCGCGTCTTTTATTATTGCAACATTTTCATATGCGGCGAAACTGTGACCAACCCTGCGTTACAAACTGACCGAGGGGTTTCCTCAATGAGTCCTCATAGAAACGTCCGAGCATTTCGCAATGAAGTCTGAAGACTCAAAACAACGTCCCAGCTTTGTCCTTGCCTCCTGGCTCTGTAGGATAGACTGGTAAGGTGGGCTGGCTATACACTTCCGGCTTGCGCTTGTCGCAATGCGTATGAAACGGAAACCGTAAAAGTGGAGGGAAGATTCTCTTACTAGCATCTGTCGTTTGTCCCAAACGACTTCGCACAGAAGCAATCAAAAACTTGATGCCGCCCCATTTGGACTAAGCGAGTATAGAGAAAGGGACAAAGTACGAGGCAAAGCATCAAGCCAGGGCACAACAGGGATGCTTCCTACATTTATGAATAGAACTACTACCCTTCTGGGAGCTGCAAACAACCTTGAACACAAAAACTGCTTTATTCCGCCAGACACAGATGTCTCTCAAATCACTTGGTCAACGTTGACGTGAAGTCCTTCTCCAGCTCACCGGGTTAGGCAATCCAGCCAACGCGAAAAGACAGAAGCGAGCGACGTAATGAGGAGCGTATACGACCACGGGGCAGACAGAAACCAAAGAGCAAATAGGGAAGAATGGAGGAAGCGTGCAGTGGTAATGGCAGGCGCTCAGAAACAGCAAATTTAGCCTCCCCTATCCTGCTGCTGTGTCCTCGGGGAGATCCCGCTGAGTTCCGCGAGCCGTAGGGAGGAAGGTGGGACGTGGGAAATGTCTTGCGTATACGCTAGATTGGCGCGAGAAATTGCGCTTGCATGCCTAAAAGACCCGCAATAGGAAACGGAGGACGCACCGGGGCAAGGGAAACGGGAAAGTCGGACACTACGGGAAATTTAACTTCTGTTGCATCACCTAGCCTGCCTGACTTGGTGACGAAAACGAAAATGCGGTCCCGCTTCCCTTTATTACATTTGTTTATCAATTTGCTGCCACCTGACCCGCAGGCGAAGTTTTCCATTTCCCTCGCTGCTCGAGTTTCAGGCTCCTCAATGCGCATGTGTCAGCGCGTCGCAGCAGACGGGAAGCCCCCGGGGTTTCTGGCCCAAAGGTTTTCTTCCTCGTTGAGTCAATTACTCTTTCCATCTCCGAGCTCTGACGTTCCTTACGCTTATGTCAGTCAGCTAGGAGGTTAGTTCTGGAATTGGCCTGGGAGTAATGGCGCAGGCCTAAGACCTCTCAGCATGAAACGGTTTTTATGCCGAACGGGCAGCCGCTAGCCACTATGTGAGGATGAACTGTCGGAGGAGGGAAGGGAGAGGGTGGGGAGGGGGGGAATATCTCTAATGGCCCTTTCATTCTGGTGGCGCCCAGATGATGTAGGACGGCTTGTCCTATCTTCTTAATGAATATACTGACTGGGTTGTGGGACTCGGCAAATTGATAAGGATTGCGTCTATTCCTGTGAATGCCATTCCAGTTATATGGTACGTCTTATATTCGTTACTTGGAAGTAATTGTGTGATTGATAAACTACCATAATTCCCAACTATTCGTGTAATTCAAAGTAGTTACTAGTAGTCCGTACGTAATTCTCCAAAAATGGCTCGCATTTGGAGACGATCATCGGAGGGGAATTCGGTCTCATTATCTTTTCCCAGTCTGGTGCCTCTGCGCACCCTCCTTGCCACTCTTGATTTTGACTGTGGTGTTTAACGCACCGACGCAACGCAGGAGACGAGGCGCGCCGTAATGGAGGGCTCCGGATTAATTTTTGACCACCTGGGGATCTTTAACGTGCGCCGAAATCTCCAACGCACGGGCGCTTTCGCTTTTCGCCTCCACCAGAAAAGCGGCCGCCGGGGCCGGGAAACGAACCCTCGTCCTCGTGCTCAGCCGCACAACGCCTTAGCCACTGAGCCACCGCTGCGGGTCTCGCCAGTCTTTCACTGCGTCGGAAACGAAAGTGGTGTGAGGCGCAGAAACAGAGAAGAGGTGTTCTCTTTCTCCCCCTCCACCTTTGTTAGTTGGAATCTCATTCCCAATGCTGCTTCCCCCTTCACAACATCTGTACCCACTCCCCCATGTATTCCCCCGAAAACCGCCACGTTTAGGGCTCAGTGGAAATTTATATAACCACGAGTTTTTTTCGCGAATTGACGCTTTGTTTCTTGTTGCTGTTGTTATTGCCGTTAATTAAAGTGAGATACTAAGCGCTGTCTATGGCGGAAATCGGCACACAAATAGTTTCTTCGTTCACCATTGTTTTGCGTTCCAAAGGTCAGCCCAATTTCCCCCTCTCTTTCTTACCGTCCTCCGTGGGCAAGTAAGTTGCTGTCATCAACGCGCCTTGTTTCCTGTTGCTTTGTTTTCGCCATCCCGGTCATTCGGACTTCCTGCCTCCTTTCCCGCCTTACGCGTCCACCTTTTTCTTCGAGCGGTGTGCAGCGCGTGTGCCACTCGTCGCAATGCTTCCCTCTTCTGGGTCTACACGAAGACAGACGCGGACACAGCGAAGAACCCCGAGTGTTCAGACTCGCAGGAAAGAGAGTAAGAAGGTGTGAACCAGGCCCAGGCAGCGCGCGGAGGTCTTTGACGTCCGGGTCCCTTTAATAGTGGATGATAGCGCAAATCCCTAAATAGATGACCGTGCTTCACCGCTGGGCAGGCGGAAGGGCCCGTCATTTAGCCGCCAACTCGTCGCTGAGCCCGGTCTTCTTCCGGCGACTACGCCCCACGATTGTCACCGTCCCCCTCACCCCCCGCAGCTCAGGCACCGAGTGGCCCTCTTCTCTTTCCTCCTCCCGGCTGGCAGAGAAGCCGTCGGAGATACCACCTCCCGCCTCAAAGTTCATTGCTCCGCGGCCCGGCCTCGCGCGCACAGCGGCCACAGCCTTTTCATGACGTGTGCCTCAGGGGAGATGATCCATGCACTCTGTGGCCGACCACTCTTCCTTGAGACCACCATTTTTCCTCCCGATTTATTTTTCCCGTGTGAGGGAAAGAAATAGTGCGGAAAACCCTCGAAATCACGCGGGGTTTTTTTTGTTGTTGTTTTTAGGGGTTCTTTTACTTACTTACGACTGAATTTTCCGCACCCCTGTCACGCGAGAAACTTAATAATCCTACAAAAAATCAATTCCTCTCTCGATTGTCGTCCCACGAGGTCGTTGACACTTCTCGGCAGCTGGATACACTCGCGATTAAAATGAAGTCGAAGTTCCTGACCAAACGCCCCCCATCGCGAGCGAGAAAAGAGAATGCGAAGGAAGCGGGGAGAATCGAGATGAGGAGAAACTGGCGCCAACGGGCTTGGGAGTGGTGGTTGGCCGCTCTGTCGCACTTGCTTCGTCCTCCAATTGATCACACTTTTTTTTTGTGCGTGTGCGTGGGGTGAGCTCGCAAGTGTAAGCGACTGCGTAGCGGCGCATCTTGAGGTTGGCTGCGGATTACGGTTACGAGAGACCCGTCTCGACGAGTCACTGGTGCTTGAGTGTAGGACAGCCTAATCCCATCCACGTGGCCATGGGTTTGCTACGGTGGTTCCCTGCCGAAATTGAAAGTACAAACACATCCGGGCACCTAGGCCTTTTTTTTCTTTTACTATGGCACATGTTAGGGCTGCAGAACCGTCTGCAGTTAACAAGAGCCACACGTTCCGGCGCACTAGATTGGCGAGGATCTCATAAAACGTAAATATCTAAGTCTGCTTTTGTGGAAAAATACATTGCGGCAAGCGCCGACTCTTGCGGGCTTCCTGGTCGAATAAATCCGCTATTCGGTCATTTACTGGAAGTCTGCAACAGCTGAGACTGAAGCTTTAATCTGAGCTAGAGCTCTGCGAGCTGTACGGTTGCAATTCCTACGGCTCTTCTCTTCGCATTTGCAGTCCGAGAAGACCCACAAATGTGAACTCTCTTTGTGTCGACGTTTTTTTTTTTTTTTCTTTTCTTCTTTTTTTTTTTTACTACGCTCCGCCACAGCTAGGTGGAGTTCCCGTGACTCACCGCTTTTCTCTCGGCTGGTCCTTCCCGTGCGCGGAGAACACTGTGCCGTAACGCTATACAAAATTTAGGCTTAATTTTTTATTTCTCAGTGCATTTACTAACTGTTCCACTTGTTGTTTTTATTCTGCACCTTTTGCAGCCGAGACAGCTGAAGGTTTAGATCTGTAATAAAAAAATGTGGAGCGAAAGTACCCTTTTTTAGCGGTGAATTTTGCAAGTGAGTCATGAACAAGCAATAATACTTGGGGCTCATACCCGATGGGGAACAGTGCCGTAATGACGATTCCGAACCTAGCTCACAATCGCGGTGAGCTGAGTCGGTTGTCCCACTGAGAAAGGGACAATAAAGTTAGACAAAACAGTGTATCGCCTCGTCTCTCTCACTCGTCTCGTTTCCCCCACCCCCTTCCCCAACGAAGCTAATGTTTTGATTTTTCCATTTAACTCAACCATGGTTGCAGTTGTGCCGTCATTTTTTTTTTTTTTTTCAAATTTTGAAGATTTAAAAAAATAAATTTGCTTCTACATTCTTTTGAATGTTGACTCAACGAGGAAGTCAGTCTGTCCGCCTGTAACACTTAATGCATGAAAGTTCCGCCACTTAGGAAACTACGTTAAGTAAAAGTCCCTATTTACAGAATTTTGTCATTTAAGGCCGCCGGTGTGTATCATAAAAAAAATTAGCAGTGGCTTAGCTCGGCTATACCAGGATATCCGTAGCGTGAGCTGAGGTTCAGCTGGTTATTCTTAGGTTTCCTGGTTGTCTAGGATTAGCTGGTTATCATGCTTACTGTTGCTAAAACGATTTCCAAACCAATCCAATCCAATGCAATCTAATCCAGTCCAGTCCAGTCATGCTCCTCCCTCATGGCTCCTCCCGCAGCACGGCTCTCCAGGAGCCACGCGAAACTGCTATCAAGCGGCTCCGACGCAGCGTCAGACTTGGCTTCTGCGCAACGGAGGCGCACAGCTAGGCACGCGCCTGCGCCAGTGCGTCTGCCGCGGCTACGACGTCACTCCTCTGGAATGCGCAGACCGGCGAATGTGCGGACTCAATTTTCTACACACCCGCACTCCAATTGGATTGGATTTCAATCCAACACAATCCAATTGAATCCAATCCAATCCAATCCTGTCCAATCCGATCCAAACTAATCCAATGCTCCTCGCGCTTGCGCAGAACGGTCCTTCACGGCCCACGCGAAACTGTTCAACCTCGGCCAGTGTAGCTTACGCTACAGTATCATTCCAGCAGTGTCTTTGTGCATACTTGTGAAGCCAGCCGTAAGAAGGCTTAGTGTTCAGCCGGTGCGGGATTCTGCTCTATTCTAAGTGAATGCCCTGTGTTGAATTTCTCTCGGTACCAGGGGGCGGATGCAGGGCGGAGGAGACATCAACTCGGCCCTCGGCTGCCTACCAGACAAGCTCAAGACGGAGCTGGCACTCCACGTCAATCTCAAGACGCTAAAAAAGGTGCCTGTGCCAAGTTTTTGTCCTTGATTCGGCCTTTGAGTGGCGGCCAACTCTTAAAGGGACCCTACAATGCCTTTCTCAACTTTTTTTTAAAATCTTAAATGTTTTAAGAATGCAGCAAACAAACACATCTGGTACATTGAATAGGGGATCACAAAGTACTCAGGCCAGAATTTAGGGCTGTGTGCCCATCAGGTAACTTAGAACCTTGCTAAAAAATTTTCCTCTTTGCCGTTCGTGGCGTTCATCAGGCGCTTAAATTACGTTATTACAGCAATGCAAGAGCGACTGCCCGGCTTTCTTTAAGCTGCAACAATAAATGGTTTGGATAGTCACTTTAGAAAAAAAAGCTGCAAAAGCAACGCAGGAACGGAAGGCGGGTATCCTGCGACGAGCAAATCAGCGTGCCGCTGTGTGCTGGTGATAATTATAGCTTTCAAAATACTTCCAGACGCGAAGGAAAGAGTGAAAGCGTTTATCGGAAATGTTGCTTAGCCCCTTTAAGAGGATCAAGAAATTATTATGCACTTCAGTGCGGATTTATCTAAAAAGGAAGAAACCAGTATCCGCAGCATACACAGCGGTTAGAAGAATGATGGGCCCCGCAGAAGAATCCTTCGTAGATTTATGTTCCCAGGAAAAGAAGAATTCCCTTTACACAATGCTCAGAGTACATATAAAGGCGTGTACTATTAGTACATGCTTTTCTAGAGTACCAAGACAGACCGCTATTGAACATTGTTTTGTCAATAAACAATAAACAATAAACACGCCTTCCTATGAGTACATACATTTCTATGAGTACATGCCTTTCTAGGCTTTCTACGTGGCTTTCTAACGAGTACACATTATACTCGTGGTACAGAAACGGCGGCACTTTGCCAGATGAGCTCGGTCCAACATAGCGCTTGGGCGTTAGAATCTCCTTTTCACTACCACTTCTCTGCCCTTTGCTTTACCCTTAAAGGAGTATTGACACCAATTTTTGGCGTTAATATTATTGCGCAGTTCGCTTCCTGTACTCAACAGAATACCCTGGTGAAATATCGGCGGCCTGCGACGCGAAGAACATACCTTATTTAGATCTCATTTATCGCGCCGACGGAAGAGCGCGCGTAGAGGCGCTCAGCAAATGGACATCAGCGTGACATCATCCCGGACATAGAGTTTCATGCTAATATACACAAGAGGGAAATCTGGCTCCACTGTCTAGGGGAGCCGCGCTTCGGCAAGCGTTCCAGCATGTACCACACGTTACACTTGTCCTTGGCATGGCTCATGAACAGGCTGAAAAGTTGGCTCTGGCTGCAAAAAGCAACAACATTACTGTAGAAGGCTCATCAAATTTGTTTTGCTATTATAAAATTAAACCTCCAGAAAGATTAATTTGTTAATAATTATGTAGAAGCTTCATGCACGATGAACAAGAAAAAAATGTTACCCTTTTTTGTTGATTTTGGCTTCGAGACAAAAAAGAAACCATATGGCTATCTAAGCCAAGTAGGCGAGGAACGTCGCTAGCAGCAATGGCACCGCCCACGGCGGCCCGCTACTGCAGTGACAGATTTCCCTCTAGTATATATTAGTATAAACTCTACGATCGGGGGGTAGCCAAAAGAAGTGACGCGGCCAGTGCTCGTCAGAAATTAGTGACGTCACTTCATGTGCGCGGCCCCGCGAGCGGCGACTGGGTGCTGGCGCATTCACAAACAGGTACATGTAGCCAGAGCTACAGGCATATTTGCTGCCCAGCCCTATTGGCAAAAATAAAATTCCACCTACGGGAAAGGAAGCAATAATAAGCCCGGAATCGCAATAGAAGTCGCCATTAGAACTTTTATTGAAAGCGGACATCGAATTTCCGCCGCTATGGTAGGCCTATCACCTTCAGGCAACTCAGCCATTCAGCTCCGGCGGCGTCGCGGTCGAAACAACGCCCCCACCCGCCTCCGTAGTGTTTTGATGTCCGCACAAAGTGGTGAGGTCATGCCGGGATTCCCTCATATGCGCCTTTTGGGCTGAAAGCGCGGGAAATTGAAACGAACGGTTTTTCAGGGAGTTCAATGTTATTAATTATTGCGCGCTCAAGTATTGAAAGTGCTGTTTCGGGTTCGCCAGACAATTAAGCATAGATTACAGCAATAAAAATGGAACATAAAATTTTTGTGTCAGTACTGCTTTAACAAAAACCCAACCAACGAGCTGGTATAGCGCCAATACTGACGCTCCGCTTCCCGAATATCCCCCCCCTCCTCCCCCTTTACAGGTTACAATCTTCCAGGAGTGCCAGCCCGAGTTTCTGCACGACCTAGTGCTCAAGATGCGTGCCTACATATTCACCCCGGGTGACCTCATCTGCCGCAAGGGAGAGGTCGCCCGAGAGATGTTTATCATCGCCGATGGCATCTTAGAAGTTATCAGGTGAGTAGCAAGGCCCGCACGCCCCACCTCTTAAAATCGTGTCTGTCGTGTGTGCAGCCCGTTAATCAAGGTCGCAGAGTGAAAGAAGGCCTCGCGGCCAAGAAATAGCGTTGCTAGGCAGCGTTGTTCTGTCGGAGTGGAAAGCCTCTCCTGTCTTGGTTGAGCGCAGCTTTCCGTCGGCGAATCTTGCACGGTAATACCCTGCCGACGGACGTGTACAAGGAGGCAAAACTAGTGTTACCGAAAATTTCGATATCTTACTTCGGATTTGCTGTTTCTTATTTTGATTCCGAGTATCCCTCTTCATTTTTAGTCGCCTTGACATGGAGCGCAAACACTGAGATTGAGTGAACGAATACGTTAACGCCACAGCTTAATTAAAGTGGCCATTTTACCGCGACTAGCCTTTTTGCGGGATGGCGCAAGCCTAAGTAAGTACTTCAGACAAAGTCCGGCAAAGTTTGTCTTTTTTAGACGGAAGGGGAATTCACGACTAATAGCCTTAGGGACATGCAGTAAATTAGGATTAGCTTCAATTTTGAAGGCAATTCAAGGACCTTAAAAGTTTTACGTTAATGGAGGCTGAGCTCTGCCAGTAATCCTCGTGAGTTCCCAACTGTCTCGAAGGAGAGCTAATTAGCCCTCGGTGACGATGTGACTTCAAGACGCCTCCACCGAGGACCGCTTCCCTCAGTTTCTCAGATTCCTACAAAGGCGTAGTGATGCAATATTTCGGCCTGTTGTTACCAAGAGGGAGGCTTCACCGCTGAAAGCAATGGCGCTACCCAAAATGCCTGCCGTGCAGCTTATGTTTGTTTTTTTAGGACAACGTTCTTTCATTAATTTCGGGCTACTGTCAGTGCAATTGTGGCTTTTGTCGCAGTTCCAGTTGTTCCAGTTGTAAGGAAGAATTTGTTCCTTATAAATGGCGATAATGATAGCCGCCGTGGCTGAGGACGTTCGGACTCACCGTGTTTTTCTTCTCAGAGTTAGACAACGTTCCGTAAGCAAGCACACCTCTCTCTGAGGCTCGTGTTTAGTGTCAAGAAATTCGCCCATTGATATATTTAAAGCGTTAAAGGGCACTTGAAGAGGGAATGGGGCACGTACTTTGTTAAGCGAAGTGTGGTATTGGACTAGTTGGTGATTCATCTTATTAACAATACAGCGCGACAGAAACAAAGAATTAAGCGAGGCACACAGGACGAGCGCTAGAATCCCCTGCCTCGTCCTGTGTGCCTCGCTTAAGTCTTTGTTTCTGTCGCGCTGTATTGTTAAGACGTACTTTGTCCTTCGTCCAGTCGGCCGATCGTCTAGCGGACTGGACTATCGGCTGTTCGTGGTAGAGACAATCTGAATGTATTGGTAGAAGGCGTACACAGCCCTTCTCCGCTTCTTCAACAATGCAGGCTTACACAAACAAGTACACAACTTGACAAAAGGGCTATGATCGCACCCTCGTCTCCGCTCAGTTCTCTTTGGAGACCGGTTTCCTCCGCTGTTTCTCATTTACCTCTTAAATCCCTCTCCCCTTGCTCAGTATAGCAAACCGGGCTCTGCGTATGGTTAAACTCCCACCGTCTTCTTTCGTCCTGATCCTCATCCCAAAAACGTATTCTTTCAAAGAAAGAAACAGGCGCGCGGAATTCTTAAGAATTCCATTTTCTCCCAGTGGTACTGAGGACAACCGACGGACAATGCCGAATGCCTTTCAGATGAAATGTGCAGCGTCAGCGACATTCGGTGTCTCTACTAACGTTTGTGCAAGCCGCACACTGTCCCTCCGTAGCGCCGAACACGAGCGGCCCAACGTCGATGCGAAGACCTCATAACGAAACTAGAGACGCTACCCTGCCGGCTATACACAACCAGGAAACAAATGATGAAGAGCCGTCAGTTTTTTGCGCTGCGAAGCCTCGCCTGTTCTTAACTAGCAATTTCGCCTATGCTTGTGAAAACAATAAGCAAACAAAAGGGTTTTAACCATGTGCACGGGCGATTCAGTCGGCTCGGTAAAACATGCAAAATATAGTGAAAAAAGCATGTATAAAATTCGAGCTCTGCAGCGGGGGTCTTCTCGGTGTACTGGAGTGGACGGCCACCTTAGGTTACGGCGGCGGCGATATAGATGCTTCAGATTCCATAGCGACCCTGCGTGGACTACGCGCAGAGCGGCTTAACTGGCTGGTTGGTCACTTCTACGCCCCTGGTGAGATGGGTATGTGCACGTGGTCGCGGCAACTCTGTGTGAGTGGTGGTAGGCGTATTTGACAAACCTGACCCCCTAGGCACGCCTACAAACGCCTCCTTCACGCATCGTTCTAGAAATATCGCAGAATTAATTAGACGTGTTGCTGAACTGATCCCCCTAAATTATACAAAGCCGCGATTACTTTCGTAAAGAATGCTTAGAAATGACCATAGAGAACGTGCCGCGGTAAAAAGATCGCTTCTCTTTGCAAAGGAATGTTAAAATTACTGGGACTCGAACTAAGGCCGCTAGCGTGAAAATCCCACGTTACTGACGCCTAACGTTTTCTTTTTTCTTTTGATACACTCCATATTTATATGACTAAATATGGGTGCCGTTAACATTAAAATATGAAGGAGAGTGCAGCTGAGGATGGCTACATGTTCGCACGTAGGTACGTTCACACATACATATGTTCACACATAGATATGTACGAAAGATGATCTCAGTGACAGGCGTGAAGCAGATGGTACGAAACTTGAAATAGGGGGAAATATCTCTACGTACACCAAGAAATAACGCTAATAACTAGTTGCGGTACCCAAAGTATGAATACGGCTTGACAAAAAGAATTAATGGTGAATAAAAAATGGTGCATTTGTGGCACAGTAATTTGCGTGTCTGCCTTTAACGTCCACCCTTCCCGAGTTACGTGCTTGTTTTTACGGATGGCCTTCTTTGTCTCAAAGGAGATATTAGCGAATAGAACAGATAGTAGTAAGAAAATAGAAGCTGTGTTCCAAACGAACGAGTGGATGGCTCCCGGGGAGTGGGGGAGGTGAGTCTAGGTGGCCAACTTTGTCAAAACATGCTGGTGGGAACTCGAACGAAACGGAAAATCCCGCAGGTAAGCGTTATCCACAGCACATCTGCAGGGATTGCTCTCGCCTTTGTTTAAGGCTTAAGGTTAGCTAACCGTAAACCTTGAGCGGGACGACAGGCCAGCCAACCTGAAATTCATACGTCAAGCTGTGGGTACTTGCTAACGCAGTTGTAAATTGTAACGTTCTGCCAAATGTCGGGAAAATCAAGAGAAAGCGTTGGCCAACACACCTTTCCGGTAAATTCATAACGTCCCTGTGGGCTCCATGCCCAATGTAAATCCTACCTCGGGTACATATGTTACTGTCAACGTCAACAGCCCAAAGCCGAGTACTTATTTACTTCGGCTCCCTCTTTTTCTAGCGAAACCGGAAAAGTGCTCACTCAAATGAAGGCCGGTGACTTCTTTGGGGAAATCGGCATCCTAAACCTTGATGGATTCAACAGGTAAGATGCAACCCCCGTTTCGTAAGATGCAACCCACGATTCAGTGCCCTATGTATTGCACATGTACGCATGCAACCACCCCGTTTTATTTCTTTTTTATCGCAAATAGTTATTAAACACGTACTGTAGTAACAACCCTCCTTGCAACGTAAATGCTCATTTCGGGAATCGACAGAAAGCATTGTAAATGTTTGCAAACATTTGCGGATGGGTTAAACTAAAACATTGCAACAGCATTTGAGTGTCTTATACTTTTGGTATACGGCCTTATGCCGGGACGTATGTATGTGTGTCATAAAGTACACTGTGGGTTAAAAAATTCAGGATAGAGAGACAATAGAGGAAACAAGGACAGCTATCATTGCAGATTAGCATTCGCTAGCTTTACACCCAAAGTTTGTGGAAGGGTAGTGGGGCCAGAAATACAAATGGCAGAGTGTTAAGCTCACTCACAGCAAGCTTCTTTTTTCCTTCTGTACTTCGCGGCTCAACCACATTTTAGGCCCTCAGTTCCTTGATTGCTTGTATTTACAAGAGCCCTGCGCTCTCCTGGCCGTTGATGACTGCTCCTTTCCTCCTCATCTTTAGTACCATCATCTTTACATGGTGCCCTCATCTTTAGGATGCATTACACCATTTCATTTCATGCCGTTTACTCGCCCCTTAGGCACTGTGTTCTGCTGTTCTTGTTGCCCTCCGGAATGTCTTCGAATGATGCAGGAAATATCACCCGCTTGTACACTCAATCTATTCTTCCCCCACCTTTCTTCTATTTTGTTGTGGCACCACAGGAGAACAGCTGACGTCCGCTCTGTGGGCTACTCGGAGCTGTTCAGCCTTTCCAGGGAAGACGTTCTGTCTGCCATGAAGGATTACCCAGAAGCGGAGGTAACACCTCCTTCTTCTTCGACGAATTCTCTTCCGGTATCTCAAAGTAGACCATCCGCCCACGGTACTGCGTACGCGTATAGAGTTCGCAAAGCGCGGCTGGGTTAGTTTAAGGGTGGAAGAATTCGCTAAAAGGGGAGATATTCACGGAGTTGTCGCATTAAAAAACGCATTTTTCTTTACTAATATTCTGCGTTGTTTGTAGTGTTGTGGTAGCTACGGCAGCGCAAGCGCGGGACAATGATCCTTGACATGACGTCAGCCATGACGTCCTCTCGCTTCCGGCTTGCGCTTAACCTTCAACGAGGTGGTGCCGTCATCTACTATGTGCCTAACGAAGTTCTTCCTCTAAAACTGCTACGGGAACGTACTCACCGTGTAGCATTTAAGCAGTCTTTAGCGGTTTAGTGCTGAAATTACAGCGTAAAAAGCGTACGATGTGCTCAGCACTTAGGCTCACTATTGAAGGCAGCGTGCTTCCCTCTAGTATTGTTTGATCTGGCAGCAGTTCATACATGCATCCGACTGGTCAAGTCAAGTCAAGTCAAATTTTATTTACCAGATACACACAAGTGTAGCTCTGGATGGTCTCCTGGGCTAAAAGCTGCAATGAGCAGCTTGACAGGGGCCCAGGAGCCTTTGTAATATTCTGCGTTGTTTGTAGTGTTGTGGTAGCTACGGCAGCGCAAGCGCGGGACAATGATCCCTGACATGACGTCAGCCATGACGTCCTCTCGCTTCCGGCTTCCGGTTTATAGCGCTTTAAGTTTCTGAGCCGCGTTGTGAGCTCATTAAGACGAAACGAAAGCGGCCACTAGTTTGTGTGTTTTTAAAGGTGTTTATGTAATTTAATTGTTACTCCTTTTTCCCTAATGGAGAAAAAAATTGTTTTCCTGGTGCGTTCTGATTTTCGCTCTTCTTGGTAAGTATAGTATGTTTAGCCTAGAGTGCGTAGCTGGGACTAGCAAGGAAGCTTTGAACAAGAGCTGCCTACATGTTGTGCCTGCCTTTCTTCAGTGTGAGTACAAATCAATGGTTTAGTAGCGTCTGATTATTCGTCCGTTGACTTTTACGTTGCTAATTCGTTTGCAATTCTCACTGCCAGCTTCTCAGAGAAGTACGGCGCCAGACGGAACGTCACTGAAGCCGGTATAACCACTCGCTCTGCTCTGCTGCTGCGCACACAGGAGATCCTGCAGGCGATGGGTCGGAAGCGGCTCATGGAGGCGCGCCTGGCGGCGTCCGTGAAGAAAGCGGACGACATGATATCGCGCAGCACGGCCGGAGGCGGCCCCGTGCCCCCGTCGTCCGTGGCCGGGGACGGCTCGGCGTCGCCCCAGGGCTCGGTGCAGTCGAGAGGCCCGCGCTCGATGGACGCCATGCGCAGGCTGCGCAAGGACGTCAAAAACCTCAGGCAGCTTCTCAGGAGCCGCACCAACACCACGTGAGCCTCCGAGAGACGCCACTGTACTGTACTCGTCGCCGCCGCCCCCTTTATATTGAGACGTCACTATTTCCGCGGGCTGCTGTAGGAAAATAAAGGGAAAAACGGGCCTGATTTTTATTAAGAAGGGTGTCGGATATAAAACAAGATGGGGTGTGTCGATCTTCTGCAGTGCTCAGTGTCCTGAAGTGCCTAACCGGTGCACGCAGGCAATAAACCTTCGACAGAGCCTGGAAACAGTTCCACCGAGGTCACTATATATGTATATGCACCCACATATTCTGAGAGACAGAGTTCCGAAATTAAACCTTAATTTGGCTGCCGAGATAAGAGAGCTACCAAGCAGCGGGACCTTGCGATGACGGTTACTACCCACAGATGATAATGGCGATGGGTACACTGGTAGGAAGGAATAGCGGAAAAACGTACCCCTCGGTGTTCACACTGCATGTGATGATGGTGATGTTGCGTACAGTCATGAATATCTGGAAAGCGCGTCCCTGTGCTCACAATATACACAAAACCCTTGGAGATAATCATTTGGTTCAGCTTCATCACAGCGCACTCGACTGGCTAATCAATGCAGCCAACAAGAAAATTTCAAGGAAACACGCTGTCGAGCTCCACAACTAGAACCCATTTCTGTGAAGTGTTGTGCACGTTACTTTAATTCATCGAATTTTCTTCGCTAGCGGAATGAATTCGTCACTAGGTTGCATTACGGGGAAGCTGAGCCACAGGATTGCCTTAGAGTACATTCCCAGTAAGAAACAAACAATAACAGCCAAACCCTACTGCTGATTTTGATGGATAGAAGAACGTAGGGAATCAAGAATTCGAGCAATACTGAGTACACCCTCAAAAAAACCTGCCGACATGACGCATTAATGACTTTCTTTTTCTTTCTTCCTTCTGCCGTTCTCGAGCGCATAAATTATGTCGTAATCGTTGTTTCCCCGTCTCATTTTCGTTTAATATTATTTCCATTTTACTGCATTTTAATGAAGCCATCAGTCGCGTTTCGGAAATGCGTCGTTGCGTTTAGGCGGGAAATGCTTATAGAACGGGCCTACCGGCCTTCAAGTTTTCGAGTCTGCGGCGTACGCGCGCGTAGATATTTGAGCGAAGGTCTGGAAACTAAAACTCCCTTCTCAGTACTCAGTAGTCGTCACTACTGAATGGTAATAATAACGACTCACTATATTTTGCTTGCTAGCTGTTACATAAGTACCAATGTAATGTTCGCGCATTTTTATGCTACTTTTATGAGCTGCTTTTTTTACTAGGATCGAGGCGGAGTAACCATTCATGACGGTTTTTAATAGTGCACGAACTGATACCAGGAACAGTAAAATACAGGCTCCTTGGTAGATAGACTTGTGCGTCCATCTGTTGCCACGAAAATAAAGGTACCGTATGTGCAGAGGCCACATTGTCCGCATGCATGGGATGGACCAGTGCGAGTGTGTGTGAAGGATTCGGTCACTACGCAGATCTCGAGGGTCATCTGATGCCACGAAAACTATGCTTTTTTTACCCACATACCAACACTTTCCTCGCTCGCAACGCCAGTGATAGGCCGAGAATTTGTACAAGCTGAACGCCCTGTACTACAGGTTTTCCCGCTCAATTTAATCCAATTGCCATACAATTTAATCCATACGCCAGCGACTTTAATCCAAGCGCCATCTAATTAGTCCCAAGTGCCATTTCATTTATTCCAGGTACCAAATAATGTATTTCCAAGTGCCAGCGAATTTAATCTGGTCGCCAACCAATTTAATCCAGCTGTCAGAAGGTTGTTCAGCAGTGTCTTGTGCGAAATTATGCGCAGCTTTGCTGGCTTTGTTGGGTGTGGTGGGGTGAAATCGTGGTGTTTCTTGATCCGTTATGTGCAAAATATATAATGCTCACAGCTTAATGGACATTTACTAACGCGCGCAGGTTAAGAGAGCGGACGGTTCGTTGGTACCGCTTGCTGTGAGCTCATCGTCTGCGAAAACGCCGTCGATCAGAGTTACTTGGTATTGGCGGTGAGCGCGAACACAGGCGGCGCTGCGAAGCGCACCTCCGTGACGTCGGCTTAGGGATTCTCGCATTTGTCGTCTGCTTCACTCAGGCTCGCTCTCCCTGCTGTTTCTTTGCGCTCGGTCAACGCCTGATGCTTGTCCGCACCAAAATTGGCGTGTGGGTAACTTTTTATCATAATAATAGGCTTAAAATCGCATACACTAGCTCATGGAGTCAGTTAAACAGGGTGTCTAGCGACCGGGAAAACCGGGAAAACAGGGAAAAGTCAGGGAATTGTGCGCCACCGGGAAAAGTCAGGAAATTGTCAGGTAATTTTTCAATCAAGTAGTACCAGTCAGGGAAAACCATTTCGGGGCCTGCCCACAGTTTCAGAATAGGGGAAACCAGTGTTGCGGGCCCCCAAGAAGTTACCGAACGCAGCACGTTCGCGCGCGACGAAAGCGTGAACCGCATCTGCAAGCGAAAACGCGCCGCGCACGCACGCCTGAGGCGCGCTGACGACGCCGCGAAAACGACCCGCACGGTGCGTGCCTAGCGGCACACGCCGGCAACATTGCGGCTGCACCGGCCGCGGAGGTAGTGCGGTAGCTCCAACGACCGCTTGTAACCGCTCTTTAAAATGCTACTCAATGCACAAACGCACCTTCTTGTGCAGGAAAGGAGCCACCGCAGGCACAAAATCGTCGACGCGGCCGTGAAAATACCGCGCATGAATGGCGTGCTGAAACTCGCCGTGCGGTTCACGGAGCTCGCAGCTGGCTTAGGTTGCTGGTTGCACTTGCGCAGAGGGGCGATGTAGGTGGTGCACAAATCGCACGCACAATGCGCTTTTTTTTTTCAGCGAATTTTAAAAGTCAGTGCTTTTTGGGAGTTAATCCTGAAAGAGCTTCTTTCTTATAGCCAGAATTACCTAATCAAAAAGGAACATGACATGGTTTAGCGTAAACCGCGTGGGGCGTTTTCTGCTCGCGAAAATGCGCCGCGCACATCACAGACGCTCTGACGCTGCCGCGGAACCACCTGCACGCTGCGCGCGGTGCTGCCGGCAGCGGAAACATGGCGCCGGCTTCGACCGCGAAGTGGTGACGGGAGCTCGAGCGACCGCTTCCAAGCGCCCTCTAAAATGCAACACAAGGCACGCACGAAGTTGCTTGTGAGGTAAAGGAGCTTATAATGTGGGCGAAAACGGTACTATAAAACATCATCCGCGCCGCTAGTGAAAGCGCCCATGCAATACCTGCCGGGGTGGTAAGCCTAAACATCTGTGGCAGGGCCATCCGGCTGTCTCGAAAGCTTCGCAAGTGCCGCCATAAGGCGTGCGGCTCTCCAAGTCGGCAGGCTCCTCCCACTGCCTCTCGCGACGCGCGTCATTTTCTGAGCGAGGGAGAAGCTGCCGCTCCCGCGAATCGTCGACGGGGGCGTCAAAAAATCGGACGCACAACGCCGACGCGCCCGAATCGCGTGCAGAAACGCACCATGCGGTTCACGTTGCATGTCGAGCCAGGGCAATAAAAAAAAAGCAAACGGTGCTCGCTGAAGCGCAACTTAAAGCTTCTATCTCGCAAGAAGAAATGAACTCTCTGAAGCCGTAACAGAAGGCAAGCAAACCTCAAACTGAACATACAAACTGAAGTTAATCAAAGTGCATTTTGAGAATTAGGGCACTTGAAACACATGTGTTGTTCCTTATGATAGAATGTGTTTTGTATATGCTTTTTATATGCTTCACGGACCATTTCCATAGAATGGCGCGTGTTGTATAGGTCAGGGAATTTCGTTTAAAATGGTCATGGAAAACATGGAAAAGTCAGGGAAATTGAATTAGGCAATTTGCTAGACACCCTGTTAAAGTATTGTTTTGGATACCGCTACGGAAGAAACATTGCCGGCGTCGCCTCATTCGTTGCGAAGCCGGTCCTGTGCGGAGCGGGAAGAGTCGGATTTAGGCGTCAGCTTCTCAATTAAGCAATCTTTCGAACAAAGGGAACGGTCAGCTGCTAATAACCGGCAACAGCGAAAATGGAAGACCAAAACAAATTCTAGCGCTTCAGGGCTGTTGGCTTTGGCAGAAGGCATTACGATTCCCGGTAATCATATGTAAGGTAAAACAGTTTTTGCAACCTTGCCGAACACTCGAACGTGTTGTGCCACATCACTTTACGTTGTCCAGGCATGAAAGTTTGCCGACATGCACTATAGACTGCAAAAACTGTAGGTTGAGTTCCAAATAACCCAGTGTGGATATAGGCGCGTGCTTATTTTATACCAGGCATCTAACCAATATGGAGGTTTATTGAGCAAAACGAGTCACGTCTACGTTAACTTTACAGTAACACTATGCTTGTTCTGGCCTGGAGTATTATTTAGGTACATTTTGCACAGCCATATCTTCCCGATATTCGGATATGCGTTATGGGAAAACTGCACTCAAGAGGGGAGGAGTAGGGAGAGGAGGAGAAAACTTTATTTAACAGTTAAATCGATCTGGTTAGTGGGCCGGGTCCTCAGTCCAGGACAAGAGAGTAAAAGTAATTTTCTTCAATTCATACAACGCCATCCCGAGTAGAATAGGATTTGTTCTTTGCGCCTGGAAAGGTTGAAAAGCAATAAAGAGCTACTTGAAATTATTCTTCGGTTTCGATTCTTGTAATATATGCAGGTATACTATTTATTACGTTAGTTAGCGAGTATATCATGCCTTCAACACTGTAATCATGTCATCATTGTTCGAGTTGAGAGTCAGTTCGTTATGATAACGATATAATTGCGATAGAAATTCGGAGCACAAAAGCCGCCTTCGAGTACTGTGGACCACGTCGTTTAGGGCACGATCGCGGGGGCGTAGCACAAACCTTTTCATTGCATTTGCTTGTGAATAAACAAAGCACGTTGCGGATATACACCTTCTTGCACGCAGCCGTAATGAAAGCCAATTTGTGAAGTAGGGAATGTATGACGTACAACATGAAGGAAGTACCCACACGACCTTTGTGAGGCTCCCAAACATCCCGAAACCTTCTAATAAGAAGTTGGTGACGGCGCAGAAAAATTAATGCCTTGGGCAGAAAAAAAGCAAGAAGCATTAATCTGATACAAGACAACAACGAAAGAAACAGACGAAAGACGCTTTATTTCCTGCTGTGCGATGCGCGTGTAGAGGCCGCTGCTTGGTACGTAGCATTAAACTGTTGAGTCTTCATAGGAGCATCTCAAAAATACTGCAGGGGAGCCTACGCATTCGGAATACTTATCGAGAAGCTCTGATCTCTGATCCTCGCGAATAAGCAAGAAAGGACGAGTTACACACGATCTTCTGACCGATACTCTGAAGAAAGATGTTCCCTATCTCTTGGTGTGTTGCAAACTTGTGGGGGATACAGCTTCAAATTATTCAGGTGCGTCAGAAGCAGGCAAAATAACTGAGTCACTAGAAATACGCTTTTTAACTCACTACAGCAACAAAGCGGGCGATTTCTAGCACAGGCACTGCTGCCCCTCACAAGCGGAGTGTAGCAGACGACAGCGGCGCGAGTCCCTAAGCCGACGTCAGAGCCAGGGGGCGCCACTCAAACATCTCACCGCCAATAGGAGTTGCGAAACTCCCCATAGGCCCCATGCATCAAACAGTGGCCCTACGATTGCTGCACTGTTTTCGATCTTGTTTTACAGTGGTGCCATCTGTTGGTGGCAAAATAAACTATACAACTTGCTTCGCCGCTCGACGACCTGGGCGAAAAATGGTATTTCAGTGCTTACGTAAATTTGTTGTGCCAAAGGATCCCAATGTGTTCAAATACGCAAGTGCTTTATATCATATATGCATACGAAGCAAAAGCAGTAAAAAGAAATGCGACCATGGGGCAACCGTCGCTTGCGCACTGTCGTCGGCTGCGCGTCCTCTTCGGCCTTCTGGCGGCAAAAAAAAAAAAAATAAACAAGTCGCTTCGACGGCTTTATGCAAGCTTAAACTGATTAATTAGAGCCGCTTGATCGGCTACTAGATTATTTTTGGCATACAATGTGTTGTAGGCCAAGCGATAACTGCTAATTTAGTACTTCAGGTCGGACCTATGTTGTGCCGGAATGACCGCACAAGCTCTAATTGGTCGACGCAGTTGCGCGGACGCAGAAACAATCGCAACCTAAAAACCGGAGTTACTATAGCAATGAATAACTTATGAAAGCACAAAATAAACAATTATGCACTTTAACACAAAATTTAACGTTACATTTTCAGTTCGAATAATTAGCTTGTTTTTTGGATAGTGCGTGCGGCAGCCGCAGTGGCGCCACCGTACGCACGATCCAAAGAAGGGGGGGTCCAGGTGCGGGCTGTTTTTTGAGGCGGAGTTTCGCAACTGCCTACATCGAAGAGCTCTACTCACGTAAGAAGTATCGTCTGCTCCTCGCGTAACAATGCCTTCTGAAGTTCCTTTGACAAAACACATTACTTAAATGTCCTTTGCATTCCGATTTTCCCGCAATGAATGCTTTTATGTTGTATTAAGTATTATTTCCAAAATATAATATCGTCTGCCCCCGTAACAATACGCTGGCAAGTCCCGAGCTCTTCGATGTAGGCAGTTGCAAAACTCCGCATTAAAAAACGTCCCGCGCCTGGACCCCCCCCCCCCTACTTTGGATCGTGCGTACCGTGGCGCCACTGCGGCCGCCGCATGCACTATCCAAAAAACAAAATAATTATTCAAACTGACAATTTAAGGTTAAATTTTGTTTAAAGTGCCTAATTCTTCATTCTTGTGCTTTCTTAAGTTATTCATTACTATCTTAACTCCGGTTTTTAGGTGGTGATTGTTTCTGCGTCCGTGCATCTGCCTCGATCGATTAGCGCTTGTGCGGGCACTCCGGCACAACATAGGTCCGAACTGAAGTACCTAATTCGGAGTTATATTTTGGCCTACAGCTCATTGTATGCCAAAAATAATCCAGCAGCCGATCAAGCGGCTCTAAATAATCAGTTTCAGGTGGCATAAAGCTGTCGAAGAGACTTATTTATTTTTTTGTGGCCCGAAGACCGAAGAGGACGCGCAGCAGACGACAGTGCGTAAGCGACGGTTGACCCCATGGTTGCATTTCTGTTTACTACTTTTGCCCCGTATGTATATAAAACACTTGCATAGTTCAACACATTGGCTCCTTTGGCTAACAAATTTACGTAAGCACTGAAATACCATTTTTCGCCCAGGTCGTCGAGGGGCGAAGCAAGTTGTATAGTTTATTTTGTCACCAAAAGATGGCGCCACTGTAAAACAAGATCCAAAGCTGTGGACCAATCTCATGGCCACTTTTTGATAAATGGGGCCTATAGGGAGTTTCGCAACTCCTATATCCAGTAACTCTGGGCAAGTCTGCTGACGTCTCAATACGCAGACGATACTTCTGATGATCTTGCAGACGATCAGCCTACGGCACCAACAGATTAAACAAGACCTCTCTCCTGGTCTGCGCGTGTTAGTAAACGTCCATAAAGCTGTGCGCGTAAGATATTTTGCATATAATGGATTAAGACACACCACGTTTTGACCACACCACACGTAACAAAGTCCGCAAAGCTGCGTTTAATATCGCACAAAACTCTCCTGAACAACCTTCTGACAGCTGGAATAATTTGGTAGGTTACCGGATTTAATTGGTTGGCACTTTGATTAAATTCGCTGGCACTTGGATTAAATTAGATTGCGTTCGGATTAAATTAGATGGCGCTTGGATTAACTTAGCTGGCGCCTGGACTAAATTAGATGGCGATGGGATTAAATTGAACGGGAAAACCTGTAGAAATGCCAGGTTGTTTGTTTGCTTGATCGTTTCTTTAGCGCAGGCTTGTATGTACTCTCGTGACAAATTAAAATACGACCAACTGTGCGCGTGGTTTTTAGTATGTGATCCGAATTCTAAGCTAGGGGCTGCGCCTGCACAGTAATAATAATTTGCCAGAGGGCTTTCCCAACCGTATGCCTGCTGTGCATACACGGCTCGTCGCCAGGGAGCGCAGCATGTACTGAAAACCACGCGCACCGTTGTTCGTATTTCAATTTATCACGATAGTACATGCTCATATATCATGCATACTACTTCTATCTCGTGGAAAGATCAACTCTCTTTGTTTTTATTTTTCTTGTATATAATAGTAGTGTGCACATTACAAAAAAGGTGTCATTTCTAGAATAAGGGGAAGCTGAGAGCTAGAGGTAATCTCAGCGTTAGAAACAGGTTAGTGCGAGTTGCATCGCCTGTATAACAAATGGGGCACCTTTGTATAATTTATTCACCATACCATCCTTATCCGTTTCGGTACCTATTTTTGTTAGCTTGCTTAGTGCACATATCGCACGAATGCGGAAAGACATCATAAGTTGTCAGTATGCGTTAGTTCGGTTGCTGGTTTGACAAAGTGCGCACAATGATGGCGATGACGATAGGAATAAGCTTCATTGCTAGGAGTCGAGGTACTCGTGTAGGGGCGCCCGCCAGGTACGAGACCTCCAAAGTCAGGAATGCCTGGTCTTTCTGTCCATGTATGCCCTTTTCCCCAATCGTCACGTCTGATAGTTCGGAGCTGGTCAGCGACTCCACCCATGCCTCATAAAGAATGATAAAAATACCAGGGGAACAATGCGGCGTAGTCAGTTGTAGCTTCCAGTAATGAAATGGGTGGCGTTGTTTCGTCTAACTAGCCTTCTTTGTTTTTCAGCACCCAGAAACCACCTGATATCCAGTTGGAGCTAGACCCCGCCATGTCCTCGCTAGATGACCATCAAGACGACAGTGAGGCAGTGACACCGTCGACACCGGTCACGAAGTCCCTACATAAGTTGCTAAGGTGAGCTAAACAACTTCGCTGTCTGTCTTTCTTTTTCACCATTTTCCACTTGCGTTGCGATGGTACGTAAAGCGCTAAGTTGGCCAGTCGTATTTAGCCCATTTTGAATGTGTTCCTGTAAATATAAGTTACTAATCTCGGCGGCATGTTCTTGGTACCTTTCAAAAGTATTGATGCTTTACATTTTCAGGGCTTAAAGGACCTCTAAGTATAGACGCTCCATTAGGTTTGCGCAAGAGCGCGATGCCACTGGAGAGATGTTTGCGTGTTTCTTGCAGCTAAGATGGTATATTTGGCTGTAGTCGTTACGAAACATCCTGAACAGCGTGAAGGACGGGAGACCTAAAAAAAGCGCGCGAAGTTATTTTTTCTTACGCAATGATGGACAAACGGTACAATGAGAACGGGAAAACACGAAAAATACATAAACTCTAAAAATGAATGAAGTAATGGTAACAACACTCCAGACTTAACGATCTTTAGTGTAACTGAGCGCAGATGAAATGATTGGCAGCGAAGCTGTTGATTAGGAGAACTCGATGCCTTGTAAGTATGGCCTCCTTGGCTCACAATGGGTGGTTGTTTCGATGCTGCTGTTGCACGAGACGTATCCCGGACAATTACTTCGCTTTATATGGAAAGCTTACGGGTGGCTCACCCATAGGTGGCGTACACTTAAAACCGACGTGTGAGCGACATGACGGGTGCCGACATTCTTCATCATGTGACGTCACTTACGGTTCTTGCTCTCGGTGCTCTCTACAGTACCGTACTCTTATGTGTACACCCAATATGATTCCTCATATTTGTTGTAAGCATAAAGCTTGCCCATCACTCGTACTATGCTCCTATCTATACGGCCACGACACGTAACAGCCAACTTAAATCAACTGACCGCTACGTACAGCCAGCTGAAGCGGTGGTTGAGGGATAGCGTGTCGCGCTCGCAATCTGGGGTAAGGATGGTGATACGGTTGTCGTCCACGAGTCCACGCTATTATTTCGCGGAATTTGTCAAGCTGTACACACATGTCGGCTCCGAGAATCCCACGGGGTGGGCGTGAAACGAGGAGACAGGACCAGCTCCGTCGCAAAAATATCCTAGCCAAATGCAGTGCAGACACATTGTGACATCGAACCCGGTATACAACCAGAGGCCGTGTTCCGAGATGATAAAACCCAATAACTCATAACTCCGCTGAGAGAGGTTATGCAATCCTCTCTGGCAACGGCTCAGTTCCGAAGCAATCGTCTAACGTTACCCGCTGCGAAAGCGGATGAGTGGTCGCATTTGTTGCCTGTTCTGCACTGCGATTAACAGGGGAATAGGGAGGTCATCCGGTCATCGACGAATTGAAATAATTTGACACTCCGCTCATCGCAACTGCTCTTTTGTTTAACCCGTGATTCGGTTAACAAAAAGAGGTCAAATTAAGGTAACAGTGTCGCGGAAACTAGTTATATCTTTCTCTGCGATAATATGATTGCCCACTGGTTGATGGTTTTCGAACATCTGCATTCAAAGAGTAAGCAGGGGTTGAGGCCCTATGTTTCATCTAAATTTCCCTTGCAGGCGATTTCAAAGCCGCCAAGATTCGCAAAGTGGACCAGCGCTAAAAGGTGAGCACGTGTCTTTGGTATATCCAATATCCCTGCGTCATATCAATTTCCTGTTTCGTCATCACTCGTAGGGGTAACTTTTTTTACCACTAAAATTAAGCATCCTCACATAAAGTAAGACTGAAGCGAAGTTGCTGGAATCTTATTGGCAGTTGAATGGTGTAGTTTAACCCACGCAAGACATTACTCGATCATTCGGCGGAAGTAGAGGGCCTTACGCTAACCCTAATGGGCAACTTAAGAGATAACACCAGGCCCCCAAAGCGGCCGCCGCGCCGAATACGGTAATTCCGTCACACTAGTTTGCAATGTTTTTTTTCCATGCTATCTCAACTTTCCCTATTTGCGTTTAACCCGTCAGCTTTGTAACACTTTAGGAAATTATGGGAAAATAATACCAGCTTTCGGCTTACTAACGCAGGTATTGTGCCGGTTAAACTTGCTGCACTCTTGGACACGCCTAAAGTGCACCACCGCCACAAAGTACTCATTTGACCAGACTATGTAGACAACAGTAAAATTTCATCGAATGACGATGCCGAGCTTCCGATTTGGATCAAAAGTTTCGTTTGCGCTGTGGCATCACGCAATGAAAGCATGGCGTTCTGCATTGCGCAGCGTCCGCCTCATAGACTGAAATAACTTTTTAGTCAAATGGTAAGCATGGGGCTGTAATCCTCCGAATTCGCTTTCTTAGCGGCGTCAATTTGTCACTCAAGGAAATTTTAGTCATGACGATCAACGGGATGGCCGTAGAGTGCAGACATATGCCCTGTGCGGCTTGCTGACGTCATAATCAACGCCAGCAAATCGGGTGGGGGGAGGGGTGCGAGGGAAACTGCATTTTCGAACTATCTTTGCTCACTAACCAAATGCGTGCTAGTCAACCGAAGAAAATTTATAACATCGCCTAGGAATTCGAGACTGTAATCTGGTATGGTAATTATAAAATACAACTCACTCAGTGCTCCCTTAGCAGTGTGAGGAAGACTAGAAATGTTGGCACGGCCTGTAAAAGCGTCCTGATGTGTCAGAAGTGGTCATGGGTTCGCTTTTTCCCTGGCGCTGCCTTGTTTTTGAGGGAAATAACTAACAAAACCTGCCATGTGCAGAGATTTTTTTTTTTTTCAGAACGACGAGAATCACCAGCGCTCTAGGTAAATGATCCACAAAAAACTATGGCGGCTGTTACAATTCAAGGGCTGCTTCATCGCATTAGCGCTTATTCCTTAACTCCTGCAAATAAAAACTTCGCATTGCATCCCTTCTTTCGAAAATATTTCTGAACGTTCGGTGTCTCGATGATTCGACGGCCAGTCATTATGTTTCGCTGGTGGCAAGGTACACAATGGCGGGCACTTGACTGGGCGAATATAGACTCGTTGGTTCGTTTTCGACAGTTGTACGCGTGAGTAACGTTTAGGAAAAAAACCCAGCCGCCTGTTTCTTGAAGTCCCAAATTTTTTTGTTAGCATAGCTGCTGAAGGTTCAGCTTTCTCAATTAACACAAGCGTCCACTGCATTTCTGTCGCTTAATCTCCGCTGTTGCAGGTCTTGTGACCAGCATTTCGTGCATTAAGGGCGAAGAGGAGCTGGCCGAGCTCGCCAGGAGGCCCGGTGCAATGAAAAGGGCCGGATCGTCCCTTTCATCAGCAGCAACACCCAACCAGGAAAACACCAGCACCACCCTCGGGGCGCAGCCAATCGGCGCCGGGCTGCCGCTTCTCACACGCATTAAGATGCTACGAGAGGCAGAGAAAGCAGCAGCATCCAAGTCGGCAGCCGACACTTCCAGATCCGTCTCCTCTTCCACGGGAAGCAACGTACACTTCCGAGAACCCACTTCTCAACAGCAAGACCGTGCTCAGTCGCGCCTCGAACCCACGGCGCACTCCAGCCTACTCGAGCGCCGCAGGCTATCGCGGCTGCAAGGAAGCATTTCTTCTTCCATCTCAGATGCGTCTAGCAAGTCACCAATGGACAAGGCGCCCACACCTCGCAAGTCCCTCGCCGATGCGCTGCACAGGCTCAAGCCTGGGTCGGACTCGCTCTCAAAGCAAGGATCGACACCAGTCACGCTTCATGTGCACCCGCCTCCGGCCAACGACCCTGCGGCCGAGGCAGTCGCAAACCAAAACATCCCTCTACTCAAGAGGGTACTCCTGCTAAAAGCCATGGAGGACAAAAAGGAGAAAGAGACCAAGCATCAGACCAACGCCACCGCCACTGCGGCACCGGCAGCGGAGAAGCCAAGTGCCTCAAATAGTAGTGTTAAGTCCGCAAAGCTTTCGCCTCCGCGTCCTGACACGCTTTCTCTAAACCCCGCAGAAGAATCGTCGCCCGTGCGGCCACCCTCGCGGACAGAGCCGGTGGGCGCCGAAGCGGGCACCAAAGGAATGTCGAGGACAATGCTGTCGCCCAAGTTTGAGCTAGAAGACGAAGTTTTCCGAAGCCCCAGCCCCACGCCTGATCCACTTGAACGGAAGACAACACTAACCTCCGGTGGAGGAGGAGTTCCTGGCAGGAGGGGAAGCGATGTCGCCGCACAACAAACGACGTCACCCGTTTTGCCAACATCGACCAATTCGACAGTCCTGGCCTCTCAGGGAAGCACTGTTAGGGATCAGCCCCGGGGAGGACTCGGCACGCTAGAAGAGTCCCAGCACAGTTCAGCGGACTCTGGGAGCCTGGACACGCAGAAGGAAGTTCCACATTTACCAGTCCAGCATCAGCCACCGCAGCACGTTTACCAGGACGTCGCGGCGAGGCTAGTTGCCACGACAGCCGCGGCTACGACAACGACGACGACTTTGTCGCACCAGTCGTTCCGCAGCAGGCTCTGGAGCAAGAATACGATGGAAGGACACGCGGCAAGACGCAGCCTATTGCAAAGGACGGGGGCCGTCGAGCTTGATTCTACGGACGCGGCGTCGCACCACCTTCCGCAGCCACCAGCGCCACCATTCCGAACTACGGGGATTCAACCTCAAGGCAATGGCGGGCCGCCAAGAAATAGAATTCGTAAAGTTATAATTGAAAGACCATCACCTGAAAATGGTCTCGAGCAGTGCCTAGTGTCGGAACTTCTCACCCAGGAGGATGGCATCGAACAGTACGTTGCCGCCGCCATGAAGCACATCAAGATCGCCTTCAAGACGTACCTGGTACGTGGCGCACTACAACAATTCTATGTCTCGGTATACTCGGCTTGCAGCGTAGCTAGATAGTCAGCCCAACAGCTGAAACAAACAAGTTTTGTGTTAGCTGACGCATTCTTCGAAATGGAGGCCTTAACGAGGAACATTTATTAGCGTGCATACGTTTCTAGTAATTGATCATCGCGTATCACAAGGGCACATGTTTATAACCTGGAAACATCTGTGGGGTAGTGCGTAACTAGGTAATATTAGAACTGCTCATGGGTCAAGCAGCGGAGCTTGTGCAGCTTTGCAATTGGGATTGAAATGACAGGTATGACGTAATCTGATAATTACTGCCGCAGAACCATCCACTTCCCTGTAGCATTTCTCTTTCAATTGAAAAAATGTATACGATATTCGGTAACATGAGCCATACCCAGTAAATGCTTTCTTATCCCCCTCTCTAGCATGAGACCCAAGATGAACTGCGTTCGAAAATATCCCTGCTGGAAGATGATCTGAAGAGAAAGGATGCTGTGATATGTGATCTTCAAAGGAAGCTTCTGATAAAAGTGAGTACTAGGGCATGCCAAAGGCTCGCTGAAGCCCTGAAATTGTTGAATACGGCTCCCGATGCACTAGTCACTTTTGGCCAGTGTTAGATTCAAATCAGTGTTTAAGTTTGTACCTGATATATTTTGCTGTTTGACGCAAATTCCAACTTCCAGGAACAGGAACTATGTCGCAGAGAGCAAGAGCTCAGCTACCTAGAAGAAGTAAGCAGCTTAAGCGACACAAGTTTATCTTGGTCAGACGAAGATGACCTCATGTTGACGGTAAGATCGGTTCCCATGACCAAATTATATATTCTTTCGTATACTTTTTCTTGCTTTTTTAAGGCTATGTCGCCTTGATTCCGCACTAACTGGATTTATATTTTGTTTTGTGTTTTACCGTTTTCAGCGAATTTGTTTTATGTAGCTGTTATTACATGCTATACGGGATTGTGTAATTCTTGGATGGATAATTTCTAGTTGAAGAGTTACGTAAACCACTGCAGCGCCTAGGATTTTTCACGCGCTAAAACATTGTTCCTAAATCATCTTGTGGTTATTATTTTTCTACGATCTCTTGAGATGCTAAACGAAGACTAAATACACGCCATGAAATGTACGCTAAATTTGAGTGCATGACCCAATTTTAAACAAACGCATGGCTCGGTGCACTTCCTTTCCCGTGAGTCGTAGTTCTGGTTTCATAGTGTGATCCACAATGTCCTGACTGACACGACGTCCCTTAGTATTACCGGAAGTAATTTGAACAACAATCTGCTGTGAGCGTTCTTCATACCTGATGCACTGTTGATCTATAAAATACGGTGCCACCAAATCTAGTCTTGCGACACGTAACTTCAATAATTTTATCCGTCGAAGAACTCTCACCGCAAATGCATGCATATAGCAAAACTGTATAGGCAAACATAAAAATGCACGACGCACTGCACTGACAAATGCATCATACCACAGTCGACATCACGCATTTTGACACCCCCTCGCCCCCACGTAGAGCATCCTACAATCCCAAGCCGGGTGTAACTTAGTCCACTCTGTTTTCAGTGCGCTTAACGATGGCGAATCTCGCCTTCGAGGGCCAAACCTGAGGGAACGAGCTGAACCGACGGGCGCCATCTTTGATATCTCTGCTTAGCGTAGTTAAGGAAGGAAACTGCAATGGTCCCAAACTATTACTGCTATTGTAATCCTAAAACTACAAAATAAGTGATTAAATCTTGCCGGGATTCAAGCTTTGCCACCCACCCCGGAGGCACTCCGGCGAAAGCATTTTTCTACTCTATCGAAAGGGCTAGTTGGGAATAACGCCATGAAATCAGCTGTTTGCTCAAAGGAGCAACATTCCACTGCGACCATAGCATCCGCAAAGCTTGTCATGTTAAAGGCGCCATGAAAACAAAATAAACTTTGTTTAATTTAAAAATGACAACGTGGTCTCTCACTCAACTCAATTCCGGTCCCAAGAGACGGGTCTTAACAAAAAAGAGAGGAAAGCTCAAATTTCGCAATACACTATTTCAGCAGCGACATCATCGGGGAAATACTGAAGACCGAGTTATAAATCAACCGCTCTTTCGTATTAAAGCGACGAGATCAACCTGAACTAGAGCCACCATTACAATTTCACAGACACGTTACTTGGCAGTGGCTTTGGTCGGTAACCGGCAATCACACAATCAAGTCGCTGTGACGTCATAAGGACCCAGCGAGGAAAAGGCCGGTGAGTCGCCTATTTCCGATTCCCCGCGATGAAATTATTCAGGTTTTGTTTCCCACCAATATGGCGTGGTTGGTCAGACAACCGAGTTTTGCGAGTATATTTTTTTATCCCAAATGAAAGAACATTACTTAAGACACCTTAAACCGAAACAGTTTTGCTGCTGTCGCCCTAGAGCGTTTAAAATCGGAATTTTTAGATCTACCTGCCGTACGTGTCCCGCCAAAAGGAATGCTGGCAACCGTGGCAGTGAGCCGTATGGAAACACACTTTTGACTGCACGTGAGATTAAAAAAAAGTATTTAAGAACTTGTCCCCGGCTGAAATAACAGTAATGTGCAACCTTTCCTATTCCGTCATGCGGTTTTTGAATCACGCGTTGAAATCGGCGGAGTTTTTTGGACACGTAACGTAGTGTCACGTTTAGACACTAAGTGTCACCACCTTTCGAACTTCAGAAATTTTAGTTCAAAATTAAAATTTTTTCCGCCACTTTATCAGAAATTCGTTGTGGTTACCCCAGTATACAAAACGCTGGCTTTCATATGAGATAGACGACATGCACTCCACAAAAATCGGTTGTCTCCCGCTTTAGGGTATCGAGTACGGCCTTGTCCGTGGACGACTGCCTACTCCATCCGATGGCCTCTCACGTGACCGCCATTAGGCCTTGCTCCGATATTAGCTGCGGGCGTATGGCGCATGCCCTCATGAAGAATTCAACGGGCACGACAGTGCAAAAACACCCTCAGCAGGGATTGTAGGATACACTACGGCATAGCCACCCTCTCAGGCCTTTTAGCCCAAAACATCAGTACTGTTCCCCACAAGGACCATGCCAAGGGAACCCGAGTCGACTACCTACCAAACCACAGTTATCCACATCGCTGCCATAATGCTCACAAATGAGAACGCTGCTCGAACTCGGCCTTAGGACCAGACGGAGAGAAGCAAGAGTGGTATAGTGAGTAGCCTGCCCCGTGCCCCGCCCTGCCTCCCTCCCCGTCCTCACAGAACGAGTCCGTGGATAGTGCACGAGCCGATCCCCTCCTCGAGGAGGACGAGGACGAGGATGAGGAGGGCCAGGCCCGACGCCTCCTGGGCGCTGGCCCCGTGGCACCACCACCACCCCCCGAGCACGCCTGCTCAGCACGCAGGGAAGCAGGAGCCCGGCCTGTCCTGTACTCGTGGCCCCGAACCAGCGTCCCGAACGCGCGCTCCTCGCACCACCGGCACCTTCTCAACCACCGCACGCCACACAGCGCGTCGTGGCATGAGCCCTCGCTATCGTCACTCGCCACGGCCTCCGACTCCGCCCTGTGCGGGGTATGTGGCGCGGTTGCCACTCGGGGACCGGAGATCTACCGTTCCCCTCTCTTCTCTTGCTCGGTCGGGGGAGCTGAAATGGTAGAGGGTATATCCTAAAGCGCGAAATAACACAACAGAGCAATGGACAGACAGCGCTGTGCTGTTTCTTCTGGGCTGTGCCACGCTACGCTGAAAGAAAAAATGATGATTCAGCAGCTTGGTGAACCATATTGGCCAACCACCATATTGAGGCCGAGCCTAAGTGCAACTGCATTTCCGTCGTATCTTGGTTTCCTTTTGGGAGGAACTAACTTGAAAACTTTGTTAAATGACTGACGGAGCATGTTTAAAGGCACTTGATATCCGTGAGCCTCTTGAGCAAAGTGTCCCTTGCTCAGGAATACAACGCGCGTGGAAAACGGCCTTCCATAACTGGGCATTCACTTGGCTTTCCCTTAAGCACACGTCGTCAGTTTCCAGTGTGATGTAAAAAGCAACGGCATTTGTTGCTGTCAGGAATTCGTAATAAGAACTTACTTGGGGTTGAAAGCTGGCGTGCGATACCGCCTCCGATAGGTCTGCTGCATTCCATGACGGAGTGTTAGCTCACCAGACTGAGATTGCATTCAGAGTAGGACCGTGGTGTAAGAATTCGGGGAGTCACAAGGCGGTCCGTCTTCGTCGATTATAAATGCCCTGGCTGGAATAAAGCATGATTACTCACCGTTTTTAAACCAGGCTCCTAAAAAGTAAGTGCAGGGAGTACTCAGAAATATTTCCTTTGTTGGCCTTTGGCAAACGGCCGGTTCAACCACGTAGATGAACCACGTGTCACAAAGGAAGACACTGGGGATCGCCATTGGTTCCAGGAAGGTTCTAAACTGCATATTACGGTAACATTAGCAATATTGTCGCAATCATAACGCAATGCTACCATAACGCCACCATGCTGTATCTTTGTCGTCGCAATGTTGTCTGGTGATCTCGGATGGAACACTCAATCGTCATCCAAGTTTTTACAGAGAGCCTTAAACTGGAGGGGTTCATCGTACGAGGAACAAATTCGGAACACCAAGAGTGTGCTCGTGGAGCTTTTCAGTGCAATCATACTGATTGCTTCGTGTCAAAATTCTTTGAAGAATGTTTTGAAGGACCACACCTACAAACTCGATTACGATGGCGGTTAAAGTTCTAGTTTTGATCGCAAAGACGATACGGCAAGGATGGAGGCCTTCCTCCGCACGACACCAGCGCATTCTAGGCGTTCGCAAAAGTAGCGAGAGGTTTTTTCAAAGCCACAGCAACTTCAATATTGTGGTACATTAATGGCATGCTTTTTCTGGCTTACAGCTTAATAAGTGGACAAAAAATCGCAGTTTAGCAGTTCACTTGCAAGTGCCATAATGAACAGTGAGGTGAACCCACCTGTGGTGGCTACCTTATATTCTCCTACTAATGACAATAGTTTTTGCGGCTGTACAAACTAATACCTGTCTTACAGTGTTACCAGTCGATCTCGATGCATGCCTCTGAATTAAACACATTCTAAAGTTACACAACTCTAATCAAGTGAGTGGAATTCTCGTCGTATAGCCTTTCCGCTTTAGCCAGTTCTCCAACATTGTTGGGCCTTGATTTTTAGGAAGCGATAGCGAGAATGAAAAGGCGTTCTAGATTGGAGCCTTATTTGTGCGAGCAGAGTTATAAAGTTTGGGAAATGCTGGCTATAATGCTCGTTATCATGTTTCCTAAGGCAATAACATATGTTTTGGGAAATTTTTATTAGTAATTGATACAGTTTAGTCGCCGCAGTTGTGGGGCTTAACCTTCAAGGCTACAAAACAACCAGTCAACTCTATTTATGCGGCCGCGTGATGAGAGCTATGTACGCATGTGAGCGGTCATCCTCGGCTTTGGGAGCTTGCAGGCACAATGCGCGGTGCACAGACCAACCTCAACCAATGCTACGGAACAAAGAAGCCAGGCCAAAAATTTCTCTGGCATTGTGTGGGAGGGAGAGGAGGAGGAAGATGAAAACTTTATTTTACGCTGTTTACGAAAGGGTTTCGTTTGCTTAAGGGGGGTAGGTGCCCCTATTCCAGGGCCCTGTAGCTCTGGCTGCACTCTTGGCCCGTCATACCAGCTGTCGCTGATCTTCCAGGTCCGAGCGGAGCAGTGCAGCTTTCCACTGCTCAAGAGTTGGGATGGGTATTCGGGGAATATTCAGAATGTCGGGTCAGGCCCACGTAAGGCGGTAAAGGGATGCATACTCATTTGGGCAGGAAGGGCATTTGTTTGAAGTGTGAATTTTAGGGTATATGGAGTGTAGCCTTCCTAGGTGTGGGGAAGGTGTTTGTTTGTAGCTGACGCCAGGATGTCGCCTCTTCTCTCGTTGCACGGAGGAGGAAAGGCTCGTCGGGTGAGTCGCGTGTGCTGTAGAATGGAGTTGTATCACAGCAGTATGCGCCCCGGGTAATAATCCTCCTGTGGCGCCCGGGAAGCATGGGCTCAGGCGACAGCGTTAGCTCGCTGATTGAAACGAAGAGAGTCGTGTCCGGCAGTTCAACATTAGGAAGGTGTTATGGCGTATTGCTGAAATTACATTTCGCCATTAAAACCTTAATTTTCAGATTGGACTGCTGCGGAAGATGACATATTTAACCGCGTCTGTGAGGCTAAACCGCATACAGCGTCACTCGCGTGGGCCAGGTTTGTTAAGCCGGCCCCCTTTTCTTTTTGCACATCTTCGAGCGTGCTACCTTTTTCCCTTGATGCTAACGATGAAAAACGTCCTGCTTTCGACTCCTACGTGTTTTCTTTCTGGTCAAAATATTCATCATCACTAAATCTTGGAAGTGTTTTTAAAATGTCGCTTTAACAAACTGCCCCTAAATAGTGCTAAACTAGTGCTAACTTGGTGCTAACAGCTCTTCGTTGTTTGCCCTGGTTCGTGGTTGGTGCACAGTCTTTCATCGCATTTCGCGCATAGTTTTTAAGCCAACACGGAGGGCATAGATTACAGCTGTTATTTTCTTGTCTTTTATGTTCGTGTTTTTATTTGTAGTCTCACCTAACTGACACTAATGTCGGTTCTTCGCGGTGACAGGTGGCGGCCGCAAGACTAAAACCCGAGGACCTGTGGAAACTAGAGTTCCCCGCGAGCCAGGACCATTCCAAGACGACCAGCATCGACCAGCTGAGCATAGGCAGAATGAGCAGCAGTGGGGGCAGCTGCAGTACGCTTCCCGAATTCGCGTCTCAGTTCAGCCCGCCCGTGGTGAGAACGGGCAGTGTCACCTCGCCTCTGCTTACGTACCCAAGGCCTCCCACCTCGACCAACTCGGACGACTGGGAGGTGCAGATGCTGGTCGAAGAGTTCGAGAAGAAGGTCAAGGAGGAGCAGCAGAGTCCCGCCAGCCGGAGGCACTCGAGCTACGAGCCTCTGTCGTGGAGCAGAGTCCTGTCCAGGAATTTGACCCTCGGTGGAGAGCTTCGCAGACACCACGCCAGGACCGCCTCGCCCTCGCCCTTCAGCTCGCAGGAAGAAGGTCGAAGGCGGCACCTGCGACGGAAACACAGCCTCCGGGACGACCGGCTCCTGCGAAGCCTGGCCAGCAGGCAAGCAGCAGGGACAACGGACGCGCGGCCAAAGCTGGCCCGATTCGCCTCCCTAGATGTGCCTCGGTACCACCGACAGCAGAAATACGTGCTGCAGAACCACCATGGGGAAGAATCCGGTGAGCCAGCGGCATTTACCGACAGCGGCGCCAGCGAGCACCTCCGATCTGGCTCGTCCAGAGCCGCTCTCAAGCGGCGAGCCTTCTGGCAGTCCAGGCAACGACACAGCACCTTCTTCTCCGGGCAGACAGCCCTCGGAAACGACAAGCAAAGGCTACTTGGAGCTTGGAGAAGCCTCGATGAAGAGTGTGAGCCCGAAGACGACCACCACAGGCTCCAGGAGACGTCCTTCTCCAACGAGTGCCTCTGGCAGCCTCCTCCAGCGTACAGCCCCGCGGCGACGCTGCTCAAGAAGCAGACGTCCACGGCGTCGGTGTCGTCCGCCTCCCACATCGCGGGCTGGCCCTCCACTCCGTGCCTACCCACCATCAAGGAAGACACCGGTGCGGCCGCGGGTTCAGCACGCCGCGACTTGGCAAAAGCTCGCAAGCTGTCTTCGAGCGGCTCGCGGAGCTACAGCGAAAATTGTCTAGCCGACGCAGACGTGACCGAGAATCCGCCGATCTCCTTGACACGCCGAAGCTCGTCGAGTGGTGGCGGCACGTCTTCATCGGGATCCTCGACCGAGACCACCATCCAGGAGCCGCTGCACTGCTCACAACGGAGGCAGCAGCAACAATGCACTTCTCCGAGGACGACTGTGGCAATGACCGAGACGATCGCGCGATCGACGGGAGGACTTACGACCGTCTCGGCAGTGCAGGGAAAGGCAGACAGCGTAGCGATATCTATACCTGATACCGAACCCATCTGGAGTTTGCCCTAGCGCTGTAAGAGGGACGCACGCAGTTTCACTCTAGAAAGCGAACGACGGAGGCGGAGAGAGTACGTAGTGCCTTCCTCGGTTCGTAAATCACTCTTGGAGAAGGAAAAGGGGGCAGAGAATCTGTGCATAGGTACCCTAATGGCCTTGAGCGTATACTTGCTAGTTGAAGGAAGCAAGAGTGTATGCCACTGGCTGCCTTCTGAGCCAGCCAAGCTTCGCGCCTTTGTACGAATGAGCTTTGTCGCATGTTGAGGCGTTTTGTACGCCATATCCATCGCCGAAGTTTGAAATTCGCCTTGTTTCTTGCTGCGCAGTCCCACCATTCCCGAGTTTTAGAGTTTGGCTGTCTGGTCCTGTCCGCCCCTTGCGTGAAGATGGCCTCTGGCAGTTACAGAATACAGGCACGAGGAAGTCTCTAATTTGACGATGGTGTCAGGCCATTCCCTCCAGCGTAATGGTTCCTTTACTAGCTCAAGAAGAATAAGGTAGGTGTATGAATGTTGTGGCAAATGTGGCCTGGTATAATCAAGCAAGGAACAGTCTGCTCAGCGTGTCAGCAGACAGGCTCGCTTTCGCGAGGTTCGCGCTTGTGTAAAATTGTATACGAAATTCGTAACAAGGCTAACAGATAGTACGATAAAGAGTGGCCACCGTAGCAGGGTTGCAGCGTGCTTTTAGGTTCTCGTGTAGTAAGACGTAGGCACAATGTGATGATCTATCCCTAATGGCGTTTTAACGGCATCATTACTTATTTCGTATCTTATTTGCTGTTTCAATCGCGTCTGTACGTACAACCTTCACACGACCTGTGGTTGCTAGAGACTCGAATCGGAGGTATTCACACCGGTACTGCCGTGAGGTCTGAGTTCAGTAGTTGGGATATAGCGTCATTCTAGGCCTTTGGACAATGGTAAATGCTTTTAAGCATAACCCGTCTTCTAGGGCAAGGATGAATGTGGTTGCAGAGAAACCTTAACGCACCTCGCATAATTTTACCTCCTGAGCGCCCACTGTTTCCTTGCAAATACGTGCATTGGTAAATACATGCTACACGCTTCGGTGGTGTTTTTACAAACACCACCGAACACCATCTCCTAACTAACCAGTAGATTTGTTTAGAGTTCTCCGAACAGGAAGAATAAGCGTTTGTCGACTGCGGCCAATTCATTGAAAGAAATGACCTCATGAATATCAACTGACCATTACTTCAAATGCTACATGTTCAACAAGTAGAAGATGCACCGGCTTTACTTGCACGCATCGTGAACGCAACTGTGCAAACATGCGTCCCGTAGATGTGTCTCCGTATCAAACAGAGCAAATAAGCAAAATGCTGCCAATTTTCTTGCGCTTGCACTACATACACGAAAATAACACCTTGTTGATACTCTTTCCGAGCGCTGGTAAAAAGTGCACTGAAATGGACAATGATTTACTTTGGTTGCTCGGTCTCGGTGGCACTTGGGATGCCAACATAATTTCACGCGGAAAACCATGTCGCTCATCGCTATGAAAAGCACTTCGAATAAAGAATATGTATTGCGATGTAAAAAAAAATCATCCTTATGCAGCCACATGGCTGTAAGAAAACGTAATGATCAGTTGAGAGGATTATAAGGCACTGTCTCTCGCTGCAAACAGCTTAACTTCTGGACAGCTTAGCAGAGTGAAGAGTTTACCGGACTCTGTTACTTTTGATTGTCATTGAAAACGGAATAGCGCTGTGGTCCTAACGTTTAGTACCTCAGAGGTATTGTCACAGAGGACGACACCGAGAGGTTAAAACATGCTTTAAAATCGACAGATGCAGTCTTTTTATGATGAGCGTTTGCTATCACCGTCCTCCGCCTACAAAATAAATCGGTACGGGGTTTGGAAACAATTGTTAAATTACTACGGATTATACCGCGTTTATGACAAGCCCGCCGCCGTAAATGACGCGTGCTGTTTGATGCTCCTCTTTCAATGAACGGGGGCTTCTTAGTGTATTCAGTTATTATACGCACGAAGGCGAAGACTAGGCAAAGTGTAAGCCGGTAAGCACGCATCATTGGGTGACGCCAGTTTCTGCACATCGGTTCTTCCTTCAAACTGTTTACCGTTAAACGTATAACCAGTCTGCCCGAGGAGGCCCTGGGCGATGCACCGCAGTACACCAAGCAAGGTACTCACGTGAATTGCGTTGGTGTGGTAAACGCAGACTTACTCCCGTGTCATCGATACTCTTTAACGTCAGCGGTAAAGCAAGCCCGAATGGAGGCAACGGGTTAACTTTCATTTGCAGCTATGATGGTTAACCATGCCAGTCTAACCAAAACCGGTCATAGCACCGGGCTGCGTCTTCCTTAGAGCAGTTGCTCTGTTTCTGTTTCCATCCACAGTCTCCCGGTCCGCTAATTCTTATGGAAGCAACTTTTGTTGTGCCAACTTTTTGGCTCATATCAACGAAGTCCTTCATTCAGCCTTGTGGATGAGTAGGGGCAAAATTTTGGGACTGGTCCGTCTACTGGTTGCGTTTCCAGAACCCTAACTTCGGCTGCGAAAATGGCGTCTGTACCTGACCCTCGTCTCTTTATTGGGCCACCAGCAAGCCGAATATGACTTTTGATAAGCGTCTCCAATTGCAACCAATAATACAAAAACACTTATGTATTGGATATGTAATCTTCTGAAGCACCAAACATTGTAGTGATTTCCAAACCTATAAAGAACGTATCGTGACGGTAGCAACGACTGAATGCATTTGTAGTTTGCAGATCGTAGTAAGCGTGGCAAAAAAAAAAAAGAGAAGGAAGCCAGACACGGTTGACCAGTTTACTCGTAAGCCTATATTTTTTTTTTGCCTTGAAAATTAGTGTTGCAGGTTCATAAAGCTCGGCGATAAAAGCCAAGAATTAGCGCTGCTAAACAACGTCGTTCTGTCGGAGGGTGAAACCTCTCAATGGATCTAGAGCAGTGCGCTCCGCGGGTGCAGAACTGCTTTGGAATGCTCCTCCGACTGCTTTTGGCGGTAAAAAATTCAAATAGCAGATGCACCCCTCTCACGGCCTCTAGCCAAATATAATTCTTTCCTTGAACTATTTGCTTGCAACTACTTCGTATTTCTAGCGGGCCCCATACGTGGGTTCGTGTCGCACGAGGGGATTAATAGCCAACATAGGGTTCGTAAGGGGTCTTTCGGCGTCACGCTCCCCCACCTTCTGTGTCCATGTACATAGCCAAGTTGTGAGTGTCACGTGACCTTCGTCTGAACGTGTTAGCCGCAGCAGAGTGCTCCCGTATAAAGCTTAGGATCACTTTAGAGTCACCACAAGTACAAAACGTGCATGTGAAGTTCAGTTGTTCACCCGTACCTTGCATGCAGAAACTGTTCTCCCCTCCTCGTAGTAAGCCTTCCTTGGCGAGTCGTTACAATATTTTTGCACCATCTGCGCGTCTTTCGCGCATGCGTGTTACTGTTGATGCTGTTTACCGCTTGCAAACGTAGAATGATGTTTTTAACAATAAGTGTAATGCTATTTTCTGCTGCTTTTCCTGTTTTGTGGCAATCGTTACCGGCAAGTTGCAAACACCGACACTCGAAATGCGGCCCTTCACTGACATTTCGTAATGTCGAAAAATAGGCACTCTAAAGGATTTCACATCCCGATCGTAATACAGACGAATAGGCAGCTTCGCTTAATCATACTGTAGGTCGAAAACTGAAAAGAATGTGGGAAGTGGGGTCAGACATTTTGACAGCAGTTTCGAGATTTTTGAATATTTTGTGAGCTTTTAGGCAGGATGCATCAAAAGCCTCATTATAATTTAATAACTCCTTTACAGTGCACTGTATTCTAGTATCTTGATGGGAAATTATGCGTAGTCAGATAAACAATTTCGTACGACGTATTGGCTGCAGCAAAATGGTATCGTCTGGACGACGAATCGATGAGTGTTTGATAAGCCCTGATTGCTGATAATGAGGTTATTTTTTTCTCAGGTAATAGTCACACGACCAATCTACATAGCTCAGAACAGGGTAAATTTCAAATCTGTCATACCGTATTTATTGTTTTAGCCGCAACGTCCATCAAAAACTTGGGTGAAGTATTGCGTCACATCGCATCTCCTTAGTTTTATAATTAGCTGAAGACAAGGAGAGCTTTCCTTTAGCGCTCGAGGCCGGTGATCTCCAACTCAATTTTATTATATTAGGTGCGGACCTCACAATGTCCGTCCGCGTCCATGCGTATAGCATTTACAATCGCAAAAAAAATTTCACAGGCACCGGCAGTGTTCGAGCCTGTGTCTGGTAGACCAGACAGAGTTAGGAGAGAGAGAGAGAGAGAGAGAGAGAGAGAGAGAGAGAGAGAGAGAGAGAGAGAGAGAGAGAGAGAGAGAGAGAGAGAGAGAGAGAGAACGCCTTTAATGAAAGCGAAGAGGTCAGCCCCACTAACGGTAAGGCTTGCTACTCCAGATGGGACAGAGTTAGGGTCAGTCGTCTTACCCATTGGGCTACGAACCTGATCAAAGTCAAACGGCTTACTCCCTCGCCTGTAAAGGTGGGGAGTACCTTAGGGTCTCCCAATGTCCGTTTGCATCCATCCGCGCGCACACCACCATCAAGCGAAAATCAAGCGAAATTCGATTTGAGCCGTGAGTTGCAGTTTCATTTGGGGAATAATCAAGGTTCAACTCACGGCTCAAATCGAATGACGGTCGGGGCGCAAATCGGATGTCACTCGGGGCGCAACTTGGATGTCATTTCGAGTCCCGTACTTCCGCAACCTCGCCATCATCCGGGGAGTGGAGATGCTGCCTTTTTTCATTTAGAAGTAATTGCCCTGGCCAAATGTGTGGGGCAATAAGTAATGGTCTGGAATTAAGTAAAATGTCCAGGTTCAGTGTGTATGGCAAGCGGGGCTGCGATACAAGCGAAGCAACGATATAAACTGGAGACAAGTGCATAGTCAGTGTGCGTACTTCGTAGAAAGGAATTTATGATTAAATTACAGAGGCACGATGATAAAAAAACGCGCATTAAGGCCCAATAAAACAAAGGCAAGCAAAAACGGAATGAAGTTTATGTTGCTTGTGAAGTATTTTTACATCATTCTATTTAGTCTACCAGACGGAACCGACTGTACCAGAATTAAATGCAGAGGCACGCATGGCAGCGCAGCATGGCATTGAGCAAGACTAAAACTTCCTTTTTTGTTTACTAACATGAATCTGTTTCAACAATTCTGAGTTTTCTTTGAAACATATCTGCTGGCGAAATTCCATGAAACATGCAGTCGCACTAAAATCGATTTTTACAAACCGTCGTTCGCAATTTCGCAAGCCAGCTTTTTAGCTCGTCTTAACTGCACTGTGGCTGAATTGCAAAATACACGAGAAGGACCGAATAAGCAACTGTGGTAAGAGGCGAAGTTTGGAGGACCTTGTCAGCTTCCCCCTTCCCTCTCTCCGGCCTATTCATTTTGAATTTGCAGAATTGTCGTCTTCTCGCCGAGAACTCGTGTTTAGACAGCTACAGTAGCCTCACTGTAAATTCAATTGGTGTCTCTTAAGACGACGGAGGAGTCGCTCCCATAACGAACAAAGAGGAACAGTGGCAGCCAAGTAGCTGTGTGAACGTCCCTAGCAACAGCATGACGAAGTGCCTCGCAGGCTTGGGGTTTACCCTCCGCCGCAAGTGACACCACGCAGTCTCCTTTTCTGCCATCTACTGGGCAACGATTGGGGTTTTAATTCAGATTCAACGCGTGCATTGAATGCGTTGCATTCTGTCAAAGGGAAAAGTGGTAGTCCCAGACATCCACAGCGGCAAAAAATATGTGCAATGCATCCTCAAAGCAACTCTTAATTTTCGGCAAGGTTGAAGAAACGCAAAGCGTCGGAAGAGAGCGCCTTATAAGGGTGCGAATGACAATACGAATATTTCGGTCAAATGAAAAGCTCGTAGCCTGCCCTCCTCTTTATCAATTATGCTCGAGGTTACCGCTGTGGCGAAGGGAAGTCAGGCTATTTGGTGAAACTAACTTCTTATCTTGGATTGGTTTCGAAACCGATCCCATTTAATTATCTGCTTCGACTTAGTGCGCCGAGTTGCGAAGAACCGCAGCCCACTACAGGACCTCGATCTTGTATTCTAGACATGGGAAGATCCAGCTGTAGTTTTTATTTTTTAAGAAGGCGAATATGACGTTTGCAAACTTGAGCTCTGTTAATCCGAGATCGCAGGCTATCTTTAGAGATTGCAGCCCCATTAAAACTACTTGGCATTTGTTTTTATTTGTTGAGTTTGAAGTTCTTTCCTTTAAAAATAACGTAGGTTATACAAAAGCCTCATAATTTAGGCTTTGGATGGAGATTAAATTGTTTAAACAGCACCGGTCTCGAGCGTTACGTGAGAATGATGATTATATTGACACTGTCTTGCCTTGCTAAATAAGGAACGAAAAGAAGCGGGCACAGCAAACTGCAACCAAGGACAGATACCCTGCATTTTCTAAGTGGACAAGAATTTACAGTAAACTGCAACCAAGGACAGACACCCTGCATTTCTAAGAGGACAAGAATTTACCGTGGCTAATGGCTATAAAGTTTTACAATTACTCATCACAGCATTTTTCTTAGTGTTCGCTGCGAGCCTAGCCTACGGGTAGAAGCACTGAATTTCTGGAATATTTGTAGAGGCCGCGTATAATACTGCGAACGCTAAGCAAATAGATTGAATTACCGAAACACAGATCTCAAAAGTACTATGCACAGAGAAGCAGCAGAAAAATATCGTTTTCTAAAACTCTACCCTCCCCCTTTCCCACCCCACGGCCCATTTGTTTGTTTAAGCAACGTCCCGTAAGAGTGTTCCAACGGTGTGTATTCCGTCAGTATAGGTAGCCGTTGTGCGTTTTGTGGATCCTCGAGCGTCCGTCTGCGTGCTACCCAGCGACGCAGCATGGCGAGAGTGACGTATGTTAGCGCCGCTGTAACGCGTCGCATTGTGTCATAGAGGAGTCCGTCGTCGTCGTTGTCCTTGCATATGCCCCCGTACATGTTGCAGTTTTGACGCGAAGTAGCAGTGAAGCGTCGCGCTGTTCATATCCCTACTCAGGCGTGAAACCGAAACTATGTAACAGGCTACTACTTAACGCGTACGGACGAGCAAAATGTCTATGTACGTTCTGTAAAGACGAACTAGAAATAACCAGAATTTGTTTTTCCACGGACTTTCTAGTATTTCAAGCTTTTAATGTTCGCAAAATTTACACGGGGTGCGCGTAAGGATTAGGCGTTCCAAATTTACACGTTGAAGATTAAGCGTTCGAAAAAACGATAGTGTGGATTAGATGAGCCCGCCGTAGCTTATTTAGCAGTTGACCTAAAGCTGTGCAGTCTGCGGTTTTCGCTTCTGGCTTCTATCAGAAACACTACCGCTGTGCCACGTTTTTTGAAATTGTGGACCGCTTAAACTGCAAGGAAGAATGTTCTTGCCCCTTGCCACTTCGGATTCGTAACACTCAATACTTGATGATCTCGTACGTCACCTGAGCACGAAGTGACGAGTTCAGCTCTCGGCTGCGGTGGCGGTGTCTCCTATGATCACGAGTTACGAAAATTTGTGGGCACGGCGTAAGTTCACGTGGTCACAGTAAATGCAGAGAAGCCCTTGGTTCACGTCGTAGCCGATGCGCTGCAGCCACATTTGCAGCCCCAGATCTGAGCCTACCATTTTGCTCTAGCTATTATCCCTGCATTTTCGAAGAGCTCAGTAACTTTCCGCCGTGTTTCTCGTTGGCGAAGCTTTAGCACGATGCCACAGTCGGGTATATCTGATGAAACCAAAGTGCGAAAATCGCCTTGAACTAGAACATTTCACCCTTTACGGTCATGGCCCATTCGACTATTGTTTCTTCTGTCCGTGCAAAATAGCCTGTGCAAAGAACTAGTTCTTCCGTCATCACTGGTGAACCCCTGTAGCATTGTGTTCGCGACTAAACCGCACTTTCCGTTGCGTCGTCAGCGGAATCTAATATGGCTGAAAAGGAGTGTCCAGGAAATCCCTAAAGCATCACTGCGAGCAGGCCTAGTTGGAACTGATTCCTTTTGAAGGTATTAGCGCACAGAAACGGGGACGAAGGCGCTTTTCCTTGTGTTCCCTTCTTTGTCCCCGTTTCTGTGAGCTAATACCTTCAAATTAAATCCCTAAATCTCATCAAGTAAAAGATGAGTATCTCCGAGACCGAGCAATTCAAAGTTCTTCGGGACGCCTTTCGGTGCACGCAGACACACATGCATGTCACACCCGATGTACAGCTTTTTGGAGGGCTTTTCCCTAACAGCCACATAAATCTTTGAACAAATGAGTATGAGTCAGTGCACCCGAGGAAACGACGTTGTACGCGGCAAAACATAAGGCGAAATCGTTTCTCGACTATGAAAAAGCGCAAACTTCCAGAGCTTCCAAAAGGAAACAAAAGCTGCCGTCACGAAGCAGCCTTCCTGAAATAACAAGAAAGAATAAAAACAGCGCTAGTATTCTATTATACGCTCTATAAACACTGCACTGAAATACGGGGTGGGTAAATTCCATAGGTCTCTACCTTTTCATATATATATCTTATTTCACAGCAAGGCTTTCATCGTCAATGTGATGCGGCACAGGGAGTGCGGCACACATTTGCGGTGCTGAGCTCACACGGCAGGCAGATTAGGAGTTACGGCACTGATCATTACCCGTACAAGTTTGTGACGATGTGACGAGAGGCTATCGTGGAGAATGGCCGTATCATAAAGACAAAATTAACTAGGAAAATAACAGTAATTGCTGGTGTATTAGGCACAATATCACCTGCAATATGGGCTTCTCTAACCACGAACGACAAGAAGTCCAACACGGAGTTCTTAATAAACTATCTACACCTAGAATCCACAGATGTAGTGATATAGTTTGATTTCATAATAAGATAAGGAGAGATAAATTCCAGGTAATTTTTCGCATCTAAATTTTTGTCGACTGGAACGTCTATAAACGTTTGAAGGTATCTGAAGTGAACTTGTTGAAGCCTTATTTGCGACTGCATTGCTCAGTTTAGCTCCTGCAATCCGTTACTTGACTGCTTAGGGGAAGCCTCGAGCCTTAGTTTATCTGTCATGGGCGAAAGAATAGAATAAATAGCATGCGCAGTTCACGGCCTCCCTGACGCTTCCATCTTTGAGCTACCCATTTCGACAGTGGCATGCTGAAATAGTGCTACTTTAGAATTTTGTTTAGCAGCCAGTGAACCCTTGCAGTTTTTTGGGGGGCACGGCTGCAACAGAGAGCATGACCCTGAGCGTTCAGGAGGCAGGTGTACTTTGCGCAACTAGAATGTGGAAGGCAATCAAAATAGTTATATCATAGCAGAACTGAATGAATGAATGAATGCGAGAAATCGTATGTCTTAATGCGCCACTATCGAAGACAGATAAAACCGCATGTAGACAGCTTCCAACTCCACCTTACAAGCTCAACGGCAGCTTCCATACCCTCGAACTACCAATGCCAAGAGAGCAGACATGAGTGCCGCACTAACCCAGGACTACCACAACACACTATTGACGCGCCATGACATTGACGCGAATATATATATTCTGACTGGTTACATGAAAGCGCGGTTAACGTATGAGCATCCTACACACGTCACAGCGCAAGAAAGCAACCTTATTAAGACACCCGGGTTCATCCGGCCACACGTAGTGTCCGAAAGAAGTGACGATGCACAAAATAAAGCGCAATAACCGATGTCACGGTGATAACGTCTTGTACAGTGTTTTAAGCTCCTCTCGTTCTAACACTCACTCCTCTATTCCACGAATCTCCCGTTTCAGCCCCCAAACTAGTTAACAATCAAATATTTGGCGTTATGCAAATACATTAACTTGTTGCTTAAAACGTTGTTTCCTACACGTACCACAGTGAGCTTTTTTTCTTAACGAAGCAAATTGCGACAAGAAACGGAGCAACAGATCAGGAGTTTTTTTGCGTAAAAACACTCCTGTTTGCGAAAAGCATTACCTCATTCGAAAAGATAACAATACTCCTCCTGTGTCAGTGTTTGTGAGCTATACTTTGAAATCAAGCATCTATACGCAAATACATTCATATAGTTCTTTGTCGTCACGATATTAAGAATATACATATAAGGCTGCTTGTTTCAGACGACGAAAGACTGATCTCAACATCGTTTACGGCAATATACTTCATACATCATTAGGCATCCAGCTCAGATCACTTACAACTTTTTCGTGCATGTGAAAGCATTTAGGCAAAAACAACACCAAAGGGCACGTCACCCACCTCTACGTTAATCTAGTCGACCCATTCTTGTTACGTAAACTAATCGCTTTTAGTTTATGTAAGCTCCTTTCGTTCAACGTGAATGACTGGCAGGATGTCATCGCCGCTTCCAGGCATAGCTCATAGGTTTGACCGGACTGTTTGTATCCCATCACGCGAAGGAGAGCTGGCAGGCTGACCGAACAGTTGAAAGCCCCCGTGTACAGTGAACGAATGTATTACGTGTCATTTTTTGGCTTGACATAGGATTTATTTTTCTAGGAGAGCTATGAATTGCCGCGGCAGATCTTTCATGCGGAAGCTCAATCTGCCAACTCGTTACAGCTTTTTCGATCGTCCCGCTTCTTTTGTTCCTTCGCGGCTTCTCTTTCAAGCGCAGCTTGTTCACACTCACATCTCCAGTGCCTTCATTGAAATACACGCGCACTACATGAGCAGATAAGCATTAAGAGTTTGAACAGAGAAGGAAATGTATCGCTCTTATACGCTTGAGGTACCAAGCAGTGTTTCCCTCACAAGCACCCGTTACGCGAGAAAAACTAAAAATCACAAGAGTACCGGAGTGACTTCGAACCGAGGAAGGCAGTGAATAATCTTTCTGTTTTTTTACATTTTTTCTCTTTTTTTCGTTCGGTTGTCGCCCTCTGACGAGTGCACTTTGCACTGCTCTCAATAGCGTTTCTCCCCAGTTTCGGTTGAGAGCATGCTACCGTTGCTCGCGACGCTATATTTCCTTTTCGCCAAGGCAGCGCTGCAATAGAGGCATGATAGAATGTATGTATTTTCAAAAGTCTTTAACAAATCAATTTTTCTCACAGAAAATGTTAAAAAAAAAGCTAACCGTGTCTGTGTCTCTTTCCTGCAGTGTCATCGAATTTTCGGTAAATCAGTTTAAGGCTGTGTTTCGCTGCCAACGCCAATGGTGACTGACAGCCGACAGGTTTCCCATTGGCTTACTTCTATAGATGTCTTCCTGGGTATAATTTTCCCCCTTTTCTTACGAGTCGATTGTTACGAATTTAGAGTGGCTGTATTAATTCGAATTTTTCTGTGTAGGAAGTAGGCAGCGTCCTAAGCCGATTTCCCGTGAAATTCACGGCACCGTTACATCTTTACAACACGCTACAGCCGAATTATAATTGCACTCTACGTGTGCGTTAAAGGTATTGTTACGTGGCGGCAGGACATAGGAAATGAACCGTGGAAGATATGAGTGATGTATTTACACTACATACACGATGTCGGCCACGAGAGAGCTCGCACAGATGGCTCTTTTTCCCCTTCTGCTCCGTAGTTTGGGCATCAGCTCTCTTCCTCTTCTTCTTCCCGTGACACATCCCCGTAGTCGAAAGCGACCGTCCCGGTCGCGTATTTCAAGACGCTGCGCTGCACAGAGCACCCACCTGACATGTCTGTTCGCGCGATGATGAATGGTAATTTAACGTGGTCATTGGCTGCGCCCCAAACCTAAAGCGAACTAGAACATACCAAATCACCGTTATTAACAAAACCAACGCGTAGATTAGAGCTTATAAAAAAATAAAAGGTAAAAAAAATTAGGCAATGAAAAAAAAAACTAAGAAATACACCTGCTGGGGCTCGAACCCAAGCCGTCAGCGCCAGTACTCAGTACTCTACATCGAGGACACAGAGGCCGAACTGTGGGCTTGTATTAGCAGGCTCTCAAAAGAATAGCGCGCGCAGTGACATCACACCTGTCACGTGGGTGCTCTGTGCAGCGAAGCCTTTGGAAACACGGTCGAGGCCGTAAAAATTTCTAGACGTCCTCGCTGCCACAGAAGAGGATGATGGTCGTCGTGAGCACTGACCACGAGCAGCATTGTCCGCCGACGCAGTGAAGCAACGTTTAAAGACCTCGGAGACGCGCCGGAGGTCAGGGCGGGGAACGGCTTCGTCTTCTGTCCATGTCGCGGCTGGTCACGTCGATTGGCCGCGCCAGGTCATAGGGTGGGTACACGGGGCTTAGTAATGGTGCGTCCGTGGCTCACAAGGGCTGAAGCGGGCCGATACCATCCAAGAGTCGTTAAGCGAAGTTCAATAGCCGAGACGCAGTTTAGCCGGGACCATAATAGGGATAAACTCCGCAACCACCACCAAATGATACTAGGTGGAGCGGTGTTTCCAAAAGAGTATTTACAATACTTATTTACAGGCTAGTTATTACAAAACACACGGTGGAAGAGGGCACCGCGCAAGCCGGGGGACGAGCGGCACACCGTCAGTGTTCTCTTCATGTCCCTCCTCCATGATGATTCCTGCGTAGTACGGCACATGTAGCGTCCTCTCTGCAGGGAATTTATTGAATTCTGCGTAACAGTATTTTTGGTGAGCAGCCACCCGGGGTGTCGACAGCAAGAGATTTCTGCGCGAATCTGAAGCCTATACGCGTACTTTGAACCGGTGAAAAAATAGGTACTCCTGGCCGATCATCTGGACGACAAATTCTGTGGTAAGTAGCGAGTGAAAATCTACTGAGAGTTGACTTCTTCAGTGAATTTTCCAGGCTGACAAAGCCAGTGGATACACTGCCTTCGGATCATTGTGCCCCCTGAGGGACGTAAGTAGTTTGTATGCTTTCACCGTGATTTTACACTGTTGCTAGTTTCACATTAAAGAAAAACAGTTACAAGAAGCTGTGGAAAGCAGTAACATGACCAAAATTGCGACAAATTGTTTAGGGTTACGCACGATCGTGCTCTGCCGGGCACATAGTAAAGTTTCAGTATTGTTGTTTATTTGCATAGTTGCGCTGCTAGTAATCGTCGTCATATGCATTGAAGACGTCGTCGTCTTATTCGCGGCGAGTGGTGGATGCAAAGTCATCCCCAGCATTCTACACATCCACCAGCTCAACTTGCGAAGCTTGCACCAAGTCTCGTAAGGCTTGAACCATAGCGAAGGTGCAGGATTCCTTTACACGTGAGCACTTATATAACCATCACCACGCATTTATACAAGTTTGAAACTGTTTGTTTACCTGTTCCGTCATTGCTTTGCACTGTGCTAGTACTAGTCATTGTCATATGCACCGATATCGTCGTGTTCCTTAAGCCAAGAACTGCGTGGCGGTAGCGCTTGACGACAGTATTGGAGTTTTTCTTTTTCCTAAATCCACTCGGCGATCCTGGGACTCGGCGGTCGCCGCGAGGCACGCACTAACGAACGCTCGGCATTTTCGTGCTCCTCGTGGTTTCTGCTTTTTTTTTTGCTAAAGTTACTGCGCGTGCCGGAAACGCTCGGCTGTCGCCGCGAGGTACGCGCTCAGGAGCGTTCCGCATTTCCTTGGAACTTTTTCCTGTTACAGCAAACTTGCGCTTTGTACAACAGCTCTTCTCTTAAAAAGATAAGAAACCTGGTGTTTTACCACTTCGTAAAATTATTTGTTCTGAGATAAGAAGTCATGGCAGGTACTTGTGTATAATGTAATGGGCCCATTCTTTAAAGAGCCTTTGAGGAAATAAATGCTCGCTTTTAACTACCTATCATTTCACTAAACGGATCAAGTTCTTCCGGAAGATATCGGAAGATGTCGCTGCCGACATACGGCACGTGCATCGGGACCTATCTGCAAGTGGCTACCGTGACTCGTTTGTGCGCAAACGAGTCACGGTAGCCACTTGCAGACAGGTCCCGATGCACGTGCTGTATGTCGGTAGCGATATCTTTCGGTTTTTTGCACACAGTTTGCGGTTTTTTGCGTTCGGCTCACAGGCGAGGAGACTACAGACCTTTTGTGAGAGCCAGGCTTCACAGAGTTGAAATGCAGATAGCGACCCGTGTGGGTACTCTTACTATGCAAGATTAAAGTCAATGATTTTCCTTCTCACTTTACAAGGACGTAGAGGAATGGAAGCTGCCCGTGCTGCTCCTCTTCTATGGTAAACTTGATTGCATCACCAATGCTGTTCAGGTGTGCTGTGGACGCAGCCAGTGCCTCCTCCTTGATTACGCTGAAGCAATCTTCTACGTAACGTGGAAAGGTTTTGCGCGCAGGACTGAACGAATTCAGTGCACGTTGCTCAAGCCACTCCGTCGTAAGGTTTGCCGCCGTGACCGATACGGCCGCGCCCATCGCTGTCTCGTGCACCTGCCTTTAAAAACAGTGCTCGAACGTGAAGTACGTGTTCTCGAGGCAGAACGTCAGCAGGCGTCGCAAATCCCGGACTTCAATAGGGGTACGCTCGGGCAAAGTTGCGTCCATTTCGAGGGCTGAGACGCATGTGTCAACTGCCAAACACGTTGGTATGCTCGTTAAAAAGGACACGATGTCCAAAGACACCAGAATGTTGCTATCTTCGAGGGAGGTGTCCCGTACCTTGTCTATGAAGTCTCCAGAGTGGCGAACGTGCGTTGCGCTGTTCCCTACAAGTGGTCGCAGTACGCCATGCAGGTACCCGGACAGCTTGTGTAGCGGTGAGCGAGTGTAGTTTACGATGGAGCGCATCGGTACTTCTGGCGCTCCGTGGAACGCCAGCTTGAACGTTTAGCACCGTCAGGTAACATACGTCCCAAGAATCGTGCTCCGATACCGTATGTGCCTGGACTTAGCGAGCACTTGGCGTATGTTCTACGCCCATACAATGTCCAGTTAACGCACGTGCCAACACAAAAGGTAAGGCACTTCCTCGTGAACGTCAAAGACAAGCCAACAAAATAAATGTTCCCAGGAGTTATCTACAGCATACCCTGCGCAGATTGCGATCGAAGCTATGTCGGAGAGACAGGAAATTTCCAGCAAAGGCCCAAGCAGCACATGTACGACGCGAAAAAGAAAAACGTATCGTCTAACGCTCTGGCCGAACACGGTATAGACTGGGCCAATTCGAAAATAACGGAAAAAGAGAAGAATTGGACCTCACGGTTTTATCTTGAATCCCTGACAATCCAGACCACGGAGCACACACTTAATCGCAATGACGGCAACTTCCCACACGTCTACGCTTATTGCCTACGACACATCTTGAATCCAACATAACCAGATCACATTCGCCCCCTCAGCTCATTGTGAACAAGGCTCCCGCACGGGAGCCGAAACATCTTTGTTCGTTTTATAAACACTCGTGGTAGCTGTCAGTTTTTCATTTGTGTCAAGCCTAGAATATAGCCTTCGCAGTTTCACTGCTCCAAAATTTCCGCATTCGGCTGAACTGTATCCTCGGCCCTTTCGCTTCCCCAAATTTTTGCGGTTGTCCTGTCTGTAGCCTTCCCCCTTTTGCTGCCCCAAAATTTCAGCTCTCTTCTGGACTATATCCTTCGCACTACGGCTGCCCTAAATTTCCGCTTTAGACTCGACTATAGGCATGCCACTCTAGCTGCCACAAAATCTCCGCTGCCATCTGAACTATACCCTAGGCATTTTTGCTGCCCCAAAATTTCCGTTGTATTATTGACTATAACCTTCACACCTGCCACTGCCGTCTGCATTATAGCATCCGCACATTCGCCGCCTTAAAATTTTCACTGTATTATGGACTATACCCTTCGCACTTGTGTTGCCCCAAAATTGCCGTGCTCGTGTGTACTATAGCTTACGCCATTTCAACACCCCAAAATTTCCACTGCCGGCTGGAGTATAGCCTTCGCACTTTCGCTGCCCCGAAAATTTCGATGTCATCTACACTATGACCTTCGCACATTCGCTGCCCCATAACTTCCGCTGTAGTCTGGACTATATGGAGCCTTGGCACTTTCGCTGCCCCAAAATTTCGCTGCCTGGACTATATCCATGGCCCTTTCATCGCTTTCAAATTTGCGCTTTTGGCTCTGCTATAGCGTGCGCACTGTGGTGCGCCGAAAGTTCCGCTGTCGACTGTGCTAGCGCCTTGGCGCTTTCGCCGCACCAAAATTTCCGCCGTCGGCTTGCCTATACAATTAGAACTTCTGCTGCTCCAGGATTTCTGTGGTCGACTGTGCTAGCGACTTGCCACTTTCGCCGCCCCAAATTTTCCGCTTTCGTCCTTGCACTTCGCCGCTCCCAATTTCGACTGTCGGTTGGACTAATAGCCTTGGCACTTTTCCAGATTCCCGAAAGCCGTTTGCTGGCATGCGTAGCATTGTTTTTGGGATGTTGAATGAGGCACCTTGCCGTCTGACCATCGTATGCTTTGCCACAGGTCAGGTGTAGGACGTATCCCCGCCCACTTCACACTCAACACTTTTTTGCAGGAAGTGCTCGAGTCGGCATTCATCTTTCATGACTTTGTGCTCCCTGTTTTTTTTGTTTTTTTTTCACACATTCCTTCTAACTTGACTGGCACAGAAAACACAACATTCAGTTTATGCATCGCGTCTACCTTCTTTACTTTGTGGTACACCATATGGACTTACTGGGCTACCGCATGTTTCTCTTATGCCTCTTTGTGCTGTGTTTCTTTTAAAGCGAAACTTTTGTGTTCTCAGTGATGGCGTCAATATCGTGAATACGCCCTGCAGCAAAGTCAACTTTCTCTGACGATGATGATGATTGTGGGTGACGTGTAGCATTATTAAAGCCTTGCCTGCGAAGCTGGGCGACAGTTCCGTTACGCCCCCTACGGTAAAGATTGATGTACAGCAGTGGGAGGAGATGACACAGGCGTGCGGCAACGCGACGTAAATAGACCTAACATTATGTAAGGTGAAGATCGACAGCCGTTACCCACAGGCCGACGTAGGATGAGAGGGGCATTGCTTTGCGGACCGTAAGGCTGTTAGCCGTACGTGAAGCCTAACTTCCCAGTTAGAGGATTAGGGAGTTAGGTCTAACGTCACATCTTGTGGTTTAACACCTCAAACCGGCATTCACTCAAAAACCTGCTCACGGAATGCCAAGTAGCGGGTACCGTAAAAGTTCGTTAACTTCGCACTTGTGGGATCGCGAAAAATTGTTGAATTATCCAATTGTCGAAATTCAAATGAACAACAAAAACGCGAAACTTCCACATCATGACGTACCTTTATTTGCCAAGGAAGTTTGTAATCTTCATCTGTTTTTTTCGGGCGAATTTGAGCTGCGACAATAGCTCTAATAGCTGCCAGATGCTCCGTGGCACACGCACCATGCGGAATTTTGCTCACAAAAGTCCTCTGGTACGGAAAAGGCTTATGCGGCTTCTTTTACCGTGCGTTTCCGTAATTGGGGCAGTTGGTCACAATCGTCACCTTTTGACAAATCGTCCTTGTCAGCGCCTATCACGTCTTCTTCGGTCCCCAGCTTCATGGATGGATGGTAGCGGATTAACCTTTTCTATCAGGTGGCAGCTTGCGGCACCCAGCCTATACATCTACCGGGGTCGGATGATGGCGATGCCCGTGCGGTTGGCCTATGCGGCATTTCTTTTTTTCAGCTGTGCAGTAGCGATGCTCTTGGCAGGGTTTTTTCTGTTTCCTTTTTTGCTCTCTGCGCATCGACTGGGGGAGCTCATAGGCTGTGACGCTATGTCGAAATAACCGATACGCGCTAAACTTTTGCCGAAATAACGAGAGTTCCGCTCCATAGATTCCTGTATATAATTGTAGCAACCAAGCACGCAGGTTCGATTAACCCATTTTCCGAATTGACCGGGGTAGAATTAACAAGATTCCACTTTACCGGATCCGCTCCGCACACCCGAAATCCAAACGTTAGGCCTACGGGGCACACACGAGAGTTGCTGTTGGTATTCTAGAAAAGTACCGTAATTACCCGATTCTAACGCGCACCTTTTTTCCGGAAAAATAGGCCGAAAAATCGCATGCGCGTTAGAATCGGATACGAAACCGAAACTGCCGAAACAGCGGAAATTTAGTCCCACCCATCGCCGTCGCCATCTCAATATGGCACCAAAGCCTTTAGCAACGATTTTTCGAACGCAGGAAGCATAAGCGCCTAGGCTTTTCTATCCGCGTTCACACAAATCGTCAAATCGTTCCACTTGCGCACTTGATAACAGCAATGGCAGCAGCGGCTCTCACGCGTTCAAAACGAGTGGTCGGCTGAAGCGTGCGCCTCTGAAGAAGCTCGCGGGATGGGCGTGCAGGCGTGGGCCATGATCCCATCGACCATGGTTGAACGTTCGTTCAGAGTCGCGAACGCTCTTGACGGCACCGAGGACGAGATGTTGTGATCAGCGGAAAGCGACGAGGAGTGAGATGAGTGAGATTACTTCGGGAAATAAATCGTCCATTTCTCCCGCATTCGTTTGTCTGGGTCACAAAGTTCCGTGCGCGTTACAATCGGAGGTGCAATTTTTTTCGGGTTTTTTTGCCAGGAAAATCGGGTGCGCGTTAGAATCGGGGGCGCGTAAGAATAGGGTAATTATGGTAATGCGTACCTTTAGAGTAGCACATACTAGCAGCGTTGGATTTTCCATCCATAGAATCCATCACGTGAAAGCTTCAAGCTCAACCATCGTCGTCGTCAGACGGGGGGGGGGGGTGCACGATTTTTTTTTAAATGCGAATGCATTTCTTAGTCGGGGGTTGTCGTGCTCCGTCGGCGTGCGCCTGCATTCCTCCAGCGCGAGCGCACGTGAGCGCGCGCCTCGTAGTTCTGCCTTCGTCGTCGTCGTCGTCGTAAATGCGAATGCATTTCTTAGTCGGGGGTTGTCGTGCTCCGTCGGTGTGCGCCCGCAGGTGTTATCTCTCCGCGCTCCTCCTCGCCCCTAGCAACAGCTGTGGCGCGCCTAGCAACCGGAGCAGGTGGTAGATCGGGCGGGAGTAGCGGAGGGCAAGGGGAGAGGAGGAGCGCGCTCGGGCGTGTTAGGGCGCTCGCATCGCGGAGCTCGGGCGGAGTAGCGGCGAGTGAGTGGAGAGAAGGAGCGCGCTCGGGCGTGTGAGGGCGCTCGCATCGCGGAGCTCGGCTGGAGAGAGCGCTCGCGCGCGGGGCGGGCGTGTTGCGCGGGTCTCTCTCTCCTCTCCGCGTACCCTCTCTCCGCTCGCTGCGCTCGGAAAATGTATATAAATGCAGTGGAGCGCACGCCTCTCTCCGTTACTGCTTGCCGCAGCGCACTCATCGGTGTACCCAAAGCATTCGCATTTCCACACGATCCCCTTCGGGGAGGTGGAGGGAGTTTTTTTTCATGTTCCATTTTTTTTCAGTAAGTGAAATCGCCTTGCTGCATGGGTAGCTGCTTGCTTTTAGGTGTTTTAACCGGAGTGCAAAGCTTTCTTTGCATCTGTAGACACGCAATATTTTAATCGCTGTTGTCATGCATGTCTTACCGATGAATTTATTCGTTTTACTTCGTTTCAAATGTTCTGTGCAGCACAGTGGATGCTACATTGTTATCAACAATCTACCCGCATAATCGCGTCTAACTTTCCATGACATTCTCCAGCGGTCGGTTGCAGAAAAGCGACAACAAGGTTTGAGGCCTTGGAAGGACTTTTCTGTCCCCCCGCTTCGCAGGGGTAATCTAAGGCCCCAACGCATGTTCTCGCGTTTCTTCAACGGGCACCGTAGAGTGTCGCCACGAGTTACCTGACGCTGGTAGATTGTTGGTAACAATGTGCCGTTTGCTCTTCTGCACGTCGCCTTAAAAATAAACTATAGCTTTGCGTGTGCAGAATCATAGTGACGTAACCCTCATCAGAAGAGCACACTGGTTTCGGGTGACGTTTCGGCTCATTAGTCCCATGTTCGACGAAATATACCAACGCACAGGCGCCGCAGGAGAAGAAAGCGTTACATGCTTCGATGTAAAAGGACGAGACACGAAGAGCACCCAGTGCTGTTTTTCACGCTAAGGGAACGCTTTACCCTTCAATACACCATGAAGCAACTAAATTTGCTCTGATTTACACATGAACTACCAAGCTGCTGAGCATAAAATGTTATATATGTAATGAAACATACGATACTTAGGGTTGCGAATGTGACATGGCATTTTTTCCATGTGATGACATTGTCAGAGACAGAAAGAAAAAAAGGTAAACGAAAATGACGCGCGCCCAAGAAGCATTGCCGCCGCCAGTGTGCACGCAGTCAGACGATTGAACCCTTCGGCCATAAGCTAGTACCTTCAAGGAACATGGTAGCGTCGAAGCAGTCAGTCTTTTGCTGCGGCAAGCTGGCATCAGACATCCTCAACGGAGAACACGTGGACTCTGGAACTCCGCACCGTCCTCAGCGAAGGCGCAGCATCTGCGACAGAAACATGGGTTGAGTCTCTACTACGAAGATACTTTTTTCCGTTCAAACGGGGCCGCCCGTTGGATAGCCGCTGAACTCAAGTTGATGAGGGGTCTCTCACAGCGGTCCATGGAGCACAGAACAGGCCGCCAGACGGTGAGATGACAGGCTCTTGGGCACGATAAAGGGAGCTGACCTTTCAGTAGTAGCTGATCGTTGGCTGGGCCAAGATCAGGAAGGTGACGAGCAGTCCGACGCCGACGACGATGGCGACGCCCAAGACGACGTACTTGCTCTTAATGGAAAGCAGTGGTTTTCTCCGCTGCGGTGGCTCCCCTCCGCCCTCTGAGCGTAGTATCGGGGCCTGGGACCTCGCAAACATAGCTGTCGCTTCTGGAGGTGGTGGGATGCCAGGAGAATTGGCTGATGATGATGATGATGATGTCCTCAAATATTTTGGCGTACCCACAAGGGGGGATTGGCCAGGGCTAAACCGGTTGAAAACGTGGGGATTTCAAAATACTTATTTCCGGAAAGAGGCTGTAAAAGGAAACTTAGTTAAGAATGAAACCCGAATTACCCATTAATCAGCACCGTTTAGCAATTCAAACGACCTGAGGCAGAAAGAAAATTTTGAATGCAATTATATATATCCCTTCTTGCAAACCCCAGCTTTGATGCGCCAATAGATAATATAAGTGTTATCGATAAAGTCAACCCCAACCGCTCAATCGGCTCCTTCAAAAAAGTTGTCTAGCTGTTGAGAAACGGCGACAGTCGAGAAAAAAATTTTCGATTGTTTCGGGGACCTGGCACCGCACACATAGTTCTGTAGGTGAAAGTTCTGATCTGAACAGATAGAAATTAAGCCTTGGAACCCTGCAGCGCAGCTCAATGAAGGTCACCTCGCATTGCCGAGAGCCACAAAAATTAACATTCCACCCGAACTTTAAATGTTGGAACTCTTCAAATGATAAAAGCGAATCGGAACGGGTGGCGTCTAAATGCCAATATCGTCTTAGTCTCGCAGATGCAAATAGAGCCAGATTAGGAATTCCGAATTGAATGGGAGCTGTGACGGCGAGATTAGCTAAATGGTCCGCTTGTTCGTTGCCCCTGATGTCCGTATGGCCACGGACCCAAGACAAGCGTTCCTCCTTCACGTGCCTGGTAACAAAAAATAATAGTGTGCGGTACAATGGAGATTCCGAAGAGGAAGTTAACGCCGATATAACTGCCATCGAATCAGATAATATGATGATTTTTGATACATGCTGCGGTACTTTGCATAGAGCGAGAGCTATTGCTAAAAATTCGGCCATAAAAATGGGTGTGTAATCCGGGATTCGCAGCGAATAACTCCAGTCTAAAGATTGTGAAAAAATACCAATTCCAGCTTTCTCGCCATTTTGAGATGCATCAGTATAAATCACAGACGAAGCAGGATACTTGGATAAATATTCATTTAATATAGCGGCAAATAGCGAGCGTGGTAGAAGTTTTGCAGCGGAAGGGAAGGGGTTTTGAAAGCAAAACTCAGTTTCTCGCTCGATTGTGGATACCGGAATAACCTCATATAACTTAACAGAAATACAATCCAGGCATGATTGAACGAATAGCACTTGGGGGGAGATACGTTTAGGCCACGGAGATGTAAAAAATATACTCGGCTCACAAATAAATACAGGCTTGGCCGCCCCAGAGGGGGCTTCGTACATGCGGAGGTAAGTTTGCACCGTCAGCAAGAGAAAACGGACCCTAAGTTCAGGAACGCGTGCCTCTAAGTACAGAACTCGGTTCGAAACGAACCGGGGAAGGCCAAGACAAAATCGAAGAATGCGCCTCTCCAACAGGTATAACGGACGCAGTTTGAAGATAGGACAACGGCAAAACAAGACGCACCCAAACTCCATGACTGGCCGGACATAGGCTCGGTACAACAGCAAAAGGGTGTCCCGGCGCATTCCTGCTCGTTTCCCACATAGTCTTTTCATGCGACCAAATGCTCTCTCCGCTTTTGTGACCGATGCGTTAATATGTGCCTTCCAATCAAGAGCAGACGTGTATGTAACACCAAGATATTTCAGCGAATCCACCTGCGGAATGACTTGATTTTTGTAAGCGAGAGAAATTGAAATTGTTCCTGCAACCGGGAAGACAAGTAAAGCATTCTTGGACACATTTAACTTTAAATATATGCTGTCAAGCCATGTATCCAAGACAGATAAATAGGCCTGCAAACGGTCATATAGCGAATGAATGTCGACTGCGGCTGCAAAAAACGCTATATCATCCGCATAAACGTAGGTTGTTACATCTGGGAATATAGGAATGTCACTCATAAGGATGTTAAAAAGTAAAGGCGATAAAACCGATCCTTGAGGCATTCTACTAGTTTGTGGAAATCTTCCTGAAGATAGCCTTCCGTATGTACAAAAGAATTCCCGATCAGCCAAAAACTCCCTAATCCAAGCAAAAAGATATGTAGGCAAGTTTATACGCGCTAGTTTGTCAAGTAAGGTACCATGCTCGACACTGTCATAAGCTTTAGCTGCATCTAAGGTCACTAGTGCCGACACCAGTTTCCCTTTTTGTGCTCAGCGGATCCTCGCCTCTAAGTCCACATGAGCGTTCCAAATAGAACATCCCCGCCTAAAGCCAATCTGAGCAGGACTGAGTACTTGCCTGTCCTGCATGAAAGAAGTCATCCGTTTAAAAAGTATTCGCTCTATTAATTTTATCATGTTGGAGGTCAGAGCAATCGGCCTTAAGTTGTCTAAATCGAAACCCTGACCTGGCTTTTTTTGGAGCAAAATTATCATGGACACTTTCCAGTTGAGTGGAATCCAACAAAACCTGAGGGATGAATTTATCACATTCAATAGAACCGGTTGGAATTCCTCAGCCAAAAATTTAATAGCACCAACAGTCACGCCATCAAGCCCCGGCGCCGGAGAACGTGTGATGGACAAGGCCTCCGTCAGATCACAAGATGAGACTGGCATAAAATCATCCGTTTCTGGAGGACCGATAAGACGGAAGTTATTACAACGAGAAGAAAAGCGAACCGCAAGACCTCTAGCAGAGCGCTCAAGAATCCGGGCCTCTTCAGCAGAAGTCAAGACCTCTGATGACTGTAACTTCTTGACAGAAACCGCCCGATTGTTTGCCATGAACTTATGGAGCGCTGCTTTATTTTTAGAATTCGAAAGAGAGTCATTGAGATTTATAATGTAATCCATTTTAGCTTTAGCAACTGTACGTTTGAACACTGCTGCGATGTACTTATAGTTTATCAAATTTACAGGACACTGATTGTGCAGAAGAGTCCTCAGAGCTGCTTTTCTACGGCGATAATCTCGGCTGCAATCAGAGTTCCACCAGTTAAAGACCTTTTGCTGTGCGGTACAATTGACTGTGAACTCAGCGTTTTTTGCTGCTGCCTGCAAAGACTCCATCGTTCGCTGAGCATCTACAATGGACTCAGTGGTCTGCATTGATGTAAAGCAATCCCGCAGTGCCCCCTGATAAACTCGAGCGTAATAAATTTTTGCTTTCTGACCTCAATTCTAGTTAGAGGGACACCTACCGTAAACTCAATAGGGAAATGATCACTGCTTGAGCCGCAAGGTAATGTACCCCAGGACGCGACTTGTACATTGCCTGAGGAGAAGGTCAAGTCCAAGGCCGATCGAGATCCACCACGCAAAAATGTAACAGCCCGGGAATTATGACAGGAAAGGTCATTCTGCTGAAGCCAGTGCCAGAGCTCTAAATCACGAGAGTCCGTTCTGAAGCCCCAAGAAACGTGGTGAGCATTGAAGTAGAGTGAACTAGTTCACTGTAATTGAAGTCACCGGCAACAATAATTCTCGATTTACTGGCTATAAACCTGTCCAGTTTCTCTACTTTACGGAAATGCTCGAAACCTTGCCTCCTCTTCTTATGGTGGGGGCCGTGGTGCGGCCAAAAATTTCTCATACCCACTGAGGGGGATTGACCATGGAAGGGGGCCCACTAAGAGAAACCATTCTCAAAATTTAAAAACATATATATTGTATCGTGCCCAATCGAGGCGAGAAAGATACATTTATTGATGATCGCGTAATTGCGGGCAACAGGACTTTTGCCCGGTGGAGGACGTCCCTATTTCAGGATACCCAGGCTTTGACTTTGCCGTGCAGGCCCTGTTTAACACGTCTTGCTGTTGTTCAAGGTCCGGATTGGCCAGAGAAGCCATCAACTGCTGATAAGATGGGAAGTGGAAAGGAGGTATATTTGTAGTTTGTTGGCACTCCCATACCTGGTGGTACAGGGTGCCAGGCGTGGGACAGAAATTGCAGAGGGAGAGATACTGAGTGGGGTACATTGAATAAATGAGGGTGCTGTGGGCATAAGAATTTGTCTGCGATCGCCGAAGTATGGTTGGTGGCTTCTTGTCTCGTCAATCGTGAATGAGTTGCGGAAATTTTCTTCTGCCAAGACTATAATGTGCCAGGACGTCTGAACACCGGAGAAGTGGTCCGTTTTGATGGCAGCGGAGAACGTTCCATCTCTGGTAATCGGTCGGGCTATGCAAAAGGGTGCGAAACGGAAACACGTCAGGGAGCCACTCTAGACTCGGATAACGGCGAACAAGAAAGAGTGCCTTTATTGGCTGACATAAATTTGGCTGACATGAAAAAGTAACGTTGCCAGCACATGACCTGAAGCCGCTATTCACAAGAACACCGCAATATGTAAGCGTAAAATTGCCTTGAAAGTTGGCTGCCAAGAAAACAAAAATGAAGGGAATATAAACATAATAATAAACTACAAGAAAATAGCGTATCTTGCAGCGCTTTCAGGTGCGGTAGTTGTCTTCGTGGGAGATTTGCTGGCTGCACGGGCGCTCCCCTAAAAGTGATACTCCTGCTATTGTGCCCTGTGAACTGTCACATAGCCACCGAATGGAAAAGTCAAATAACTGGGGTTGTAAGAATGACGACTTGGAAGTTGGTGGCAAGATGATAAATTTGCCCAAAACGGTACTAAGCAATTTAGTTTGTGTAAAAAAGTGGCGAATAAATTGCATTGGTGTAGAATGATTGGGTGCGTCGCATTATAGCCTTTGTCTCGGTCTGATAACCTACTTTACGGCTTTCAGAGCTAACAAACTATGGAGCTTACCGCTTGAGTATTAATATATTGCGAACAGAAGAGAAAGAATGGTGCAAAGGCGCCCAGCGGTAAAGCGCCATTGTAGTGTCGCGACGGCGACGGCCCCGCAGGGGTCAGCAGAGAGGTGTGAGCTCGTTGAAGACGAAAATCCCAAGAGACTTTATTCAAGATGGCGTCACCTTTTATAACCTCGTGACAGCCCCCTGGTGGTAGACCTGCGAAGCGCTAAGATCCAAAAACCCCAATACTACACCATGCCTACCCAAGACAGAAAGCTAAGGCAGGCGCGTAGCTTACGCTCTCGTGTTCTCGAAGCCATGAGGTGCCGTCTTCCAAACTTAAACCATTATTTGAGCAGGTCAGGATTGGCATCTTTAACAGACTCATCTTCTTCTGTAATCAACCTTAATCATTAGAACACTGTTTGTCTGAATGTCGCCGTTTTACCGAGCAAAGAAAACGTATACATTACTGTCCCATCCCAACGCCCTTAACTTGAACTAAAAACTTCAGTTCTTCTTTCATTCGGTCCTAGCAGCCTTGGCAAAGCAAGTGAAGAAAATTACTTCTTCCTTCCCGTATACATCATGGCTACCAGAAGACTTATATGCCAGCTCATTCGTACAATCATTTATCTGGCCCCGCGCCTAAGGAGCGTATGTGTTTTTCTTCTATTATCCGTCATTAATTTCTAATTCTAAAGAATGCTTTTAACAAGAAAGTATTTTATGCCGGGGTCTACAAAGATCTCACTGACGTCATATCCGGCAAAAAAATGACATCGCCAGAAATACTTCGACTGACGCGGCTGCGCCGGGATTCGAGCCGCGCACTCTTTCGCAGCAACGCGAGGTACGAAACGCGCTCCCAACTGCGTGTTTCGTTTCGAACAGACGTGTAAATAAAACTACGAACGCGCCTTGTACCCTTCTCTTCAGATAGTGCTGCCGTCCAAGAGAGGCGAAGCGAATTGGTGCATCATGACGCTATTGAGCGCCGACAGTTGGCACTTCGATGCCAGCGCCTACGTGTACGGGGGACGCGCAGCGTAGGCTGCGGCGGAGCTCGTAAGGCAACGACGCCGACTTGCGAATGTCCCGGTCGTGACACGGTCCGCTGCTCCTTTCGCTGCAGTGGACCGTGTGTTCACCAAACAATTCGTTGACAACCCATTTAGCTTCGTTCGCATGGACGGTTTGCGAGCGCCTGTGGTTTCAGTCGGATTTACGCAATGCTCCGGCGCGTGCAATCCAGTGTCCAACGTTCATGTGCATATTGGTGCCATACCGACGAGATATAAATAGCGAAGTGCAAGTTCATATCAATGCACAATAAACATTCAACTGCTCCTGCGAAGGCACATTTCACTTTCGTGTTTGAGCGGTTCCTATGGAAGCGAGATCAACCACATTTTAAATGTTTAAACAAACCTCAAGCCATGGCCAATCCACCTCAGTGGGTATACGTGCCATTACCAAATGAAGAAGAAGTGTCCTCGTGCTCTTCTGGCCACCCATCGCGTCATCACCTACTCATGGAACAAGCCACAGCTCACGGCGGCCGGCGGCCCAACGCTGTCGGACAAGATGCCTAGCTGCAGCGCCACCCGTTGCAGTGGAGGCGATGGCGTAAACAGCCGCCGAGGCGAGCGGCGGAGGAGTCTGTAGTACCGAGGCTGCACTCCGGAAGGCGTGGCGGCAACCCTGGCCGGGCGTGCGCAGCCTCCGCTCTTCGTTCCGCGTCCGCCCGTTGGGTAACCTTCCATTTTCAACCTACAGGCGGGGTCCGCTGGCGCCTGCTTGTGTTCGGCACTCATTGCACCTCTCGGCAGACTGTGCGTCGGTGACTGCCCCGTTCACTTGGTGCTCTTTCTCATCTTGTTCAGCGTGTCCAGGGAGCACGAACATTCGGGAAGCCATCGGAAAGAAGGCGGCGCATACGGATCTCCATCTCGAATGGAGTAAAGATTCTCATGAGATGCCAGACGCCTTGCACTGATCATGTGACGACCAATGATGGTGCGCAATACTGGCATTCGGGGGAATGACCTCTTTTTCTCATTAAAATCTTTATTTTTTCTCACATGTGCTGTTTTCGTGCCGTCGGGTCAATCCATGTACATCGCGTGTGAAATTAGTATCACGCGGTGCTGCTATTCGCCTTGTGATTTGTGATTTCTCGGGTGACTTCTGGATGGTATTCGCGCCGTGATCCGGATGAAGATTATGAAAGAGCGCATGTGTGTGTTCTGCAATTGGACACGCATGCTTTCGCAGGCACTCACTACATCACAAGGAGTGCGTAGGTTCTTTTGTAATTTTTAACTCTGCATGATGTATTCGCTGATTCTCGGTTGCTTTCAGCGCCTTTACGACTGAAGCATTACTTCAACATACTTTCCTTGCTTGGATTGTGTAAACGGTGATTTCATTCCCCTTCAACGGTCCCCTGGACTGAGGAACCACTCCCACATCACCAGGCTCACAAAAAAGTTTTTCCTCATCCTACGCCTCTTCATTTCTCTTTTTTGTTCCCAGAGACAAATCCTCCCTACCGCATAAATTAGCACTTAAGCTGCCTTCAAGGTAGTTAAAATAAATGAACAAATGCGGACAACGTGCCTCAACCTCTGACCAATCTTGCTTCGGGCGCCAGAGGCACGCCTTATCAATTGAGCCACCTAAACGCCGTAAATATGTTCTCAGGCTCCTAGACACGAAATCGAAATTCCGCAATTAAGAGCGAGATGTGGAAGCGTGCGTGCGGCAGAGGGTGTAATTAAATAATATTTAATCTTCATATAAAAAAATAATAAGGAACCCCGTTCCCTCCCGAAATAGGGGTGCATGCGAAGCTTCACCTCTGAGAAGACAAATCATAATGATGATGATGATGATCATCATCATCCCACTATGTCCACTGTAGGACGAAGGCCTCTCCCACTGACCTCTACCGCCCCTGTCCTGGGCCACTCCAGTCAACAGCTTACCCCCGAATTTACGTATTTCACCCCTCGATCGTGTTATTGGCCCTCCCCTTCTTCTAGACCCATCTCTTGGTATCCACTCTGTTACCTTAATTGTCCACCGGTTGTCGGTTCGCCTCACTACATGGCCATGTAGAGAAAACTAGAACTACCAAAATAGAAACGCAATGATTGATGTTATGGGGTTTGCTCTATCGGCTGCACTTATCCTATCTATTGGGGCAAAAAGCAAAAAGTTGGGCTACGCATATATATATATATATATATATATATATATATATATATATATATATATATATATATATATATATCAATGTTGCAGTCGTCATTGCCAGTGCTATTCGGCTTTTTTTCGAAATATTTAATAGGGCCGAATGACGTGTGCTTGTCACGTTTCTTTGATTCATTGATAAATAAGCGAAAATATAAGTCGAGAAAAAATCCGCCGTTTTCCGGGAGCGGGACTCGAACCCACATCTCCGCATAACCGGTGCGGTGCGTTCACCATTACGCTATCCCCACAGCGGCTTCTCTCTCGACTTTAAAGCGGGGGTTTATATTTACAAGAGCTCTGAGGCCGGTCAACTAGCGCCGCCCCTCGACTACCGCGGGAGACGTAGAACGTCTTCTTTCCCAGCGGCCGCCACGTAGAACGTGGTCGGAGGTCGGGGTTAGCAATTGGCATATCCGAACTGCTGGAGCCAGTGCCTCGTAATGCATGTAGCAGAACAGAGAGATGCGGGACGAGGGACTCGGTAAAGATACATATCAATGTTGCAGTCGTCATTGCCAGTGCTATTCGGCTTTTTTTCGAAATATTTAATAGGGCCGAATGACGTGTGCTTGTCACGTTTCTTTGATTCATTGATAAATAAGCGAAAATATAAGTCGAGAAAAAATCCGCCGTTTTCCGGGAGCGGGACTCGAACCCACATCTCCGCATAACCGGTGCGGTGCGTTCACCATTACGCTATCCCCACAGCGGCTTCTCTCTCGACTTTAAAGCGGGGGTTTATATTTACAAGAGCTCTGAGGCCGGTCAACTAGCGCCGCCCCTCGACTACCGCGGGAGACGTAGAACGTCTTCTTTCCCAGCGGCCGCCACGTAGAACGTGGTCGGAGGTCGGGGTTAGCAATTGGCATATCCGAACTGCTGGAGCCAGTGCCTCGTAATGCATGTAGCAGAACAGAGAGATACGGGACGAGGGACTCGGTAAAGATACATATCAATGTTGCAGTCGTCATTGCCAGTGCTATTCGGCTTTTTTTCGAAATATTTAATAGGGCCGAATGACGTGTGCTTGTCACGTTTCTTTGATTCGTTGATAAATAAGCGAAAATATAAGTCGAGAAAAAATCCGCCGTTTTCCGGGAGCGGGACTCGAACCCACATCTCCGCATAACCGGTGCGGTGCGTTCACCATTACGCTATCCCCACAGCGGCTTCTCTCTCGACTTTAAAGCGGGGGTTTATATTTACAAGATCTCTGAGGCCGGTCAACTAGCGCCGCCCCTCGACTACCGCGGGAGACGTAGAACGTCTTCTTTCCCAGCGGCCGCCACGTAGAACGTGGTCGGAGGTCGGGGTTAGCAATTGGCATATCCGAACTGCTGGAGCCAGTGCCTCGTAATGCATGTAGCAGAACAGAGAGATACGGGACGAGGGACTCGGTGAAGATACATATCAATGTTGCAGTCGTCATTGCCAGTGCTATTCGGCTTTTTTTCGAAATATTTAATAGGGCCGAATGACGTGTGCTTGTCACGTTTCTTTGATTCATTGATAAATAAGCGAAAATATAAATCGAGAAAAAATCCGCCGTTTTCCGGGAGCGGGACTCGAACCCACATCCCCGCATAACCGGTGCGGTGCGTTCACCATTACGCTATCCCCACAGCGGCTTCTCTCTCGACTTTAAAGCGGGGGTTTATATTTACAAGAGCTCTGAGGCCGGTCAACTAGCGCCGCCCCTCGACTACCGCGGGAGACCTAGAACGTCTTCTTTCCCAGCGGCCGCCACGTAGAACGTGGTCGGAGGTCGGGGTTAGCAATTGGCATATCCGAACTGCTGGAGCCAGTGCCTCGTAATGCATGTAGCAGAACAGAGAGATACGGGACGAGGGACTCGACTTATATTTTCGCTTATTTATCAATGAATCAAAGAAACGTGACAAGCACACGTCATTCGGCCCTATTAAATATTTCGAAAAAAAGCCGAATAGCACTGGCAATGACGACTGCAACATTGATATGTATCTTTACCGAGTCCCTCGTCCCGTATCTCTCTGTTCTGCTACATGCATTACGAGGCACTGGCTCCAGCAGTTCGGATATGCCAATTGCTAACCCCGACCTCCGACCACGTTCTACGTGGCGGCCGCTGGGAAAGAAGACGTTCTACGTCTCCCGCGGTAGTCGAGGGGCGGCGCTAGTTGACCGGCCTCAGAGCTCTTGTAAATATAAACCCCCGCTTTAAAGTCGAGAGAGAAGCCGCTGTGGGGATAGCGTAATGGTGAACGCACCGCACCGGTTATGCGGAGATGTGGGTTCGAGTCCCGCTCCCGGAAAACGGCGGATTTTTTCTCGACTTATATTTTCGCTTATTTATCAATGAATCAAAGAAACGTGACAAGCACACGTCATTCGGCCCTATTAAATATTTCGAAAAAAAGCCGAATAGCACTGGCAATGACGACTGCAACATTGATATGTATCTTTACCGAGTCCCTCGTCCCGTATCTCTCTGTTCTGCTACATGCATTACGAGGCACTGGCTCCAGCAGTTCGGATATGCCAATTGCTAACCCCGACCTCCGACCACGTTCTACGTGGCGGCCGCTGGGAAAGAAGACGTTCTACGTCTCCCGCGGTAGTCGAGGGGCGGCGCTAGTTGACCGGCCTCAGAGCTCTTGTAAATATAAACCCCCGCTTTAAAGTCGAGAGAGAAGCCGCTGTGGGGATAGCGTAATGGTGAACGCACCGCACCGGTTATGCGGAGATGTGGGTTCGAGTCCCGCTCCCGGAAAACGGCGGATTTTTTCTCGACTTATATTTTCGCTTATTTATCAATGAATCAAAGAAACGTGACAAGCACACGTCATTCGGCCCTATTAAATATTTCGAAAAAAAGCCGAATAGCACTGGCAATGACGACTGCAACATTGATATGTATCTTTACCGAGTCCCTCGTCCCGTATCTCTCTGTTCTGCTATATATATATATATATATATATATATATATATACAGAAAGAAATGCCGGCAGTCTACAACGCCAAAGGCCAAAGAAGGCATAGGGGAATGGTTAGACTATTTTTTACCGTTAGTGACGTTACATTTTTTTTAATTAGTACGTGAGAAAGAAGAAAGGAAAAACACGCGCCCAGAGTGGGGACCGAACCCACGCCTTTCGACTAGATCTTGAATGCCTTACCAATTCGGCTATCTGGGCGACTGTGTTCTCCTTCACTTTCTGGGGTATTTATATTTACTACAACTGTATCTGACGCTTGAGGGTGGTAGCCAGCGCCACTTAGACTACACGGGGAGAAGGGGACCTTCTTTTCAACCCCCGGGGCGGGACGCGAATGACTACAGCCTGTCATAAGCGTGTAACTGGCGGGAAACCCTCTTATGCTACCTTGGCATCAAGGCTGCCAAAGCCGAGGCCCTCGCTAAGCTTTCGCACGATAATAGGGTTTGAAAAAATGAGCGGCTCGTTAGGAAAATACACAAAGAAATGCCGGCAGTCTAGAACGCCAAAGAAGGTATAGGGGAATGGTTAGACTATTTTTTACCGGTAGTGACGTAAGGCATTCGAGATCTAATCGAAAGGCGTGTGTTCGGTCCCCACTCTGGGCGCGTGTTTTTCTTTCTTTCTTTCTTTCTCACGTAATAATTAAAAAATAATAATGTAACGTCACTAACGGTAAAAAATAGTCTAACCATTCCCCTATGCCTTCTTTGGCGTTGTAGACTGTCGGCATTTCTTTCTGTATTTTCCTAACGAGCCCCTCATTTTTCCGAACCCTATATATATATATATATATATATATATATATATATATATGATTGTAGTATTCATCTTACCTTACCTTTCTGCTACAGGTCGCTTGAATGGCTGAAGAACACATAATTAATTGGTAATTGGGGTTTCAATAGGCGAACTTTCATTCCACGGCCCTCTTTTTTTCTGCAAACAAATTAGTTGTTTAAAGTCCAATCGCCGTTAAATCAGTGAAATAGCGCTGGACAAAAACATTGAGGGCGTCATCATCAACGACCGCATAGCGAATGCAAAAACACTTGTGTGAAAATCAAAAGGCGACCGAAATGAAAACGCGAGCCAACGATCGACCAAACCGAAAGCTTGTTATTTCGCTCAGCTCTACCATAATTCGAATGTTTGCTATACGTTATTGTAAATCATTCTTCTGCGATTATAGGAAATGTTTTCGTTTTTCAATAGCTGCCCGCTATTCCGCAGAGCGAATCACACGCGGCGTACCGATCCCGGGTTAGAAGCTGAACCACCTGACGACAGCGAGGGAACGCCCCTACGATAGGGCGTGACGCGAGCGACCACGCTGATTGGCCACCGTTGGGGCGTGATATAGCGCGACAGCTGTGCGCGCGTGCCCGCGCCAGCTGCTAAATCGCTATGTGTTTAATTTTACGCTGTTTTAAGCGGTCGCATTAGCCCTCCTCATGACCGATTCCTGGCCAATCCCCACGTGGGTTTGGCCAGGACACCAGGAACAACATCAACATCATCATCATCAACAGCAACAACAACAACTGCGAGTGAAAGGTGCGCCCGAAAAGTACGTGGATAAAGTTGGCTTTGCCGTTCAATCTCGTTATATGAGCTCCAGCAACGGAACAGTTAACACTTTATCCTTGGCCCATCCCCCCAGATGGGCACGCTCCAAACACTCCAAGCGCATCATAATCGTCATATTTGTCATTAGAGCACGGTGATAAAGTTGGCTTTGCCGCAAGGCGTTTCCGCGTGCGCCACAACCGACGCAACAAGTCAGCCAATAGAAGCTCCGCTTTAAATAGAGTGATAACAGGGTAATGATGCAGGTCCAAGAAGCCTTTGTAGAAAGGAGCCGTTGACTCAGTAGAGCGGATGCAGCTTCCTACATTTATTGATGCATAGGGCCGGCTTATTTCCAAACGCTCCCACGTGGCATGTCTATGCGCGATGCAGAACGGTAATTACACGTGGTCAGAGGTTTCGCCACCCCCTAAAGCAACCCAGAACCTAACAAATCACCATTATCAACAAAAATAACACATTAAATTGAATCTAGAAAAGAGAAACAATTAATTAAAAAGTAGAACTGCTGGGGCTCGAACCCAAGCTGTCCGAGCCAGTACTCAGACATCTGCCTCGAGGCCACAGAGCCCGAAAAGTGGGCTCCTGTTAGCAGGCACTCAATGGAATAGCGCGTGCAGTGACATCACTCAGGTCACGTGGGGAAGGGGGGGGGGTGTACAACGCAGCTTTCGGAAACACACTGCCCGGCCAGAACTTGCAGCGGCGAAGCAAAGTTCCACGACTTGGTAGTCAAGCAAGCCACAAAGAACGGACCAAGAGCCATCCTAGCCTTAGACCTCAAAGGAGCGTTCGACAATGTGACGCACGCCAGCGTGTTGCGAAATCTCAACGAGACGGGTGCGGGCGCAAAACATTCAAGTACATTCAAGACTTCCTCACGGACAGGACTGCGACAATAGCCATCGGCGGGACGAAATCAAACCCCATAACACTCGGGGAAAGAGGCACGCCTCAAGGGTCTGTGATTTCATCCTTGCTTTTCAACCTGGCCAGAGCTATTAGAGCAGATCGAAGGAATAGACCACGCCTTCTACGCAGATGACATTATGGTATGGACGACAAGAGCCGGATCTGAAGGGTTGATGGAGGAAACACTACAACAAACAGCCATGACGGTACACGAATACGCCAAAATCTTGTGGCTTGAGCTGCGCACCGCACAAGTCCGAGCTCTTGCTTGTCCAACCGGGTGTCAACAAGAAGACAAGATGCAGGATCACTGTCCAAATCGATGGAGTTGAAGTCAAGCCAACCCAACAGTGTCGGATACTGGGATTGATGCTACGGAACGACGGGAAAGCAGACACAGAGATAGCTAAGGTCCCAACAACGACCGAGCAAGTGCTGGGTATGCTCCGGCGAGTAGCAAATTGCAACCGTGGCATCAAGGAAGACGACTCCATCCATATAGTACGGGCCTTCGTCATCTCGCGGATTACGTATTCAGCACCGTACCTGCAGATGACGAGGACACAGCGAGAGGCACCAAAAGTACTTATACGAAAGGCAATGAAACAGGCTCTGGGACTCCCCATATACTCATCAACAAAGTGCTTGTATGAGATGGGGGTCCACAACACCGTCGACGAACTTGTGGAGGCCCACCTTTCTAGTCACAGAGTACGGCTTAGTCAGACCGAGCACGGAAGACGGTTACTCCAGAAGTTGGGATGGACAGTCGAACCCACACTAACGACGAGTAAACTACCAGAAAAATGGCGAGAAGCGCTCACACCGAAGCTTCTGCCAAGAAACATGGCACCGGGAGTAGACGACGACAGACGAAACGCTAGGACAACAGCGCTAGCGCGAAGATTGGGGGGAAACTCCCGCGTCCTCTACGCAGACGCTTCCCTTCAGAAGGGCAGCGACCGGGCGGCAGCGGTTGTGACAACGAGAGACCGACTGGTCGCCTCGGCTTCGACGAGGACCACGGAATCCACGACACCGGAAGAAGTGGCCATAGCCTTGGCGCTAGTTCAACCCGGCGTCGAGGTTGTGGTGACGGATAGCAAGAAGACATCTAGCGGCTACCGAATGGGCTCCATCTCCTCCTTGGCACTAGCGATCGTAAACAAGAAAGAGCCACCGGGACAAGCCGTCGAGCTCGTGTGGACCCCGGCAGACTCCTCACCAGTTGGCAACACCATCGCTGACTACCACGCCCGAGAGATGGCACGCCGGGTACACGAGGAGTCAAGCGGAGGGGAGGACTACCCGATCCCCGTCACGAGCTACACAGACATCCCACAGATGTACAGAGAGGATTGGTGTACACTACCAGAGCCTCACACTACCAGAGCCTCACCGTTCACTAACACGAAAAGAACAAACAATACTACGAAGAATACAGGCAGGGTCATTAGTACATCCAACAATTCTACATAAAATGTTTCCAAATCGCTGTGATGACATATGCCCATTCTGCAAACAAGAAAGGGGCACTCTGCGTCACGTAATTGCAGAGTGCACGTCCCTCAAGACCCCCATCCCACAGATTCCACCCCCATCATCACCCTCCTCCCTCACCTCACCCAACCCTTCACCCAAAGAGCGATTGGAGATCTTGCGGTCCAGCGCTACCGTGTCGACCCACATAGCCCTCGTGGCTCGGGGCCTGGAGGTGCTGGAAGCATACGGGACCCGAGAATAGGGGACCGCCCCATCGGCCGCCTTGATGGTGATGGTGACCCCTCTATGGGCTCAAATAAAGTTCAACCAACCAACCAGCAAAGTGACCGCCCAGGTGCGCAGTCGCGTTCGATCTGTGTGATGTGGCAAAGCTCACGTGCCAGTCCAGGTGCCGCTGATGATGATGGTTGCGGGAACTCACAATGGTGTTAGTGGCGATGAATGCAGATGGTGATGCCGCCCCTAGAAGGCTCCCTCCCTATCGCGTAGCGACAGATGCATAACATGTACTGCGAGAAACTAAACAAAATAGGTAAAGTTATGTACAGAGAATAGACGAGCTATGTCCGGGTTCAAGATATGACACAAAGCAGTCCACGTCAGTCTGATGAGGGCGCCCGGGGCGTGGATTTCCCTCAAGTGGTCTTGCCTGGGAGTGGCCCAGCGGTCACAGGCGGCAACGGGCGTCCTGAGGTGCAGACCCTTTTAAAAGCGCCCATGTGGTACAGATATGCCCCATACAGCTCGAGTGCACTGTCTGAACCAACGTTTATAGAAAAGTATCTATAAACGGTGGTCTGAACCACAAAACCGACCAAAGAACCGGAAGTACATGGCGTACGAGTTTTGGATGGCTCCGTCATGTAGGCAGCTTTGTCGTTGCACGGAAAAGGAACACGTGTGCGCTGATGTGGAGCAGTCGGTGCCGCGTTCGTTTAAGTCGCAAAGACTGACTTGCCAGTGAAAGTCGTCGGGGCTTAATCAAGTTACTAATCTTGTGACCTGTGAAACCATTCGAAGAACGCATACATGGCCTTAGTTTCCGGTGGACGCGAAACTGTGGTTGTCGGTGTTGGCACGCGAAAAGCTTCCTCCGCGGAACTTGAGACGCCGGCAATGTCGTGAAAGGGGCTGGTCGATGCGGACGAACTAGTCGGCCGCAAGGCGCACGACGTTTATGTTTTCCTTGCAGCTTCGATGGCGAGAAGCAAGAGGCGTGGTGTCTTTTAGCGAAGAAGCAGGCGATTGCGGAGGTGTATAGTTAGGAGGACGAGTGGGGTTTAATACGTTCCGACTTACTGGACTCGTCAGAGCTACGTCCGTAGGTAGTTTTGGGACGCCTACGGTCGCTTGCTCAGGTTTCGCCAGTCCACATGGTTCGTGGTTGTCGGTCATGTCACGTGGAGGAACGGTAACCACGTCAAGAATGTTGTTGCGGCTGAGAACGTCGTGCCGGAAGAATCACGGTATTGCTCTGGCTTCACCAAAACGGGAGACGTAACGTCATGGCGTCAGATGCTGGGTGCTCCCATGTGCGTCTCATCCGCGGTCGACTGTAAACTGCCGTGTAGTCTGGCACTGAGGGCGCAGCGTTGAGGTGCGCAGGTCGTGGGGTGGTGTCAAGGCCGGGCTTGCAGTGGTCGTAGTTTGCAGTTGTGTCAACCAAGGAGGAAGTGAGATCACCGCCTCGGTACTGTGTGGATCACCGGTACCTTCGCATGGTGCGGTAGTACTGGGCGAGCCAGGCGGTGGTCGATGGGCGTCAGCAGTGTCGTCGGCTGTAAGTCCTGTCGTTGAAGGTGCGGCTGCCGCGCTGGAGATGGAGGCCAGGGTGTCGGCGTCTGTGGCCGAGGACGTCGCGAGGGTGGGTGGCAGGAAGGGTACCCTGTGCGGCGGCGTAGCGTGCGAAAGCTGTGCGGGTACTTCGTGTGCTGCAGGCGGAGGCAGGTCGTCCCCGTAACCGAATACGTGCACGAGCACGGCACCGCGGGGGTCATCGTAAGGGGTTGCGCCGGGCGGCTGTACGGCGATGACACAGCGGGGCTCAATCGGGAGCGTTTCCCGGAGGATGGAATGTTTCATCAGCTGTATTGTGACGCCATTGAGCCAGAAGATGCTCTCAAAATGGTGGAACCAACCTCTGGGATAGCGTGGCTGGCACCGGTGGTTCCCAGGTCGCCATGCCGGTGTGCCGCTGTCCGTGTAACAAACGCGTAACTTCCGAGTCGCCACATGTAGGCAGGAGCCGCGAACTCGGTAGAGCGGATGCGGCCTCCTACATTTATTGATGCCTAGGCCCGACTGGTGCTGGTAACGGCGAAGACAAGTGACCGCCCAGGTGCGCAGTCGCGTTCGATGTATCTTCTGTGACAAATTCTACGCGCCAGTACAGGCACAGCTGATGATGATGGTGGCGGGCGCTCATGATGACGACAGTGGCGATTAATGCAGATGGTGATGCCGCTACTACACCCTTATAAACAAGGGCGCGCGCTTAAACCGTTCAGCCTTTGGCTCGTAGCTAGCAGTTTTCAATGTACGGAAGCGTGGGAACAACCAGTCATGAGCTGCGGCGTGCTGGTGTTATCCGCTCTAAGCTCACTCCAAGCCTACTCTAAGCCTACTCAGCGAGCGTGAATCGCTTAGTGGCAGAGGAATGGGGAAATCGCGGCCTGGTAGATAAGCATACCGATAGCATACAGGCAGGGCTAGCCCTAAGGAGTCCAGAATCAGGGCTTCCTGTCCCGGGACTACGACATGGCACACATGCTACTCGGACATGCTACCAGGGCATTCTAATAGGTTAGGCAAATGGGATGGGAGGATAGAAAAGGCGAAAAAAAAAACAAGTGACGAGGGAAAAAATCACAGCGTCCAGTTTCTGTCAGCAGTTTGATGGACATCACGGTATTGTTCTAATTTTTTTTAGTGACACTGAGATCGTCTATGTAATCAAGCAACGCCGCTTGTGCTTTGCGTTGAGCTGAAGCTGAAGGGGGGGGGGGGGGCAGAACCAAGAAGCCCTTTTTGAGGTAATTGGACCAGGCGACCCTTTCTGTGCAATAAACAGAGCCCATTCGCAGAAAGCATTAATGTCAGTAGCCGATCCCCGGCTGGTATAAGGTGAAGCTGACGACGACAACCACACGGGCACCGATGACGGTGACGACGCACGCGTACTTGCTGAGTGGTAAGCAGCGACTTGTTTCTGTTCGGCGGCGGACCTCCTCATCCGAAGGCTACCAAATCAGAATAAATCAAACTCTCCGGAAACTTTCTCATCCAACTTCGCTATATAAAATGTTTCCCCCTTAGTACCCTGCCACATGTAAATTCGGACCTCATTCACGTACAATAATCAACGTGATCATGGGTTGCGCATATATCCATTGCCGATATTCACTCCCTTTCACTTCCCTAATCTCTGGGAGAACCTGACTACCAGCGCCGCCTTGTTTACCCAGCAACTCCTGGTCTCCAAGGCTGAAATGTGAATGGTTGTCACATTGACTCTGGACTTAGGGACCAGTCCCACATCACTAGGCTCAAATTATTAAAGTCTTTCACCACCATTTACAGGGGAGCAAACAGGCCTGGAACTCTTCGAGCAGACACCTGCTGCAAAAGCAAACACGATGATGAAATAATGCTCCTGCAGATAATGATGATACTAAAACTGATGATGATGTTCTTTGGTTATTGGCAACAATTTTCTCCTACCTATTCTCCACCTCCTCCTCCTTTAGGCTGGGAACCATGCCTCTTTGTACCCTTCTCTTCATGGCAATAATGACGATACCGGAAAATTAACATGGTTAGAAAAAAATTCTTGGCTGGCTCTGAGGTGCAGCCTAATAAGTCATTTATTTGCCTTGCGACTGAAATTTAGAAGAAATGCCGTTGTGGGAGATGGTGGCCCCGTGTTCGCATACTTGTTTAGATGGCGGGCGGCAGCTGCCGGCGTTTGCTGGGAAAAAATTCCCCGCATTTCCCCGAGGGGAAGAATGTGAAAGTGCGAATGCACGAGTTGAATTTGCGCGGTTCGGTAATGTTCGCGAAAGAGAGATCACACACACACACACACACACACAACTACAAAGAAAAAAAGATGCATTTATTCACAGACACCTATTTGTGTTGTCGTTGTACTTGATTGCTATAGCGGATCTCAGCTTTGAAATTTCGTGTCAGTACTCCTTTAAGCGGGTGCATTAGCCTTTCTCACGCCCGATTCCTGGCCAATCCCCCACGTGGGTATGTGCCATGTCAGCGGCCAGGCAGCGCGCGCCCATCTCCCCCCGTTGCCAAGGAAGACGAGGAGATTCCTGGCCAATCCCCCTCGTGGGTATGCTATGCGGACATCGCCGGTGGACGCAGGTTCAGGGTCGCTTAAGAAGTGCATTCGCACTTAACTGGCCAATCCCCCACGTGGGTATGTTATGCGGACATCGCCGGTGGACGCAGGTTCAGGGTCGCTTAAGAAGTGCATTGCACTTAAAACGCGCCACGAAGGCGGCCCATGTCGGGGACACGTATTTTGCCGCGAGCAGTCTTTGTACTGCGTCCGCAGTGTGGACAGCGATTGAGATCACAGCGGTACGATTTCATCTACGTTCCGTAGTAGATCTATTTTTTTGCAGCGGCCATGGTTGGCCCGTTTTCGCCAAGTCAGTGGCCCTTCTTACAAACTATGCCGGTCGTTCGTGTGCGATGTCGAGATATCCGTGAAAATTCGTCTCACTTTAAATTTTTCAGTTATGTCTTACCAATTTATCAGTCCAAAATGCTTTCAAACCTTGTACAATCATCTTTATACAGTGCCCTGTAATTAGATAAGAAAGGTTTCGCTTATGTTTGGCGGATCCCCTGATTGGATATGTGCCACACCTCGAGGAACAACAACACTGGGCTGAGCAGTGCCCCCCGATGACGACAGAGCTAAGACCCCCGCGTAGCTCGTGCTCTTCTGTGCTCGTGCTCGTGTTCTTCTGATCGCCCACCGCATCATCTCGTCATCTACCCATGGAACAGGTCATAGCTCCTCGGCTTTCGGCGGCCCCACGCTGCTGTACTGGGCCCCTAGTTGCAGCATCAGCGACTGAAACGGAGGCGACGGCGTGTACAACCGCCGTGGTGAGCGGAACGACCCGTGATTTCCCGAGGATACCTTGGCATCGAGGCGGCACTCCGGCAGGTGCTGCAGGAACGTTGTGCGTGGCGCTCGTGGATCACACCCTCTGGTCGGTATGCGCCTCCCGGGATACGCCTGCTTGTCTTCGGCGCTGCATTTCCGCGCCTCTCGGCCCACTGTCCTCGGTGCCTACCTGGTTCACTCGGTGTTTTTCTTTTTTTTTCTTGTTTGGTTCAGCGTGTCCAGGGAGCACGAACATTTGGGAAGCAATCGGAAAGAGAACTGCACAGACCGATCTTCTACTTTGTAAGAACCGGTTGCTAATATTCTGATGAAATTACGAAGACATGGCACTTGTAATATTGTGGCTATACATGATTGCGGACGATATATGTATATGCTGCTATACTAATGTTTGCAGGAATCGTCTACTGTTTTTCATTAAAATGTGTTTTTCTCACATGCGTTTAAAATCATTTGGTTTACCTGAATTGTGTTGGAATCAATAAAAATTGCATGATCCCTCAACCACCGTGTGACCTCTCGAGGTGCGGATTATTCGTTTTCCTCCTGCATCTTTTTGCTCTTAATTGCATGTTCCTACATAACGCTACCCCTTGTTTCTAGCGAGTATGATCTCCATCCAGCGACTGTTTTCTAAGAGTGCGCTCTTCTGCTTCCTATTTCTCGTAATTCGAAGCCTACGATGACATTGGGGATGCGTCCACTCTCTTTGAACGGCAATTGGTCTTATCGGTATGGTGATTGTATTGAGGCAAGCACGCACTCCCCACTTACAGCTCGCATACCTCTTAGTATGGAGGACTTCCACGCCTCCTGTCCCCTGCGAACCGTGTACCGAGCACACTGCTCGTAAGGTTCAGCCTGTATGCCAAAAAGTACTAAAAAGCCAAGGTGCAGGCGTGAGTCGGTGTCTCACACGTGTGCAAGAAAAAGAGCATGCAGCTAATAATGTCAACAGGCCCTTCTTGTCGTGGATTGTAATTTCGCATTATTTCACAGAGGCTTGTAGCTAAAGTATACCAACATGTAACAAGCGTCTTATGAAATTAGTTTTTTTTTTTTTCGAAATGAGTCAAACACACCTAAACAGATTTCGAGAAAAACGCGAAAGTTTGTTACCGGACATAAATGCAACCCTGTCAAAGCTATTATGAGGAGTTTTTTTTTTTTTTTCGAAATAGGCCTCCTGCGCTGGAGTTTTGAAGACATGCAGCGCCCCTAGTGGCCGACGCCTCTGGGGACCCTGGGGACCCTGGGGACCCAAAAGCAGAGGACCCTCACCGCCCTCCATGTGTTTTCAATTACGAGCCAGAAAGAAATTTGGTTGTACTTAATTTAATCACATTGTTGTGCGTTTAATTGACTGCATACCATATAAAATGCCCTTAGAGTATTTGCAGAGGCTAAACAAAATAATATCCCCTCCAACGAGCCGATTTATCGGCGTTGTTTTGAGCGAGCTGTCGTGATCGTCGCGGCGTTGGCGGCTTGGAGCAGTATCGCCAGGTCTGGTGGTCTAACTTCTTGACGATAATTATCGTTCGTTCTTCTTGCGTGAGGGCGACAAAGGAAAGTTCACAAGTAGCATAAACAGAACGTTGCTGAGCCTGAGGTAACTGTAAATGATCGCTTCAGCAGGTGCATGCCAGCGGATGCGCGGAGCGCAGCCGATTCAGCGGACGCTGCTGGCCTGGAAACGCCTCGAAAACGAGTGGAAAATGTGTTTTGTATTTCCTCAAACTAAATTATTCTTGCTCAACATTTCACGCCACACGGTTTACGAACAGCGGGGTACACGTATACTAGCGAGTAGGTGAGGCAATACCATCAAATAAACAAATTGAGCGCAACTAAAGGACGCGAATCAAGCACCGAATCGCAAGTCCGTTGCCTGCTTAGATGTGCAACATAACACAGTCGCTACACGGTGCACGGGCCAAATATTTACATAAGATCGTCACTGGCTGTGTTCGTTATCTTCTAGTGAAGGGGTCGTCGCTAATATGAACGCCGACACGCCAGTTTTGTCCTCAAAAGGGATTGGACGGTGAGACAATAACAGATCAGAATCCATCGCTTCCAGTTGCAATGTCCCCCCCCCCCTCCACACTTCGCAAGATTATTGTCAAATATTATTGTCAATTCGCTGATTTTTTTTCTTTTTCCTTCAAAGCCACCCCCCCCCCCCTTCTCCCACCCGATTTTCCGTCCAGCCCTCCGCCGTGTCACCTTCATGCAACTCGGCACTACACCTCGAAACGTTGGCGATCGTTACTTTAGTCTATTAAGAGCGAGTTTGTAATATATGATGCAAGAGCGTACAGAGGTCAAAACTGTTAACAACAACGCGCGAACGCCTGGCTTTCGATACGTGCAGCGCAGCCTGCTGTAGCCACCGGCGTGACCAGCGAGATTAGCTGACGGCGCTGCGGCGGCTTGGCATGCGAAAGCTACTGCCAATGGTTTTGTGTTTTGGTGGGCAAGGTCCGACACCGAAAGTCCCTCACCACGACCGCCACCAAAGCATATATTGTAGCGCCCTTTTGTCAGCGCTTTTATCCGGCGCCAAGGTGCTGGCTATTAAAGACGACGACAATAAAGAGACGAGCTGCGTGTGCTGGGTGCATGAGCACGCACTGGCAGTTCGATTCCAAAAGCCTGCCACGCTGGTACTCTCTCTCTTGCGCTGCACTGCTACCCCGCGGTTCCCGACAATATTATACGTTATCTTACGCTGATAACCAGTGCAGCCTTTGGTATGGTTTCAATATAAAAAAAGGAGAATGTAGGAAACATGCCAAAGGCGAAAACGAGACTGCGCTGCTTATCAGCGTCAGATAATGTTTAATGTAGGCGTTGGTGGCGGTCGGGGTGAGGGCCTTTTGGTGCCGATTCTCTCCCCCCAAAACAAGGAAGCATTCGCAATAGCTTTCGCATGCAAAGCCGCCGCAGTACCGTCACCTAATCTCGCTGGCCACGCCGGTGGCTATCAGCAGGCTGCGCTGCAAGTATCGAAAGCCACGCGTTTGCGCGTTGTTGTTAAAAGTTTTGACCTCTGTACTTACATACGGTGAGATCATCAAGAAAACACAACGGCCACTCAGTTCACCCGACCACTTTGTTTTACGGCCACTACTTTCAGAATCACAAACATATTTGACGCTTATGACTCTCGCTGCATTTTGTGACTGAGCCACGGAAAAAACGGCAGGCTAGCGCTGCAATATGTATTCGTAACGATGACGCAAACCAATAGTGTTTATTGAAAATACACGCATAAGTGCGCAGGTGCGCAAAAGTACGGCTCACCGGAGCGGACGAGCCTGCGGTCCGCGAGACTCGTTGGCTGTTACGCGCGATCATCGCCGATTGCGTTACTCTTCTTGTTTGATCGGCTGTTGTTGAAAAGTCCTTATCATTAAGCGTATTAGAATAAACAAGAAGCTTTCACTTCAAATTTAATTTCATACGTCCATCGATCGGTGAATCTGCGAGTGGCAGGGCGCCGTCACCGTCCCAGCCCTTTCGTCGACGCCGTAAACGTATTTAGCGCTGCAAAGCTTTTTTCCCTAATGCCAAGTTGATCGCCGGGCGAGATCGGACGCGTCGGGGATGGGCTGGAGACCGTGTTGCAAAACAATCGGCAGTATCGAGCTCATTTTGCTTTTGTCAACATGGGATCCTATGGGACCCCAGCAGCTTTGTACTACCCGGAAGTACTGCCTGGAAGCCGGTTTCGCAGCGCCCCCTGGGCAGCGCAGGAGGCCTATATTCGAACCCACACTAATGCTGTCAGCGTTGCTGAAGACTTTTTCAGAGAAATAAGCTACCCTTGATGCTTTGAGATAAACCAAAAAAGTTCTGGAACTGTATAAACCCGAGTGCGTCACGCCTGGTTGCTCTTGTCGACGCCAATGGCGAAGCAATTGCAGATAGTGACTGACCCATTGTGTTAAGCACCTTGTTCGCTTTGAATTTTTGCTCTTCCGATTCTTTGGATATTCACCGTTTAATGCTTGTGAATACCCGAACATACTTCCCATAACAGTTGATTCATTTGGCGCTGAGAAAGCTATGCGCTAATTAAAGACGTATTCTGCTGCTGGTGTCGATGTAATTTACGTGAAATTTCTGAAAAGTGCTTGTACGTAGTCATAATTAATACTCTCAAAATTTTTTCCACAATCTTTGCAGTCAGGACTTCTTCTCGACGACTGTATAATTCGGAAGGTCGTTTCAGTATTTAAATCCGGCAACAGTGTCCTCTAAATTACCGCCCCATATCTCTCAGAAACATCCCTTGCAAAATTTTTTGACATGTCATATTCTCTAACCTTGTTAGAGAATATGAGTCATACTCGTTCTTTAGTGAAGCACAGCATGGCTTTCGTAAGCACTACTCCTGTGAAACGCAGCTCGTATCTTTTACATAGAAAATACACGCCATTTGACCATTCCATTGTAGATTGCATATTTTTAGACTTTTCGAAAACATTCGACCAAGTATATCATCAATTAAACTCTATAAACTCAGTTGCTTTAATATAGATCATACCTTTTTTAAATGAATCGAGTGTTTCTTACTTAACCGACAGCAGTTTGTTACCGTTAACAACTATGACTAACCCTCAATTGCTGCCACATCTGGAGTTCCGCAAGGCTCCGTGCTTGGCGCATTATTATTCCTTATATATGTGAACGATCTACCAAACTGCGTTACATCCAACATCCACTTGTACGCTGATGACTGCGTTCTTTTTCGAGAAATTACCAATAGCGACGACACACATCCACAACATTCAGGCCCAGATAAAATTTGCACTTGGTGAGAAGATTGGCTCATGAATTTAAATATCTCCAAATGTCAGTCAATGCGGATAACACGTACAGGTACCTTCAAAAGTAATTGGAACATGGTCTTGTAAATTTACAGGAATTTCTCTTCCGGAAACTGCCTGGCTGCATTGGTGTACATTTAAAGGAGCCGTCCCTAATAGAAAAAGCTTCCTGTAAACCGCTAATGGCTGTCATTGTGCCGGTAAGACAAATATTTTGTGATATTCACCAATCCTTGTTCCCTTTACTTATGACGGCACCTGTGCATCGAGAAACTTGGCTTCTTACTTAATAAAAGTCCTACAACTGGGAGTAGTAAAAAATTATAAACACCTTGAGGTCCACACATCCGAGAACTTAACCTGTAATGTCCACATTGATCACATTATTAATAACGCTAACCGGACCATAGGATACATTAAGCGAAGAAACTTTGCTGTGCCCCCTTCTCCCTGACGTTACTTCTTTATAAAACACTAGTTAGAACCAAACATGAATACGGAGCAGCTATGCGGGACGCAGACCAAGCATATTTAATCAATAGACTAGAAATGGTTCAAAATACCTCTGCTCGTTTTATTCTCTCCAACTTTCATCGTTCCGCCAGTATCTCATCTATGAAAGCTAACCTCAATCTACCTGACTTAATTACCCGTCACAAAATAGAACGACTGTGCTTATTCCACAAAATATTTTATAATCCCACATTAGGCTACAACCTGATTTCTCCTTCAAACTACGTGTCATCACGTCGTGATCACGTCCACAAGGTTGCCATCCCTATGAGTCACACGCATTCGTACGCATGTTCATTCATTCCGCGAACATCACGTCACTGAAACGGCCTTCCGGCGGCAACTGCGACAGTTTTAAACAGTGGTGCTTTCCGATCAGTTATTAGTAATGAAAACTACTCCAATAGCCTCGAATGAGTACTAAATTTCCTGTTGTGTTGGTTTAATTTTTCGTGTAAAATCATTTTTGGCGTCTCCTTGTAGTCATTGACCCTTCTTGTAGAGAATATGTGAGCTTTTTTTATTCTGTGTTCTTGCGCAATTCTTTTTTGTATGATTGCTTGATATGCACTGTAAGCTGTACTTGTTCAAAAATGTAAAAACCCACTTCCCTCTACAATGCTTCGGCCCTGAATGTACCTGTAAATAAATAAATAAATAAATAAATAAATAAATAAATAAATAAATAAATAAATAAATAAATAAATAAATAAACAAATCGGCCATTGCCTGTCTCCATCGGCTCGCCGTGTTCTGTTGTTTAGGCATTTTTCATTCTACTAATCTATAGACTAGCCCCACCTTGTACTTCATATTCAGCTATGTGGCAAATAGTTTAACAAAATTTGGACTCTTAGGTTAACTAGTGCAAGGCAAGGTTTTAAAAGGAAGAGCAAGGGATGAAAATACGAAAATGAATTTATTGAGTTCACTGTACACAAAACAAGTCACTCATTGATGGCGACATACTAGCAGTGTGCTGCCGTGAGAAATGTCCCTTCAAATACTTTAAAACGTTTGCAATCTGCACCAAAGGCGCACAGTACCGGAAGTAGCAATATCACCAAATTAGATAAACCATGAACCCACACTTCGTCATGTGTATTTTTACGACTTCTGTACAATGTATGTCGCGCACACAGACTTGAGAAAACGTAACAGCCCAAGGTGTTTTGACGTCATTTCATCGACATTCCGTCGGGCAAACTTTCAATAATCTCAAACACAATGCCACAGTAAACAAAAGTTGCCGACAGAACCACTTAACCTTGCATGTGCCCTGGCTTGCTGATGTAGCCGAGTAACGTCACAGCACCGCAATCATATGAAAAATGTTTCAGCTCATTGAGCGACGCAAATGAATAACAAGACAAACTGTTGTATACTTTCAAAGAATAAGTAAAGACTTCGCGTTAGCAATAGTTAGGTGCAGTCGTGTTCATTTATAAAACTAAACAAACAGGCAGCGTTTCAAGGTTGTAGTGCGCAACCTTCAAAAAGGCGAGTTTTCCCTTTTCAAACAATGCCGACTTTCTTGGCCACACTAGCACCAAATCCGTTTTGTACTAATGCGCTCCAATCGCATACTGGGGTGATATTGTTATGGCACATTGTGTTCTGGTTCTTTTGTTTTTTTGTAGCAGGGATTTCTATGGACAACAATTTTTGACCCAGGCGTAAAGTACACCAAAAAAAATAAAAAAAGCTTTAACCTTGTGATGCTTAAGTTTGGCCAGCTCTGTAAGGCCCAACGATATTTGGAATTCAATTGTTCCATGGCGATCTCTGCATATGCTAAGAATACATTGTGGGGCTTTCCAGCAAGTGTTTTTATAATTACAGGAGCCCCAAAAATCTTTCCTCGTACTGTATGTAATTTATGTCGGCGCCTAAAAGATTTGGGCACCACTCTGGTACGAGGTATGTTAGACATGGTGCTTTCTGCCGTTTAAGCGGGTGTTGCATTAAGTACTGCAAGGCCAAAAAATTCTGCTAGTGTACCAAACAAAAATTTACGCAAGATTGTTTTACTCGTGCCCCAATTTCTTTATAGTGAACGAATACATAATTAAGCAGATGATAACAAACACGCAAAACACACATAAAAGATGACAATGAGAAAGGAACCCTAGATGAAACATTGATAATATATACCAACTGATACAATGTGGCACAGCCACATACGAACGAACTCCACTGAGTATGATCTTCCAAAATCATTAGCACCCTGGTGAAAACGCAAAGGTATTCAAGCCATCGAAAATTGCCTGAAGCCCTGTGAGTAAGGATATGGCATGATACAAAGTTTCATTCATTTGTACATATACAGGAGTAACTTTGCGCACCACATCCTGTTGATTAACAATCTTCCCATTGTTTAGAAGGCTTATGTTCCCCATGCAGGCATTTCCCAAGCTGGTAACCGTGAGCTTTGCTATTCTGCTCCAGCACGTCAGCGTTTTCAGCCATTCAGGTGGACCGATGGCTTAAACGTTCGATACGGTACACCACTGTAAAGAACTTTGGGACGCCTGTGTGGACATAAGCCTGCCTCACCAAAAGCAGTTAAGTGTTCAAGCTTCATCATTTCATCATACTTCGGGTAAATAATGAAGGCATAACAATGATACCTACCAAACAACAAAATATTTCACACAAGTAGCAACACTAACCCGACAAATTATGTTGATTTTGCTCATTGCGTTGGTCCCTAGTTTAGAAAAGGGGCATGCTTCAGTAGTTTTCTGAAGCTACTGAGACTAGTTTAACGCTGAGCTGGTGCAGCGTGCAACGTTAACAAGCACAGCAGGAACAACCCCGTTAGGTGTTACTGCTGTATTTAGCATGAATGAGTAGCTAGGTTAGGAGAGTACTATTTACAAATACTAACACTCATCTTCGTATCGTGTGGACGGAAGATGTAGCGAGGACAGTGCCCATTCCCCCTTATTGCACATCTGCAATGATGTGTAGTGTTTATGGTTATTCTGCATTTCCTTCTTCGGATATAGTAGTTGCCCATATACTTTATGTTTGGCTACATTTGAACCGGCTGGACATGGGGCCCACAGAACGTCGGTGTTGCCAGTGCTCACTTAACATCGACCTTTGTTCGCATCAACGTGCCCTTACAGCCCCGTGCGTTTTCGCGCCACCTATGTGGTGACCTGACAATAGAAGCATACAATAAACAAACAGACAATGTTCATCTCCTTTCCAATGAGAATAGAACATCCCCTAGCTAACTGCCTTTAACTAGGCTGCATTTAACTGTTGCGAATGAAAATGTGACATTACCAAACTCTTTGGTTTACTCCATCCCATACGGTAGACTCGGCGCAACTCGGTTTTTTTAGGAGAGCAACGATACCACGGTGGTAATAACCTTGTGTGGAATGTCATTCTGCCCGCAAGGTATACGCTAAAATCTTAGACGTCCACTTATAAAAATTAAGGGCAGAAACATGATTTAGGCTACGATTATGTGGCTAAATGGGAGTGGCATTGTATTGGCAAATGTAGGTACGTAGTGGGTGACATTACACCCACTTGGCCCTTGGCAGTAGCCACTATGCTAAAAATTTCAGCAGTAACCTTCTCAAATTTGACCTTCTATAGTCAAGTAAGGGTAGCGCCACCGGTAAAGTAGGCTTAACGAAGAACTGCTACCACAAGAGTTATTGCGCTAACACACTTGGCATACGGTGCCATGCAGGGTGAGCTTGGGGCAATCATTCCGATTAGTGGAGGGACGGCGGTCTGTGCTCGCTGTGCGAATTCTGATGTGTAACACATTTGCCTGTAATAAATGACTTAACTTATTGTTCCTATCACCCCCACCCTTACCTTTCTCCCCACTGTTTTTTCCTCTCCCTTCCGTCTAGCTTCCCACAACAGCTGTTCACTTTACCTGCCCTTCTCACGACTGTATCCTCTGGTTGATCCACTTTTTCCAAAGCTTCACACAGAGATCATTCGGCGTAATAAGGCTAGGCATGGACGGCCACATCGCAAAGTTACGAAAATAGTAAGCCAAGGACGCAAACACCAAAAATAAATATACACACACTCAAGCTCTACATCTAGCACCGTTTCGCATAACACCTGCGTGTGCGGCACGATGACGTTTAAAAGTACCTGTCATTCCTTTCAACACTTGCCTGTGACCTGTTATGAGGGGCTCAATCAAGAGTGCTCCCGTTCACAATAAACAAGATTTAGGTCTCATTCCTACCACCAACTTCTAAAATATTTTTAAGCTACGCTAAATCCCTTCTCTCGGCATAGGAGAACAGAAACGACAGGCACATCGCTACATTGGTGAACTTCACCAAGAATTCTAAAATTTTATTAAAACGTTCCCTAAACCTTCACTACCTGCTGAGGTAACGGTGGGTGCGTAGTAGTAGTAGTAGTAGTCAGCCAGACATCTTAGAGTGCTTCTTGCTAAGTGGTGGAATCAGTGGAAGCGCTAGAACATCTCCTACATCCAGTGAATCCCCTGGTGGCCCCTTCTAAGCAGATATGCATATGGGTTGTTTTAAAAGGACACCAGACGCCTAACACCAGCACCTTAAGGTGCGGTGTATATTAACCCAGTATTTGCTCGCATCAGGCCTGAAGGATACATTTTGTTTCCTAGTTTAAGACAAGCATTCTGGGCATACACTTCATTGTAGTCATCAACAATAAAAGAGAAAACAAAAGTTAATAGCAGCGAACTTCCACTCAATACGACATACTATCACAGGTACACACTGTTCAATAACAAGCACCCATCACGTCTCATGCTGCCGGAGTTATGACTTCCCTGGGCACCCCAAACATTTCTATATTCCCTACGCTGGAGTAACAGGGACTCCGGTGTATCGGGGGAAGTTTCCTTTAAAATGGATCTAACATCGGCGATCACTCTGGAGACTTCCGTGATTAATCTTGCAGAGAGCTCCAGTACTTGTTGATGAGGCAATGACCTAGAGCGTAACTGATTCTCAGGCATAGAAGCCCCAGACGAAAGCACACACAACCATAAGTATTACAGCATTGATGCTGACTACGGAGCCCCACAGTGGATGTTCGTCGAGGGCCTTGACAGCCTCTTTGGCCTCCTCCTCGGGACTGATGGCGGGTGTTTGGTTGGCTGCCATCTCCTCTTCTTCGAGGTGAGTCGACGTAACTCCGCAAATGCAGAACAGTGCCTTCTTGAAACCACGCAGCTCTGCACACAGGAATAAGGGCAGAGAAGAACTTAACTCCGGTAGTTTGTGCGGGCTAGGACTCGGGGTGTATACTGCGAAAGGGCAGCTAGACGAAGGCAATGTAGCCTCTAGCTTCTAGTGTGGATGTTTTAAAATGGAATTAAAGTGCCCGCACCTGTGTTCTACTCCTCGTAATTTCCCTTTCTTGTAGTGAATGTGACACTTTGCGCCCGCACTTTTCACCTCCAATGCCACTTTGTGATACGATTGCTTATTGCATGAATTGTAATGCACACTGCTATACATAAAAAAAATAGTCACAGGGCACTAAGGGTACTGAGAACCGCCACTAAATATATTTTCATTTATTCATATATTTTCATTTATGTATTTTCAGAACGATATATTTTCATTCTTTGAAACTGCAAATCAGGAAGCGTAGCACGAGTGTTTCAAGCAAGACGATTACTTGTCTGCCCTAGGTCAAAAATTACTGCAGGGCACATGTATCCGCAAGGTAGGACATAATATATGTTCAAACGCAATACGCGCGCCCACAACCTTAGCGAACAATTAAGGTGAGAAGTACTGAACTACTCTTTACTATCAATTCTGTACTAATTAATACATGTAATTTGCAAGGAACTAAGACAAGATAAGTGTGAAGTTTCCTCGTCTGTATTGAATTTTTCAGGCAACAGGATGATGAGCCTTACGAGGTGTAGACCATTTCTGCTAGAGCAATAGCCAGCTTAACAGGAATGCGAAGCGCTGCCTCTCAACCATTTAGACGACTAACGAGAACTGATGCAGCGGACCGTCCCATCAGCTAGCATTTGTTAACCTTGGCTGTTCAGAGCTATATGGAGAATTGGACAAATAATGATTGACTGTGTAAGAAGTTCTTGCTGTGTAACACTAATCCGTTCAATTGCACACCTCAAGCCCGTTGTGTAATTAAGCCCGATGATAAGACAGAGAAAAAGTAACGCGCAAGAGAAAAACATGAGCCAAGCCACATTGAACAGCAAGGCCCACAGAGCCCCTTTCCTTTTGTTGTGCCACCACCTGTCCAGTTCATAACTGTATAATTAGTGGAGAGGTGCTGACCGGAGTCAATTCGTACAACCAATAAAATGAGTCCGTGCAACACTATTACACAGTTCGTTCGATGAAAACGTTGCAATTTAACAACCTTATTGGCCTAACGACAGAGAACAGAGATTACAGCATTGCAGTTATAATATTATTCAGAATATAGTAAAAGTCCTTCAAATTTTATCCTTAACGTTTATTACGATTTTCTTTACATGAAAGATACCCTGCATTTTACTCTTAAAGGATCTTCTGCTGATTTACGACAGTGTGCATGTTTAGGCTGCATAGTTTGCCAGTTGTCATGCCCTCAGGCACCAAATAACAGTCATTCGCAAGCTAAGAAAAGCGTTCAATGACATGCCGCTGCCGACCTGGTGACTTGCTGCTATCATCAATCCTTAGTTAGCCACTACCATAGGCTGGCCTCCCTAGAGTTTACAGGAATCTTACGTGTTCCCGCTAGGTGAGTTCTGGCTAGCCTCTGCTGAGTGCTAGAATGCATATTAAGCCTCCATAGGTCATTCGCGAAAGAGATACAATGTATTAATGCAGCCTCCCTGCGCCCATTGCGGCCACGTACCTTTTCTCATCGGAGCCGCCTGCATGGCTTCGTGGGGCGACGTGTGGCTTCGGACGGTCATGGGAACATCGTTGCCATTGCCAGAAGCCAGGTTGTCCGTGCTCTTGTTGTAGGCTATGTTGACCACACCGTCACTGATAACAGTCATCTCCTGCACCTTCTTTTGAGGCTTGTCTAGGTCTTCCCGGATCTCGGTGCTGTTCCTACTCCCGAAGGTCAGCCTGTGGAGCTACGCAGACGAACAAAGAAATATAAGTACAGGTATCAACTAAGAGGGCACGCGTGTAGCGCTAAAATGGCATCGATTTTCTAAGTTACGGGTATACTAGTAACGCTATTGTCCTTGCATTTAAAATCACATTGGTTGTCATTAATATATGGTTTATTCCCTTGCAGCATAGTATTGCGTCCGTCCGAATTTTCACTAAAACACGAAAACATGTGTGTTCTATCAAGGTATAAATAACAGCACACCTATAACGATGAAACGTGCTAGTCATGTTTCGTCAATGCACTAAAACCACGATGTTATTTTTCGTGTGAAAGCCAAGGCCCTAAAATCTGCACAGTTTCAAAAGTTAAGAAATGTTATTTTTTACGTTTATTTGAGACATAATTTCCCCAAAAAATTACGTGAATTTCACTTTCTTTTGCTCTCAAGTGCCATGAATTTCATGAGCCAGTGAAGTCGTTACGAGAAACTTTCTTATTTGGCTTATTATGGCATTCCTACCAGGCACCCACACAAATGAGGACCCACCAAAGATATTTGGGAAATCAGAAGCACTGGCTCCTGGCAGGGACACTTTCAAGAATCGTCCAAAAACGAAGCCTAAATTTGGTCACTCGCGAGGTTAACATCAGACGGGCCTTTTCCATATCACGGCCCTTCCTCTTGTGAGCATGATAGTTTTTAATTCTTACCTGTCTGCGCAATAGTGGAAACAATGTGAAGAAGGCGAAAGTTTCAGAAATGTTTGCCAAAATATTTGCCAAAGTTCCAGAAAAAACCTTGGCTAATGAATGAATGAAGAAATAAACGATAAATGTAGTGCTGCCCTGGGATTACCAGTGATAGGTGCATGAAAGGTGTGAATAGACAGTTTCCCCAGGCAAAAATAAAAGGAGGCACTGCGCAAGATCAGCAAAATACCCGCCGCAGTGACTCAGGGGATAAAACATTTTGCTGCTGAGCCCAAGGACGCGGGTTCGATTCCCGGCCGTTACGGCCGCTTTTCAGATGGCAATAATCAAAACCACTCATGTATTGAGATTTCGGCACACGTTAAAGATCCCCAGGTAGTTTAAATTAGTTCGGAGTTTTTTTATTACGGCGCGTCTTATTGCCCAGGTGTTGCTTCGGCACATTAAACCCCCAATTTTGTTAGACCAGGAAAATGTTTGGCGAGTTTGTGAAAGGTTGAGTGAGACATGCGAATTAGGAAAACATGCTTAGGACATTACATTAAACTTGATAAAGTAGCTTCAGCATAAATGAAGTGTCCTATCTTCATTTCACAACGTCACTTAGCGAGAAGCACAGCCAACTTTAATTTCCTTGCCAGAAGACTTGTCAGCTTACAGATGTTTATTACAGAATGGTCATTGCAGTGAGATTTTATTGCGCTGCAGAAAAAATGGTATCCCTTAAATTCGCTCAGTACTGTGCATTGAGATATTCATAGCCTACGTCACAAAAAAATAGCACAAAAAATTTGCTATATACAGTGCGTAGCAGTCATTTGAATTGTCTTCATTCTCTGTTCTTTTCAGCCACCAACATGGCAAGATGTGTGCGCTCTATAAACCAGATGAACGCAGTTGTATGTTTTGTTTGTATTATGTTTGCACCGCTAATGATGATGCAAGGTAGAATGTTACTTCTGTTCGACTTTTATGTCGTGTCTCGCCGATGTCACTTTTTTTTAACCCAGACGGAGTGTTCTTCTCAACGGTGTGCTTTTGCTGCGTTTCGAGCTGCTTGCATACTCTCGTAATTTAATTGTGTTGTTGCTGCGCTTTTTATCTCGCTTTTCTTCAATGCAGTTTTCTAACCAATGATATTGTCTTCATTTTCGTAACAACCGAAGTGACAAATTTTCAAATAAAAATAATTCTAACTTTTACTCTACTTGCAGTTTGTTTTAAGTCTGCTCAAGGCTACCTGTGCACCAGTAATGTTGACATGTATGAACTGTGTCACCAATAATACTGGTAGTTTGAGAAGTTCTTGCTTATATATACTTCAGGCTCACTACTATGCGTGGCTTATAGATAGCGCTAGTGGTTTTCCGCGCCATGAAAAGCGTGGGGGCACCAAAACATGCACATAAAAAATTCACATAATGTGTAGCCTAAGAATGCTACACATTAAGAGCAGCAACATTTCCCCTTCTAATTCCAAAGTCAAAACCTCAAATTCCAGCCCTGCCCTCCTTTCCTCCGCCGGGAACGACTCTTTCAACTTCAACTCACAACCCACAATTTAACAACTTGTTACAGAATTTCAGGCAGGTCCATTAACTTCAACCTTCACACTCCAGGAGCAGCAACTGGAAAGCTGTATCACGTGAGGAGCTCCAAACAGCATACCCGCCTCAGGCAGTCATATTTGCAGAAACCAAAATGGCGCCGCACAGCGCACTTGCCTTGCTGTCGTCGATGGGAGGCGTCAGCAGGCTGATGGTGATTGTGGCGATGACGGAGATGACGAACAGGAGCACGCCGAAGTGGAGGTAGTGCATGTTGGCAATGATGTCCGGTCGGGGATCCTGGACCGTGCTGCCACAGCTGGGCACCGCGTACGAGAATTCCCAGCCGAACCGGATCAGGCCCACAGCTAAGCCGATCATCAGGCCCCAAAAGGCGCCCTACGGAGAGAACATCTGTTGCAATCAAATACAGCGGCCGTTTAAAATTACAGCAAATCAGAAACTTTTCCCCCTATTAATTTTTTGTAAACTTCGGGTGTGTGATCAAAATTCACAACGTTGGTGTGGTACGCGCTTGCTTGCCGGCATTTTGCAGCTTCAAGGGCTTTTTTATTTATTTTTTGGGTGGTCTAGTTCTCATAAAGCACCCTGAAACAAATCCTAATCTATAATCCATGTAATCCCGCGCTCCTCGTTACCTTGAACTCACGCGCTAACTCTTGCTGCAAGATCTCCATTTTAGGAAAAGATTCAGCAACAACCGAGTAAGTTGCCTGCAGTATGCAGGTCTCAATTTGATAGCCGAGCGCATTGTCTCATTGCCTGGAGTAAAACAGTGTTCGGTAGGGCATTGCATGGGTAGTTGACGCAAAAGTTGGGTGTTGAGTAGAAGGCCGGGCACAGCGACTCACAGGTTCATTGATACGCTTCCAAGAGACTGCAAGCACGTAGACCGCACAGACTGGTGGCGCCAGGTAGCTGGTGACGCTCTGGATGTAGTGGAAGAGCTGGCTGTTGGGGAACTGCTCGATGATCGGGATCCAGACGATGCTCAGCCCCACCAGGACCACGACGAACGAGCGGCCCACGATGAGCAGTTCGACGTCGGAGGCGTTCTTGCGGAACTTCTTCCAGATGTCGATGGTGAAGATGGTCGACGAGCTGTTGAAGATGGACGTCAGCGAGGACATCAGGGCCGCCAGCATTACCGACAGCATCATGCCGCGGGCACCTGCAGCGAGAAGGAAGAAAGTGAGATGTCTGGCTCTGGGCAGCATAATGTTTTTTTTTTTTGCTTTTCACAATCTATTAAGGAATGAAGAAAGGGAAATTCCAGAGAAAAGAAGCAATGTCCGGACTTGAATATTTTGAAAGCCCTGCGATTGTACCATAATCACAAAGAAAGCTATCTGAGGTAAGAATACAAACGAAACGTCGAGATACGCTGACTGGTCTTGGTCATCACATTAACATAAAATTATCAGTAGCCGCAGACTGACAATTTTATAATTATTTCGAAAGTATCAACAAACTGCGCATAACCAATAAGTATGAAAATCTCTAAAAAAACTGCAGTAATATCTCTGACAACACGGCAAAGAAGTGTACGCGTAGAGAGGAACCACGATCTAGTTTGGGATTGTTATGTGGTGTGTGTTATCCCCCTCCCACCCTTTGTTTGTTTCCAATGGCAGGTATGCTTCCAGTAAACAGTTGGTAGTAGTGCTTCGTAGTGCACGTGTCGTTTCGTAACCCCTGACTTGCTTCGTATTTCAGTGCTACATTTTTAAGAAATAAAAATTTAAAGTGCCTGTGGAATCAGGCTCAAGTGTTCGGAAGCAATAGGTGCAATAGAACCTTGTATGACTGAAGCAAAATGATAGTGTACTCAGTTAATTCGAACAATTACGTTGCTTCTAGAACTTTGCTTGAGCTGGCTGCTTTCCCTAGGTGTTCAGAGCCCAACAGGAAAACAGCGGAGTCCTGAACAATTTCGACCGCTGAGCGAGCATAAAGAACCCACTTTCAATAAAGGCGAAAGAAAGGAGCAATCTTTTATTTCTCTGTATAGCATGTTTTCAGTCAATACTTTGTTCATAATTTTACTCTTAGGTGATATTCGCTCACCGATGGGCATCAGCTTGACCACGAGGAGAGGGTACGCGATGTTGGTGCAGCCATTTTCGCTTCCACAGATTTCACGGCAGCGGTCAGGGTTGGAGCACGCCACAAGGTCTGTTTGCAATGAAGGGAGCCAAACATAAACAAACGTCAGAGGAACGTCATTCCGCGGCCCTTTTAATGAGTCTATTTTATTTAATTTTTCCATTTCGCTTCAATTGTAGCATAAACAAGCTACCACTCACACCCCTACAAATTTCAATCCCCCTCCTATTACCTGCGACATACAGAGAGCAACAATTGAAATGAGCAGACGTCAGAATGACCGGCAGCACACAAATCAATAAAAATTGGCTTGCTGGCGTGACCCAACAGTCAGAAATTCTTATTATTCTAACGCTCAGTCATCCAACTGTGTAAGTAGCATTTATCTGCAACCTCGTTGAAAATTTAAATCCCAAAATACAGAAGCATTTTCAGCTTCATTTACATTTTCATGCTTCGGTTTAACTCTATCTTGATTGTATGCCCAACCCATAAAAGAATACTGCTAGTATTCCTGCGACGTTTGCAGACGCCCACGAGAAGATATCATTACAACTGGACATATTTTGCATTCGGGGGCAAGTTTTCAATCTGCGAAATTCATTTTCACCGGCATAAAGAAGTTGCACGTATGTTGTCACGTACCTGGGTACAGGACACGCGCCGCCATTCCGGGCAGCACAAGCAGATAGAGTGGGAGCAGTTTGAGGTAGCCGGCCATCACGCAGCCAGCCTTGGCATGCACCATGTTCTTGGCCGACAGGGCCCGCTGGACAATGACCTGCGGAGAACGGGGGTTCCTCAGGGGGCAGTTTTGCGAACACTAGCTATCTCTCCACATTACTGCAACAGCCGGCCTCACGAATCGCATTTTGATTATTCTTATGAGCAGCTCCGCATCCCGGGGGGAGACTCTTTGCATACAGCATCACCACCATGAGCCCTTGACATTTTAGCTGTACCGGATCCTCCATCGTGTTTAGCTTCGGCTCGTGATATCGCACAACACGTGTTCTGTTTTGCTATATCTAGCGTAGGTTGCATAATATTGTTACATTTACAAATAAATAAATACAATAGAAGTTAAAAAAGCAATGTTTGCTATCGAAGTCAATATGAAGTGAATATTTATTTCGTTTGAATACTTGAAAATCAACGCGAATGTTATCAAATCAAAGTGACTATTTAGTAATTTCCAACAAAAAAACTGAAATGTAATATTTCTAAAGCATGCTTTAGGAACTAGTCTGCAGAGAACTAAGTTCATTTTAAAGGGCTTGCGCTGTAGCATGAAGCACACAAATAAGCTATCCTGGTGCTTTTAGATAATATTAAATTTCATGTGGCCAACTTTCATTTCACGTGGTGACCTCAACCCCAAGTGCTGTAGCGTATTAGTATAATCAGGGCATAACAGTACATTTTGACAAGCAATATGATTAACACAATCCCCTTATGAAAAATAACGTAAACGAATGTGCCATGAACTTTCATGTCAGCTCAAGGAATAAAACTGGGCGTATGGGCCAGCGCAAGACGTGCAAAATTAAGCTGATTTCTAGACCCTCTCGGGCATGCTCTGATGGTGTGATCGCATGATCCCCGTTTTCCAACCCTCTGCACGCGGGTCTCTTTTTCCGTACTAGCAACACATGAGTTTCGCTTATAAAACAAAGCAACACACTGGCGCCGCACGCACAAGAGGCCAAAATATGGGTTCCGCGAGAGGAATTTCATGTCCAGTATAAACTTGTCAAAATTACTGAGACCCAAATTGACGCCAGAAAGTGCGCGATAATAAACGTGCAGGGTCGGCAAACTAACTTGACGAGTGCTCGGTGTCAACGCCTTGTGTTACGAAAGCTTTGTCATCGTTTCTAGGAGAACGAAGCTAGACAGTAGTATTATCTTTCCGATGCTCCGCATAAAAAATTACAAGCATTAGAGGTCATAAAATGGTCAAGCCTGCGCATCGTTTGATTAGAAAACTATGTCAGTAGGCAGCTGGCTATATCTCGGGTGTGTTGACCGGGGCAGCTTGAGCGCGACCACGTTATCAGGGTGCGAAGCGATAATGTAAGGAGCACACTGACGGAGTTGGCCCAATTCCAAGGAGACAAGATGCGCTCTCGAAAAGCCCGTTCCTCCTGCCATTTAACCTCACGTCACCGGTGTATTGCGGAAAGGCGTGTCGCCGCCAGCGGACAAAATCGGTGCTTGTTTGCGGCAGTCGCGCGTGAGCTGTCTAAGTTCGATACATCCCGTGCCCAACTGGTTCTCACTTGTTGCAAATAATTTTTTTTTTGCATGTGTTTTAGTGTACCAGTTGTGGTTTTCAAATAAGCATCATACAAATTTACTGAAACAACTGAGCATTTGTGTTTTCAAGCTTCAAGATACTTTGAAAATATTCGGAATTTTCGATTAGCGATTTTTCTATTCTAAGCCGAAACGAACACAAGATTATTGGCTTCGATATTCAAAAGTTAAAGATATTCGCGTACCCTTGAAACACAAACAAATACCTTCAATATTAGTTGGTAGCTGATACCGTTTTGTTACAGCCTCTTTCTGATTTTATCTAGTGAATGCATCAATGTATCTTCGTGCACCACTTGTCCTGCCTTCACATTTTATATAGCTGTTTGGGCACTATGCCCCTCTCTACCTATATCTACATCTACATCTACATCTAAATCTACTCTTAATATCTGTCTATATCTATCTATCTGCTCTTAATGTATACATCTATATGTATGTCTATCTATCTAAATCTATTTATATCTATATCTATATCTATCTATATCTATATCTATCTATATCTCTATCTATCTATATCTATATCTATCTATGTCTATATCGATCTGTCTCTATCTCTATCTATATCTATGTCTGTATCCATATCCATATCTATATCTATCTATCGGAAGTAAAGCTCACCTGGTCCGAGCACCAGTACCAGACGGCTGAGATAGTGATTCCGAACACCATGCCCGTCCACGGGAGCTGAGGGTCCGTCGCTGTGCGCAGTAGGTGGTTGTAGTTGTCAGGAACCTTGGAGCACGACTCGTTGGTCAGGCTGAATGTCACGTGGCTACTGTTCCTCGGCTCGGCCAGGGCGAACTCGCGCATCAGCCGCTCGTAGCCGCCCACCTTGATCAGACCTGGGGGACAAAAACGTAGACAAAACTACCGCTGAATATCGCCATTGCAACAATTTCTGCTAATGTCGTCCGTGGGCAGGCGAGGCACACGTATTTTCACATGCAAGTCTAATTGGCAAATGAGAGCGAGGCAGTGCAAACAGACGACAACAAGAACAATGATCCGTTTCGTCTTTTCTGTCTGTTCTCTTTTACTTAATATATGCATCCCCAACTCCCCGGAGCTTTCGTGTTAGTTTCGATCGTTAGTAGGTACGCTAATATCAAATTTTAAGCCAAAAATGCTGCCCAATTAAGACTCTGACCATGTCTTTTTTCTTTATCTTCACAAAGTTAGCCTTTTTATGATGAAAAAAAAAGAAAAAGCACGTGGTGCGCATGACGTTAGTTGCCTGGTAAAAAGATCCAGCTGGTTTGATTTAACCAGAATCCTCCACAGCAGTGCACTCATAGACAATGTGTAGCTTCGGTGCTTTAAACTACGATTTTGCTGGTCAGTTTAGTTTTAAGGTTAGGCTAGGCTAGAAATCCGCACGCGACCATGAGATTGCAGCTTTTAAGGGGTTTATTTTTGCGCATTCTTGCATGCACGCAAGCTGGCTTCAATAACCCTGCCTCTTTTTTGCATTTTTGTCTGAGGGACCAACTCCGTGTGGTCTGCCTTTTTCGTTTCAGTAGAATTTTAAAAAACGTATCGACATCCGCAACTAACCCTTTTTATTAAATAGCGGCCCAATTAGTGAAGTGAACTGATCTAACTTCCCTGAGAGGTTACGCGTTGTCCCCCCAAAGGATCAGGACAGGAAGGAGGGCTTGGAAGGAGAAGTGAGGCTTGCTCTCTCTCTCTCTCTCTCTCTCTCTCTCTCTCTCTCTCTCTCTCTCTCTCTCTCTCTCTCTCTCTCTCTCTCTCTCTCTCTCTCTCTCTCTCTCTCTCTCTCTCTCTCTCTCTCTCTTGCGCTGGTGACCAGCTCGTGGGAGAGACTACAATGTCCCAGCCAGACCTACGTGGAATTCGTAGGAAAGAAGAGAGGAACACGAGAGACGGGACCTCCTCTATTCAAAGGAAGTGTGGAAAAAAAGCAGGAAGGAGGGAGAGGGGGCGGTCCGCAGGAAAGCAGTTCCTTTCAAAAGAAGTTCTAATTTCTGCGTTTTTTATTAGTTAGTCGCGTATGGAGAGCGGGAAAGTGTATCCCAAACCGGCTGTGCTAATTCTTTCGCAATTCGGCCTCGGGAAGACAAACAAGTAGAAAGGAGAGCAGAAAGAAGGGACAAGAATGCTTCGTTCAAGCGCACTTACTCAATACCATGAGGACAAAGGCGCCGATAACAATGAGGATCGTCTGAACAAAGTCCGTCCATATCACAGCGCTGAGTCCACCTGCGAACGGGAAAGATATAAGGAAAGAGTTCAGGGCAACCGTACCACCAAGTCAACCGTACACACAAAAAAATGCTCGGGACAAATAGAAGCTGACCAAATGACTCACGGCATCTTGTAACTGAATGGTAGTGAGTAACCATATAAAAAGCAAAAAACAGGAGAGTTTTGAGGATTGGGGGAACATGAGGACGCTTACCAGCAACGGTAAAAATGCAGGCGATGGCAAGCAGAACGCAGACAGACAGGTAGATATTCCAGTCCAGCGCTTGCTTGATAAAGACGGCCCCAGCAAAGAGATCCGCCTGCAGATGCATCCATCGTTGTGACTTTCCCGTGGGGAATATTTTAGTTTGCAATTTTACAACCAACAAAATTAGTTGCTGTACAGGACGGGCAATGGCTGCTAGTTAATTATTAATAACTACATTCAACGCGCCCCCTTCTCACAAATGCAAGCGCTCCCCTGTCAGCATTAAGAACCATTTACGTAAGCATGCTGCTGCGAAGTCGGAAGTCCAAAGAGCTGCATGAATAGCAATTTCGATTTGCTCGAAGTTGAACTCGTGAAGTAATACCCGCCGAGTCAATTCTTAATACCAACAAACTTTTCTTTTTAAGATTCCTGCAGTCGTCTCACTCAACCAATGCGAACAGGTATTCGCTCAGTACGACGCATGTTACGAACACTTTCAGAAATACGCCGGCCTCTGTACGGCTCCAGGTTAACACTTAATAACTACGAATGTCGTGTGGTACAGTCGAACCTCGATATAACGTAGTCCTACTTGCAGCGGAAAACGTTGTTAAATCGCAAATTGCGTTACGCCGAGAACCGTGCATACCAGCAGCAGATAAGGTGCTTATTAGAAGGCTCCTGGTAATTGTCGGTAACATACGAAAGAAATTCCCAATAAACCACGCCTTTTAGAGCAAGTAACCCGGCCAGACCTGCACGGTGTGCACCCTGGGACAGAAGTTGCTAGGATGCGGTTCCGACTTGCAAAGTTAATTGGTCTGCTCTGTGGTGGCTCGGCACTTGATTTATATTCCCGAGCAAAGCATTACGCTTCACAGTATCATCATCACACGCGTAGCATGAGCTGAGCTAACACCACTCAGTGGAAGAATAAACCTTGATTGTTCAAATCGCGTCTTGAAAACTTCAATCTCCAGGGCCAAAGCACGACGAAGCCGACGCACGTTTTCTTTCTTCATTACTGACCTGCTCGTAAGCTCATCTCCAGATGGCGCTTTCCATTCTAGAGCTTCCGAAGTACTCATAAATTCCCGCAAGGACAGAAGTAGAGCCCCAGCGCGACTTTCCTATGCGCATGACAGGACAGCAAAGCGATACGGTCTGCTCCTCTGCTCGGCTGAGTGCTGTCCGCCGGCAACGTCTTTGCGAGAAATAACGCGTGTAAATTATTGTCTCCCTCGGCTTACATTTTTGTTTACCACATTTTCGCTCACATAACCTAACGAATATCACAATATTTCGAGCAAAGTTGGGGCCGGGTTAATAAGCGAATTTCGCCCCGAAGTGCGGATTCACCGCAATGAGTGATGCGTCGTAATGCAAGTGTTGTCACGTGCCCTACTGCTCTATTCTAGTGGTTCACTATCGTAAGCAATAAAAGGAGAAGTTTCGCTGATCAGCCTGGGCCATGACTTTATCCTATATATATTTATCGCAAGTGCGCTTGCCCTTCAAGGTCGGATGCCACCGCGCAGATGTAAAAACCTCGAGGAGGATTAGATAACAGGGGCCGCCGCTCGCTCAAAGGAGCGGTGAGATTCTTGCAACGTAGTAGCTACCTGTGAGGAATCAGCTCGGCAGATGCGCCTAGTCGTACTGCAAGATGGTTTTGTCTGCATTGCTTGTTTGTTTAAAGAGCGGCTGTTTCACGCGCGGCGGCAAAAGTTTGATGATCATAAGAAACTATGCGTTCGTTATATGACCAATTGAATGTAATTGCGCTGTACTGATTTTTCATTAACCCTTACAGGTTAAATTAGGTGGTCAACTGTGTAGGTAACTTTTATTGCTTATTTTTTTTATCAGTCAGCAATATTTGGCTGCAGTTTGTATGCAAGAACGGGATATATCCCGCTCTTGGTATATGCAGGTGAAAATTCGGTTCTTCTGCTCGCCAGAAGGCGCCTGGTATGTATATGCAATCACCGTGGACTTGAAAGCGAGGTAAAAAATCATTAATTAAAAAAAAAAAACAGGCGGCTTGAAATGGGGCGAAAATTGAAAACGAAAAATAATCACCACATGGAGAATTTTGTTACACCAAGGTTCGACTATTTTGTGTCCTATTTTCGCTTCTAATGTTTGAAGAACTGAACACCTTTCATTTTAGTGACGCTTTTGTTACGCAAACATATTTCTCTCAAAGATTTTTTTCCAGAGTTCGATGAGAAAAAAATCGCAATGTGAATTTTCTCACGTTCAGGCCAAGGTCATTATAGCGAACCATTTCAGGTCTAAGCTGTGCATGCACTTGCACCCCCGCCACTTACCGAGATCTTAGTGAAAATAGACAGAAGAAGGGCCAGCACGGACAGGTACACTCGTATCCGTTGGCCGCCGAACCTCTTGCGCAGATACTCCGGCATCGTGTAAACCTGCGAATGGGGAAAATAGCTAAGGTTGGCTCGAATTCCTAGTCTAGACCACAAAGTGAGTCCGTTGCGTTGGAGTCCTTCCTTCATATTTTTTCTTAACTTCTTTCTGTCTTTCTTTTTGCTTTATTTTTCCTTGTCGCATGCAGTTAGCCCTAACCAGCTCACCCATCCGTCGTTTTATTTTGTCTGCCAATACAGTCTCGAAAACTGATCTAGAAGAGTTTCTTTTTATCTCAAGGTGTGTCGTATGACGGCACCAAACCCAACAGTTTCTGTCATTTCGTACACGAGCAAAAAATGTTAACCCTTTTTTTTTAATTGCATTCACATGCAATACCTTCCGGAACGCCATACCTTCAAAAGCAGCGTAGTTTAATCTCCCCTTTAATAACCGCTTTCCAGGAATGCGCAAATTTGTCAAGCTCGAAATATCTGTTTCTATGCCACCCCTTCGTTTCTTCTCTAAGACGTGATTCAGACGCGAGTGAACATTCAGACCATTAAGTTGTCACCGCCAAGCGGTGCTACGCCTGAAGCCTAAATTGTCAGAGTGTTAAAGTGAGAAAATAAAACACTGCCGCGAAAACTGGCATAATGCATTACATGATTCAATATCATCATGGCATTACACGCAAAGTGAACAGTTTGGATTTTCCGCCATAGGCCAGGCACCAGTAGCAAGAAAAATACTCACCCCGGAGGCAACGTAGACTGGTACGAAGAACCAGCCAAGGAGCATGAGCACGAAGATGGCCTGCACACGGAGAAAAGCAACAGAATATCAGAGTGCGCAACTAAAAACGGCAGCTGTTCTGCCCTGCCCCCTTCAAAGGCGCCAAAAACAGTGGTGGCTTGCTCCTATGATTCTCACTTTTGCTTGGAGGGACAGTGCTATGCGAACAGTCAGGGTTGCGGAAGCCAGTCCTGTGGCCATTAGCGATATTGGGGAGACGAACTGTTCAACTTTGCAAAACTAGAGTAGGAGGCCCAGTGTAAGCACGGCGTACTGTGAAAAGTGTAAAGAGATTCAGTGTAGCCAGGAATCATACGACAGCGGTCGCAGCTAGTAAATACACAAAACAGATGTTTCATGCTATTGTCCTCCTTTTGCAAAAGATCAACACCTTCATATGGGGGTCAAAGAAGCTACCCACTGATGCTCCAAAATCGGAGATGGATTTTAATATAGTCTAGTTGTAACTTATTTTCCTTATTTCGTTCTTTCCGTAAGCGTCAAGTATGTTCTTTTTTGTATTTTTTGACACAGTCAAATGCGTGTTAAGGACATATTAGTAGAAATTAAGAAGAAGAAATGGACGTGGGCAGTGCATGTGATGCAAAGGCAAGATAACCGTTGGTCATTAAGGGTAACGGGGTGGATCCCTAGAGAAGGCAAGCGGGGCAGAGGGCGGCAGAAAGTTAGATGGTCAGATGATATCAGGAAGTTTGCGGGGATAAATTGGCCGCAGTTAGCACAGAACCGGGGTAATTGGACATTAATGGGAGAGGCCTTTGCCCTGCAGTGAGCGTAGATCGGCTGGTGATCATGAAAAGGCATCTACAAAAACCGTTCAAACTTTATTTTAACAAATTTTCATCCGGTTGCGGAGAATAAATTTTCTAAAATTAAGCACAATGTCTTGTTCAAACTCCATTTCAAAGAAATATAATTTATTAACCACTTTGGAAACGATTACATGGCTGCTAACTCAGTATAATATTCAGATATCTGCCAAGCTGCTACTTCATTCGCCTAATGGGAGATGGCGAGCATTGTTAATTGTTACGGCCATTGTTTTGCACACCACAGTGCGTGTAATACTTGACGTGGCAAAGAAAAGGTCAAGCCTTGGTGCTTTCATCCGCACGCTCCCGCTTCCCTGCATTATTCCCCTCGTCACATGCTACGCCGACATCTTATCGCTTGGGTTTTTGTTTCCTTACTCGGAAGATCGGTTCCGAGAGATTCTATCGTCGTGACAAACAGGCACTTCGCCTCGTGAAGGGCGTGACTTTCTCCGTTTGTTGCGGACATCCTATCGCCGCTCAAGTGGGAGGTGTACGCGCAACCTTGAACAATGTACGGAGGAGAAATGTTTGGCGTAACTCCAGGGAATCGGTATTTAGCTCCACCTGATGGAATATCTTTTAGCACTTGTCGGTCAAACCTTGCTGCTTCGAATAGAATGAGAAGCTTGCGCACGGACAAAGAAATAAAGCAATTCACCAGTGAAGCGAACTATAGTGCTGCGCCCGGAATTATACGTTGTTTTTATTATTGGTAATATTTGGCATTTATCAAATAATTGCGCTCTTTTCTATACCTCCGAGCTAAGGTGAAACCAAGAAAAGAGCGGCGTTGGATTTTAAGCAGCGAGTGATCGCGATCGATCAGTAACCAGCGTGTTGAGGAAAGCATTAAGGCGGCACTGAATATGCTACATGTAACTGCTGGGGTTGTTAGCAAATGTGCGAATTACTAGCGTCAGGTCAGCCCAACAAAAAAGGAAGTTGGGGAAATGAATTCTCTTAATGTTGGTGCCAAATATCTTGCTGCTTTTAAATATTTTTCCCCTTTCTCGTAGTGGTTACTGTAGGGCCAGCTCAATTCTATATTCAAAAACTGCCACTTAAAATTTAAAGTTCACGCGAAGGTGGTAGAACAAGCGTTGGTGTGTAAAGGATTGCACCATCAACCTCTTTTTTAAAGATTGCAGTGGAAACGTAGAAGTTCACAGCTCACCATTTGTTACCCGTTACAACAAAAAATGAAATGAAAGGAACAAGTGAAGGGTAAAAAGAAGCGGAATGTAAGCTTTTTTTATCAGTTAACGCGAGAATTCAGTCAGCCTTGATGTCCCTCTGTAGCAGTAAATATGTCAGGAAGGCGGTCACGTACGTTCAGCTCAAATCCCGCGATGCCGATGCCTGTTGCAGCTCCGGAACCAGCGAGGCCGACGAAGTGACCGCTGCCGATGTTGCTGGCGAACAAGGAGGCACCAACCTGTTCGATGAAGGAGAAACAAGTGTCCCTATTTATTCCCTATTCCCTATTCCCTATATTCCCTATTAAAAATATTCCATATAAAATATTCCCTATAAAAATATTTCCTATTTTTCTCTTTCCACTGCTGGTTTTTAATCAAGTGCAGTTGCTCATTGTTTCGTTTATTATGTCTATGCTGCACAATTACGTTTATGTCCGCAAAATAATGACAGTTTCAAAAGGCAGAAAATGTGAAGATGAGTTCCCCCATAGGTCTGTATAGGTTGGAAACGGACGACAGAATGATTCAACGAGTAATTTCGTAGCCAGTTATATATGCTACCTCATGATAAAGTGACAGTCACTATTTATTCAACGACAAATGTAATCCATGGAAAACTGCTTGTCGGAGCGAACCTGTGAACCAGCGGACCACACTTACATGATTAAAAGTTGCGTTGCTATTTGTCCTGAGTTTAAGAGTTCAAGTCCTGCTGCATCGGAGCATAAAACGTTTTTCCTGTCCTCTGAGGACCGTTCTACACCCCCGTAATCAGGAGCTTGGTAACTCGCAGCATTGTACCATGTTGAGGACTGACATGCACAGTTAATTTTCTGATTTGCTCCTTTATTTTTCGGATCACGTTTCGACCGGTCAAAATATGTCTATTCGAAGTTGTTGGTGCTACACGCTGGTCTAGCCTATAGGAGAGCACATGACGAACGCCAGTGACAGGGAGAGCTGAATTCTGTTGTAATGAGCCTACACTAAGGCTTTAGCAGCGGAATTGCCTTTTCGAACGTTGCTGTTCCATATTTTTCAGGATGCGTGATCTGTACTCACCGGTATCCAGTGCATGCTTCTGCTGGCCAGAAAGTAGCCGCTCATAGAGCCCGAACTGCTCCGCCATGAGGACTGCACAGTTAGCAAGAAAGAAAAAAGGAAAGAACATGTTGTCAGGCAACGAGGTTGTCCTTCGCCCTTAAAGTTCACGAGCTCTGACTGTTATTACACTCGGAAATTATGCCTCGTACTCCCTTCATTGGATTAACCAATGAAGAATTCGTATTGCTGCGACATATCAGCTGATAGATGCGAGCAACAACTTCAAGACAACAAATTTTAAAATTGGAACGCAGGGCACGGAACAAGAAATGCCAGACATGGCTCACCCAGAATAGGTGTTCCGTTCACTAAATCGCCCTGCACATTTATTTTATCTGATGATAGGGATTTCACACTTTACTTGAAGTCTAGCGACTCAGGGGGATTGGCGAGAACCAACGGGTAACACAGAGGGGCCCAAATTTTTTTTTCGAGTTGCTATCATTAATTGTCATGTATTTTGACAAATATGCACAAGACCCCATAAAATATGAATAACCTTGTATTTCATTATGTCTTAGCAAAATACAATGAACGACATACTATAAAACAGTGTTAGTAGTTGGAAAACGCGTTTGCCACGCAGTGAACAGTGTTTTTTTAAACGACGTACTACAGGCCCCGTGGCCTCTACGGTCCTCTGTGTGCTGTTCTTTGTCGCCCTCTAGCTTCAGTTCTCCTTTTTATTTCCGAAGCGTGCGTCGCCCGAACGTGACCACCTGATAGGTCTGTTTTCTCGTGAAAACGTGTGTATAAATACCATCTATGTTAACGAGAATTGTGCCCTAACAGCCGCCCCTGTTGTTGAATAAAGATTTTATGCATTCATTCACTCAGCTAAGCGATCACCATTTCTCTGCTGGGCTTGTCACCGAACCTAACCCCTATGCTCTTCATAAGTAAAAGACAGCCTAATGAGACCAATGGGAAAAATCTCTTGTTATTCACTCGTGGCAGTGCGCTACAAATAAAACAGCACAAAAATATCGAATCTTGCGAATTTCTAAATTTCCTTTCATTTTCAAATTCTTAGCGCAACAAACTGCACGTGTACGCATAGCTGCACGTGGCAAATGCTCGCGCTCATAAGGTTCTGTCCATTGGAACGGAACGTCGCGTTACGAAATCCATCACTGAAGTCATCACTCACAATCTTCAACGCGGGGCGCGCAGACAGGAATTTTAATGGCTTTTCAGTCGCGCCTATGATAGAATAATGGACGCCCTTGATCATTCTATTTGTTCCCGCGCTCTTCTTTGGCAATGTCGCGTGCCCGGCTTGTCTGCAAACCAAGGTCGGCCCGAAGCACAGGTGGTCCGACCGGCGTAGGGATCGCGCCAGACGATTATCGTGTCAGCGGCCTGTCAGTCAGCTAAGCAAGACTCGCTGCGTACCGGACGGTTATACCTGACGTTAATAAACGGGCGTGGGCTGCGTTACCTCGCATGCGTATTAGCCCGGGATTAATTTCCCGAGAATTTGCATGAAATATTAAGCTGAAACAAGGCGTTGGCAGGTGTATCCTTTCAATCATCCAACGTCGTGGGCAGTGGTTCGGGCACAGGTGAGCGATAAACAGCTTCATTGGGGTCAGGGGTGCTATTGCGGGGGAGGCTTGGTAATTCAGTAAAGACGTGTCTGTGGTTCGGTTACCAGTAGCGCGAAATTACGTCTCGTTGGAGTTGATGTGAAACTAAAAGTGCTGTGCTGACACGATGACATGGTGTAGCGGCCATGCGTGGTGAAATTCGCGTAGGAGACGAACGTGCAATGCTGCCAGGTGCTGCGAAAGCTGCATGTGTTAATGTCAGGGTTAATTTCATGGTAAGAATAGCTCCTTATAACCACACACAAGATCAAATATTTTCATTATGTTGAGGAGCGCTAGATATGACGTAATTCATAAACCTTAGTCGAAAATTCGGGATCCAAAAATTAAGCTTGCAACTAGAAAGGCGAATCAAACTTGAGGAACAAAAACAGAAACGTTGTTAGAAGTTTAACGTGCCGTGGAATGCAACTTTTGCATAGTAGTGGGGGAGGAGGAGGAAGTTGACGTGTAGTTTGTCCACCAAAGAAAACGTCATATATGAGATGCGCCGTTGATTAAGAGGGCTGAAAGTTTATTTCGGCCTCCTGGGGTTCGTTAACGCGGTCGCTATAGGATTCGAACCCGAGACCTCGTGCTCAGCAGGAAGATCCTCATGAGCCTTGGGTCTCAGGACGAAGACGCAGATCTACGATACGCAGACAGCTCATGGAGAGAGAGAGAGAGAGAGAGAGAGAGAGAGAGAGAGAGAGAGAGAGAGAGAGAGAGAGAGAGCTCTTTAATGTTTCGCAAGCGTAGCTTATATCGCAACACGCAAAAATGTGGTTGTCAGCCGTTCAAACGGCGATAAGAAGATTTACAGCTGTCGCGAAGATAGCTGCGTTGTAGGGCTGACAATATGGCTTACGCAAACTGCGCGGCCCGTGCGCGAAAGTATGGACACGGAATGACATGAAAGCGATTCTCACGACGCGCGCCTTTTCCCTGTACGAAATTAAAGTAGGTTCAGATATACCTGCCGACCTGGTAGAGCCACATCAGCATGCGGGCAGTACAAAAACCGGAAACGTGACATATAGTCAATTTCACAAGTTGCGTGCAGCAGAGCCGTGCTACGAAGCTTACAGAGACGGTTCCACCTTCCCCCAGCGCTGACCTCACCATTCGCGACTTCGTGAATTCTCCGTGGATTCGCCACCTTGACCGGAAGCTTTATCTAATTGACTTTCAATTTTGTCACGTGCTTCCGCCTGTCCAAATGGCTGTGCGTGTTGTCGTCATTTTGACATTCCATGATGCTTGCCGGCACCAGTTCTAAAGTTCCCTTTTTTTCTAGCTGTTGAAGATGCATAATTCTTGGCCGGCATTCTGAAACTGGACTAAATGCAACAAACATGACACCGTGGGCCTGTTTTTGCTATTCAACAAGAATATGACTTGTAGCCTAAGCCCTCTTTGTGATTCGCTGGGAGGACGTGCCGTGTTACACACAGTTCGCGGGAATGTGAATGTCGCACATTGGCAACTTCAGCTAGCGTAAAGATCCTGTGGTTTTACGTAAGAGTTCGCAAATGGGGCACAAAATTTCACAACAGTTGACATTAAAGCTCTCTCTCTCTCTCTCTCTCTCTCTCTCTCTCTCTCTCTCTCTCTCTCTCTCTCTCTCTCTCTCTCTCTCTCTCTCTCTCTCTCTCTCTCTCTCTCTCTCTCTCTCTCTCTCTCCACCCACCTTGCCAGCGGAAGAACGGAAATTCTCTTTCAAATCCGTTTTTCTTCCTAAATCCCTCGAATGTCACACCCAGTTAGGGTCGCTCGTTGGGCTGTTTTCTTGAGAGCCGCGCAGCGTCCGCTGCGGAGCCCACATCTTGTGAAATGAACTATAGTAATTCCAAGCGACGTACGTTTACACTTCAGTATGGCCACATTACGTGTGAAAACGTTAATTCAAAGACAAAGTGCTTCCTTTTTCGGCAGCCATCAAATGTCCCAGGTGAAAGTGTCTCTAAACACCTGCTGTGAATGGACAAGATATGGGCGCTCGTGGCTGGGACATGTATACGATAGACAACGTGTATGCGGTGCTTAGCGCCGTTTTCTCGCGTTATTTTGAAGAGGAAGCAGATAAGAGGACGTTCCTGCCTGAGTGAGACGCCATAAATGTGGGGGAGTGGAAGCTTGGGATAGTTATAGCGATTTACTGTTGACACGAGTGCACAGCGCGCAAAAGACGACGACACTTGCGCTGTGCAATCACGTTGACCGTGAACGAACCATCGAAGTGGTTTCTGTTGCAGGTGCATCTGAGAGAATCAGACAAAACAGATCCCTTGATTCGAACTGTCGTGGCTATCGCCATTATAGCATCTGCAGACGCGTTCGGGCGTCTGCGGATCGCTCGGGCACGGCAGGAAGCGGCAGCATTAAATGAAAACACAGTTCAAAACAGCGCTAATAAACGGGACAAGAAACGAAAACACACGGCGCTGTCCTGTTTACTGTAGCTGTTTTGAATGCCTTTAGTATGCCCCCAAGTGGCGCAAATCACTGTCTTAACTGAACATTAAATGGCCCATTGAGGAAAAAATGAGGCGTTGGCGGCGTCTCTATAAGCGAAATGGCCTTTAAACCCACGTGACTGCACTGCTTTTTGTAGTGCGCGCTTGGCATTAATCTCATACAAAGGGCCGCGCTCCTACGCCCCTCCTAAGCACGCACAGAGCCACGTGGAAGCACGGCAATGGCTGCGGCCACCGCTTGGCGTCTGCTGGCTGCGACACGTCATCAAGCGCTTATCGCACTGGCCTCACCCAGTAGCGAAACAGTCACCAGCAAGCCAGGCAGTGGAATGTCTCATCAATATCGTTCAAATGACTTCTGTCTACAGCCAGCCCGCTAACGTAGAAACTCTAAAAAATAACCCGTACTGCTTTAATCGCAAAACCGAAAGGAACACTCACGGGCGTTCAATCAATGCTTTCGCATTCACAACTGATGCCAATCGCTTAGCTGTCCCCTAATTTTTAATGCGGGGTGCCGTAACACGAAATGCAAGGAGCAGGGGGGATAATAGATAAAACCATGAGTAAAAACAGGGAGAGGTTATGAAAGATTGTGCTTGCTGTGCTGGCAAGCTCGGTGGGAGGGGAGATTACACAAGCTATCTTTCTCGTCCCGACATCATCTCAAATGTTTCAGCTACCTCGCTTATAGCCGTAGAGGCGTTATGCAAGTTTTAGCTTTCGCGCTGCACAGTTCTTGTTCTAAGGAATTCTTATGAACGCCCACAGCAGCCGCTTCCCATTCACTCCATGCACGTCCCCTGATCGCGCTTAGTTTTCTTTTGCCATTTATTCATTTTTCTTTCCCATTCGTTTCTTTTTCTAACTTTATGTTGTCTACTTCTGGCTCCTTGCGGCCGCCTGAAGCAGAGGTACACGCGGCCAAATGCAATCAGCTACTAGGTGCCATGATTTATCGTTCGCGCTTGCTCGTGAAGGAAAATCTTCCCCCTTCAGCGCAAATCATGGTGCACACACGCGCACACACCCACACATCGTGAAGACATGCTGAAATTAGCCGTGTGTTTACGATGATGGCAGTTATTTTTAGTTTCTGTTCTTTACAACAATTCTTGTTCTTAGAGTTTAGCCCAAAAAATCATAAGCGTGAGCCGACACCCAGCCGGTGGTGGAGAACACAAGTTTTTGCAATGACCGACATTGACTTTTTCTTGGCAGTATGTTGTTTTTTTCTCTCTATGTTCCAAAAGGAATAACAAGGATTCCTGGAACTCTGCCCCGTGCTGCCAAATAAGACGTGCAAAGAACAACAACAGGAATAGTGTTTCGTTTCGACGCAGCGTCACTCGGTATACCCTTCTACCACGCACGTAGCAGGTACAATATTTACCTCCACGGAGGCGATCCGCGCGTGCCGCGTCGTGGTGTAACATCTTTCCCTTGTTTATTATGACGTCCCATTGGGCGGGTAACGACCGAGAGAAAAATACGAGTTCCAAAACAAAAAGCAAACACGAAAGGGACCGACAAGGAACAAAAAATCCAAAGCGTACGGAGCATTCACAAGTGGCCGCCGTATGTCACCACCATTGCGTAACACGGCGAGAGCGTCCGCCAACAACTGGTCAGCGCTCGGCGACCCACAAGCTATGAAAGCGAGTGGAAATCGCTCGTCGAGCAAGGTCGACGATAAGCGCTACGCTCGCTACTTGCCGCACGAGGCGGGTGGTGTTCGGCCTGGCGGCATCAAAGCTTCCAACTCACGTCTTTTTCCCCGCCGCCAGATTATCCTGATCGTTCCCGCCGTATTATTGCACGCATGCTTGCATTCGCGGTCTTCCGCGTGGCGCGGTCTTTTTTAAGCGCTTGTTTCAGAGTCTTGTGCAAGGTGCGAGAGGGTGGTTTCAAGCGTACGTAGGTGACGCGCTTTCGCACGTTACCAAGCCAAGACGAGGCCCAAATTAGAAAGAACAGTTTGAGACGAACAAGATCCTTGTCTGATGATAGTGCGCGTACCCGTTGCAGTTGGCAACGATCGTGAGAACGGCTATGGCTCTCAAGCTCGTCTGTACCTCGATCTCAGTACCGATTATACCGGTACTGAGGTTCAATAAACGCCGGTTTACGTCTCACAGCTAAATCCTTGTTTGCAAAACAGTTTGCGTCGAAAGGCCAGCTCAGCAACGAAACTTTTACATCATTGTTTAGGCTTGCGAATATGCAATGTTTTTTTTCGCTCTCTCTCTATTAAGGAGAATAAAAAGCCTCTGCGTAAGTGTAGCTATCATCCGTATCGGACAGCAAAATGGTGACGTGTGTCTTACTGCGCCGATATGCCCGCCACTGAGACTCAACGACTAAGGCGTTGTGTTGCAGAGCCTAAGACATGGTGCAAGCAGGACGCGGGTGCAGGCTTTTTTTTTTAATGGAGGCGAAAAACGAAAACGCCAGTGCGTCGAGATTTCGTCGCACTTGAAAGATCCCCAGATTGTCAAAATTAATCCCGGAGCCCTCCACTATGGCGCGCATTACGGGCTATGCGTAGCTTAGGCGCGTTAAATGCCCAAAATTTGAATTTCTTTTTGACGGCCTTCCTCTGGTTTGATACTGCCCGAATATCGGGTATTTAGGTATCCGAGATCGGAGTGTGACACCATATTTTTACGTTACCAGCCATTTTTTCTGCGTAGCTAAACTGCCCTATCCTTAACGTGAGGGAAGAAAGTGTGAAGCGGCAAGCTTTTGTTCTACACAGTTTCTTGCTGCGTCTGTAGTTTGCCTACACATTTCCAACACGACGCTGTATATACCGCCATAATGGTCTTGTGTTCCCGCATCTTTTATATTACGAAGTTGGTCTCTTGCGTAATCTGCGAGCACGTTGGCCCCACTACCATATCCATAAATAATGTCGCAAGCAGAGACGGAGACTTCACTTTTTTTATATTCTGCAGAAATTTTAAAGTCATTACGGGCGCTAATACGACTGCTGTGCTCTGTCATTCTCAGTTTTTTTTTCCCACTCCCGAATTTGGACTCCAGGTCACTAATCCCTCGGCGGTAACGAAGCGGCATACGCCGCTGCCTGCGCTCATTCACACCGGGCCGTTTCCCACGAGGGCCACGAACCCCCATCGGAAGCAACAGTTAAGCCCACCCCGCTGCAAACATACGCCGAAATACTCGCCCGCTACAGGAACGCGCGTCGCAAATACCCATTCCCCCACCGGAACCTCTCTCGTGATGAAGCTACTACCTTCCAGCGACTACAGACTAACTCCTACCCACATAACACCCTGCTAAATGCCATGTATCCCACCCTATACCATGCCACATGCAAATCCTGCCCCCCAACCAGGCACCCAGTACCACATTATATGGGAGTGCCAGCAATCCCCTTCCCTAACTCCTAACCCCAACCCTACCTATGAGCAGTGGGTGGAGCTGCTGACCAGCTCCGACCTTACACACCAGCGACGATTGGCGGAGAGGGCACGGATGGCCAGCATAGCCCAAGGCATCCCGGACTAAGGAAGCCTCCCACCGGGCGAGTGCCCTAACATCAGATAAAGTTTATTCATCATCATCATCCCACTCCCGCATTACCCGAATTTGCTGGTCACCCTGAATATATACTAGCGTAACTATAGTTAAGCGCAACAAAATATTATGTTTTAATGTTCGGGACCTTCCGCGTTCAAATGTCAGATAACCTACCATACTGTTCTGAAGTGGAATGCAAGTACGCTCGTCCTGTAATTAAACTCAGCTGAGCAACGTTTCCCTTCACACAGATATGACCATGAACGGCGTTGCCAGCAGGCCTGCACGCCAAAACAGCATTTAAAGACCTCGCCACGTGTTCGCGCCAACGGAGCGGATGAAGAAAGGGACGCGCCGTCCAGGCGAAAAACAAAAAGCAAGAGAAACAGAGCTGCCAGAACCGGATTCATGCTCCGTACCTTTTCCGCAGCCGACAATTCACCGGAGCCTATGCTAACTCTCCACTTTCGCCCTTTGCTGTGTCCTCTCGTCGCGTCGCCTCCTGTCGCTCGCAGTTTTGTTTTGCTCAGCTTCAGGCAACATGACGCAGCCGCGGGAATTTTGTTTTGTGCCTGCCGACCTCTGAGCTGCCGGTCAAAGCCGTAAAATAATAATGGCTGGGCGGCCTTGAAGGATGCGGCTCGTATTGCGTGCGTGGAACAAGACTGGGGACTGTTTATGCGCAGCATGATGTGGCGCCGCTTACTTTAGCAGTATTAAAAATCTTCCTCACGCCCGTTGCAATACACTCATTCACGAAACAATTCATTTTAGTATGTACTAAAAACTGCCCATGTTCTAATACGTTATATATCTGTTGTTCCCTCTCTTTCATCAAATCTTTTACGTCATTTGCTGTTAGCCCCACGTAAATAGGATTGTGTGAAAGTGAACGTCCATTAACAGGGGGGACGCAGGGCCTGGGGGGCCGCGTAGGAATACGACGATAACGTCATCTTTCGCCTACTGTTGGTCTCAGTGAGAACATTCCTTGTGTTCACTGAGTAGTGTCACCCTCTAATCAGTGTAGCTACCCACCGATTAGTTTAGTCTCATAGCTCCACTTATAGACACAGATAAGGCCTACAGGCACCAGCACACGTATAAAATGGATCGTATGTGTTTTCGATCCCGCGTCTTACATGCATTTTCGCACCAACAAGTTACAATAAAAGTTAAACAATGCGCACATCATGCGTCGTTGATCATTTTTTGTATGCTCAAAGAACAGACGTGTGCGTTACATCCTCTCCTACAAATCGCGCCAACTCAAAGTCTTAACCAGTAATCTTGGAGCGCTCATAACCTAGGGCTGAAGCAGCATGGTCTTCCCATGTTCTCCTGGACTGAGGAACCACTCCCACATCACCAGGCATACAATAAAGTTTGTCCTCCTCCTCCTCTTCTTCTCCATTCATGTGACCTTCTACTGAGGCATGGCATCTAAGAAAATGTTCCGTTAGTATAGGTTTGTAACCATACATAAACCTAAACAGGCCGTTCCTGATCCGCTTAAACAACGCTGAAGCAATGACTCCTCTCAGCTGGCTGGTGCTGTTTCCTCACTTCCCTAAAAATGAAATTCCCTTCGCCTTAGAAAGCCTTAACAACCAGCACAGCTGGAGGCTGCATTAAAATAAATTGCGAATTGATTAAAGAATAGCCACACAGACTGACATAAAAATGCTATAGAGCCGAACATTTCTTGATTATTTTTAACCTATTCTGAACAGTTCAAGAACAAGCTGAGCCATTCTGCTGCTACGAAAGGCGATGTAGCAACCAGACTATCGCCGATAATTGCTTACATGAAAGCTGAACTAACAAAACCTCGAAGTGCGCTTCATTGTGACCCATAAGATAAAAAAAAAACACCACGCACTAGCGAACTAAATTTTTTTGTTGTCGTTTAGAATGTGCCAAGTAAAACCCTGTTACCCCTTATCTTTATTCGTGAGGAGGTGAGTGTTGTTAGCATATCTACTGAAAATTGTCTCAAATGCTTATCGGTTCATTCGATGAAACCTTGGTTCGCAACAATCGGCCAGAGAGTTTCAAACGAGGGCTTTTGTCGGTACGCCTCGTGGCGTCGTTCGAAAGATGCCACTGACTCAGCCGTTGCAGCACGGCGCGATGAATGACCCCGACAGGCCGGCGTGTCGTGCGTGCCCAAAGGCTTCGAGCAGGCCAACACAAGAGGACGCACGTGGGGAACGAACCTTGAATTCGGGGTCTACCTCTCGAGGCCAAACACGAACGTGTTTCGACGGAATTCCCGACGAGGCAAACGGCGGAGGACAGGATTGCGTGCAAGGACGAAATTGCCGGCCATTAGTCGCGCAGCCCGCCGTCTGGCGGCTACACGCCGTAATGCGCCGTAATCACGCCCAATCTTCTCCGACAACACAGTGATACCGCGGGGGGCGGCGTGGCATTGGCATTGCCTCTGGGTAGGCCGACCCCGCCTGGTTTTGCGGGTTTCCTCTCGGCCAGGTCAGACTCCCATGAATGAATGTATGCAGAGGTCCCAGGGCTCTTTTAATGCAATGAAGCTATTGAGGAACGCTGCCTGGAGTGTCCTGTACGATTGCCGGATATTCTCTATTGGCAGGAATGACCGTTTATCGTCAACGACTCGCGCTCTCAAGCGGTCGAGAGGAAGTATAAAATTTCGTCCGAAGGGAAACTACTCAGCTGATGCGCCAGCCTGGTGAAGATGGGATGCATCGTACTGAAGCGTTTAATTTATCGCCATCCTGGCAGCACCGTCCATTTTTGTTGTTATTTCCCGCACATGCTGCGCTTCCGGTGGAGGTGTCCCTCTTTCTAGAAATCTTGCAGAACCTCGTCTCGGAATTTGGCGTAAAATAAACGGTGGAAAGACCCGGGCCGTACCTTGGTTGCTAAGTACTATAACAGTTTAACAGATATCTGTTAACAGATAACGCAAAAGAGCTCTGTGTTCGCTGAAAGAGGTCACCGGTGCTTGCCTTGAAGACAATGCGGTGCGGACCTAAAGCTCTATAAAACCCCAATTTTTCCTTTAACGCGTACGCACATGATATAATTTCGTGGAGTTTTGTGTAGTTTAAGCCTTTGTAGATTTCCAGAACATTGATTGATTGATTGTAGGGTTTAATGCGCCGACGCAACGTAGGCGATGAGGCGCGCCGGAGTGGAGGGCTCCGGATTAATTTTGACCACCTGGGGATCTTTAACGTGCGCCGAAATCTCGTACACACGGGCGTTTTTGCTTTTCGCCTCCATCAGACAAGCGGCCGCCGCGGCCGGGAATCGAACCCGCGACCTCGTGCTCAGCAGCGCAACACCTTAGCCACTGAGCCACCACGGCGGGTAGATTTCCAGAACAGATGTGCAGCATGTGTCTTTAGCAGATACGGTAGCAATGACAGCTTTCCCTTCCGTCATAATTGGCCCTCTCTGCAACAAGCTTTTTTGGCGATAAAAAGCAAAAGAAAGCTTTACTGGATAAAAAGGTTTTAGAAGTAAGTTTTTTTAACGTTTTTCGTACTTATTCTGCAGCGGAGAGACTGAAGAAAGCTATAGAGGATAACTATAGCTCGTGTGTCTGTCTATAGCCCAGTCTATATATTTCTATAGTCATTTGTGTCTATAGTCCATATGTGTGGCTAAATTTTGTATGTGTGTCTATAACTATAACTAAATGTGTGTCCGGTCTATAGCGCTCGTGTGCGTCTATAATTGAATTCGTTGCGAAGCTGCTCCCATTCAAGATCAACCTGTCTTCAGAAACCCATTTCTACTGGCACGGCCAATCCCCTTCACCGAGTTTCTGTGCTGTACAGGGACACAGCGCGCCCTTGCGAACACGGCCATGGAAAGTAGCGGCTGAGACTGTGTAGAGCGTAAGTCACGGCTGCCGGCAGCGTTCGCCCTTACGCTTGTACCGCACGTGCAGTCATGGCGTTGAGAAAGGCGCATTCCGAAGCGGAGCTCACGCGAGCGAAAACGGGGCGGAAGGCGACATCGCTGCTTGCAACGAAAAGAAAAATAGAGAAAGAGAAATACAACATGGCGGCTTATTTTTCGGAGGAAACAGTGCCCTACTTTTCACTGACTTTGTTCCTACGGCTCTCTTGCCTACAACACACGTCAATGAAGTTTTCCTACTCCTCCTTCCCCTTATCTTCCTCCTCCCTAACAGGTGAAGGTTTTGTGACAGAAAATGCTAAAAACTACAGAATCGAGAGCAACAAAACGCATGCACAGGGGCCCCTATATGTACACTGAATACGCCTTCGTGAAATTACAATAATTTCTATTTTATGCGGCTACCAGCATAAATAGAATATGTGCTGCCCGATTTTATGTTAGAATGACTCCCTTGAAAAGTCACTTTGAGGTTACTGCCTAGGCACATGGCGGAGAAATCCCCTCAAAATCTTCAAGCCGTGCTCCATTCACTCTTTGGGACGCCTGAACGTTTTTGGAGGATGTTTACGACTTAACCTATACTGCTTCTCCATGGTTAAGCATTAACTGACTAACCCAAAGTTTTTTCTTTATACAGAATCACCATACCAACAAACAATGCAGTTCAAAGAAGCAAATTTCTTTAGCTGCCACACCAACTATCTGATAGGAATATCTCAAACAACAAATGACGGGTTGTAACAACTTGTGCCCCAGCCAATGCATTGGCAGCTATCGCTGCAGAAAATGAAAACCCACTGTCGCTGAACTTTGGTTTCATCGCCGCCGTCTACGCCGACGTCCAGCTGTCCGCTGGAGCGCCGCCCAGCTGTGACAGGACAGGGTTATTTAGGGAGTCGGGCACATCGTGCTATATCTCGATCCGCAAACCCAATAACGGCGGCGTCCGCACCCGATAGCGAACGATGCGACTGTAAACACTCAACCGAATATATGAAATCTACCGCTAGCCCCGGCGAAGTGGACGGCATCCCACGTCGTCTGGGTCAACGTTCTGTCTCACACATGCCGCCTTCCTATATACCCGCGCGCCAACAGTGGATAAATTATCGAGTAAGCTACAGTAGCCTTCGTCTATGGGTATTACGGTGTTCTGGAGGTCTTGTGCCACCACAAACACAATAATAAATTTTTCCTGACTGGCAGTTTACCACATTTAGTTATACCATATAATTTGACGAGGTTTCTTCCGCAGCAAACGATATATATATATATATATATATATATATATATATATATATATATATATATATATATATATATATATATATATATATATATATATATATATACAGGGTGTCCCAGCTATCATGCACCAAGATTTAAAAAAAGAGTAAAGGCGTAACTCGAAAGAAACCAGGTGCATAATGTTTGTAGTACTGTGAAGAAGCGGACAGTATTTTTTTCTTTAATGAGATTTAATTAACTAATTGTAATTATTTATCTAACTCGAGAAATACTGTCCTAATCACTAAAGTGTCAATGAGGCACTTGTAGGTAACCACGAGGGGAATCTATCTGCGGTATTTTCGGCGATGAACTAATTGCGTACACATTTATTCTGACTGATAAAGGAAACCCGCGAAATATGAAAAATACCACGTGACGACGCCTCCGTGCGCACCCTAAAGCAACGCCCTCAAACAGGCTGCCTCTGAGTTAGCCAGAATGAAATAGACAAAAGAAAGAAAGAAGAAATCGCGACCGAGTTTGTTCCTTATCTGCACACGCGTCCCGCGAATCTTGCTGCTGCTGCTCCTTCCATGCATGCTATTATCAAGGTGATGCGCTGTCTCTTCGGGCGGGTAACACGCGGAGCAGTTGCTTTCAATCAGCTTTGTTTGGGGACGCTGCTTTACAATGCGCGCTTAAGCGTCGTCACGTGGTATTTTTCATATTTCGCGGGTTTCCTTTATCAGTCAAAATAAATGAGTACGCAATTAGTTCGTCGCTGAAAATAGCGTAGTTAGATGCCCCTCGTGGTTACCTACAAGTGCCTCATTGACACTTTAGTGATTTGGACAGTATTTCTCGAGTTAGATAATTAATTATAATTAATTAATTAGGTCTCGTTAACGAAAAAATTACTCTCCGCTTCTTCATAGTACTGCAAACTATATGCACTAGGTTTTCTTCGAGCTACGCAATTTTCCTTTTTTTAAACCTTGGTGCATGATAGCTGGGACACCCTGTATATATATATTATGAGCAGTATGTATATTTATTTTTCTGAGCAGTACCACCGCTGACATCCTAGCGGGGTAGACGTCAGGTGCTTCACGTATACATCCGTCCTGCTTCGGAAGGGAGCGCACGGCGGCCGGTAGCGGCTCCAAGAAAGTGCGGCATGAGAAACTGATCGCAGGAAGCTCGAGTTGGCGTCACATTGACGCGGGCACGTAACGGAGCACTGCATGCGTTAGCGACACACGGTATGCAACGCGGCCCGTCAGCACTCGTATGACGGCGTGGCAAGTTTGTTTCCCGGAACTAATGCGCAAGAATTTGGGAGCCGGGATAATGTAGCGCATTTTTTCGATAGCAAAAACAAGAAGAAAACACAGATGCTTCTCAGTTTTTGCTAGCGATTGTGCTTTGTTATCCTATCCCTTTCTGTGATCTTTGATCGATGCAGTAGTTTCAATTTATCATCGCCGTTACCGTACCGAGGCACTTGTCCGCTGTGTTCCTTGGTCCCGTGTGATACTTTGGATCCTGTCTGCAGAGAACGCCAGTCAAAGCTGGTAGACTACGCCAAAATACCAACGACAAAAAAAAAGAAGGCAAAGAAAGCTTTTATGAAGATATACTTCCCATAGCAGATTATTTAATACCCCTGTCACACAGCAAATCCATCGTCATTCAAAGTGAATGACATTAGCTGGTAATGACATTCTGTTCGGCCGTGCGGGTCTACAGGGCGAAACAAATGTCATTTTACTGTGACAGCGGTGACGCTTAGCGAGCCCGCAGAATCACAAAATTATATTTCAAGCGCGTCTAGAATGTTTTTATACATATTTTTTTAAACATAACAAAGGAATATATTTTTTTTTTAAATAACAATGAGAAAACCGCCGCTTTTGGTGACATTAATAGACATCACATGCATGCCGAGACAAGTCCGCAAAAATCCGTATACTGGGTTATCCCGCGCACTGGGGATGGGATTTTCTTTTTTGTTAGTACTTGTTTGTCTTTCTTTATTTGAACAACAGCACCAAGGGAAAAATATAAGTTTACTGACAGCTTCTAGAAACAGTATTCTTTGATTTATTACTGAATTTTCTTGTCTAGTGATTCGCCACTGCTGTCGAGGCTACTCATTCGGCCGCTAACTGAGTTCCGGGACCTCAGTTATCTGCTAGATGCCATTCGCCTCAACTGTCATTCGGTATTCTCGCGTAGCGCCGAATTAATGATATTTAGAGCGAACGACATTTGCTCCAAATGTCCTTAAATATGCCGTGTGACAGGGGTATTAGATTAAATTAAATAGTAGGTTGCAATGCCAAAATGATCACCTGCTGAGACATATTTCCCTTTTCTTAATTACAGTAATCCGCTTTAAAACGGAGTTTTAAGTAATCATCGTGGAACGTTTCCATTGTTTCGACGTCACATGAAACCACTAAAAAAGAAAGAAAGCGGAGCGATCATGCGAATAGTGGAAGATTCGCTGGGGAGCATGGAAAATTTTTCAGCGCTCCGTTGCAAAACAAAAGTAAGGAGCGAGTTTTAATAATAAAATTTCCGGTTTTCCGGTTACAAAATGTATAGCTCGTGCGTACGGGCGCGTGACCTTGCGCAATGAGTAGCTCAGTTTGTGTAATATCCTTAATAGCTTTAAATGAACAAACGTACAAAAGCGGTGTTATCACTTTAAAATTCTGCTCACACAAGGCAACAGAAGACCGTTTATCTAAATATCTTTGGCAGCATTAGCTTGCCAGTTAGGCGGCGGCGATGTCGTTGCCAAAGCAGCCAACGAAAACAAAAAAAAATTCGCGTACCTGAGTCAACGCCTGTTAAGAAATGTCTGAATTAACTTATTTCACTTTCAATTAACCCAACCTTAAGTCTTTCTTTTTTCTACTGGTGGTCGCTACATTTCTTAGCGCATTCACGAACGCACACGTAGCGTGCAGGTTGATTTTAGTTCGTTTGCTTCGGCCACTAAAATCTGTTTAAAGATTTAGTTCACGTCAATGCCATGCCGTCCACGTTGTAAATGCTTGTTAGCGTACGCTGCCCAATCACTGATCAGACCAAAAGATTTTTTTTTTCCGCTTGCCCGATCGACCGCGTGCCACAAGTTGAAAGTAGTGAAACCGCCGTAAGTTCCTTTCACACGTGCTTGCAAACGATATGTGACAGCGGCAATGCCTTGCTAACAATTACGGATGTTCTAAGTTATAAGTCACAAAAAAAATAAATTTGTTGATTTGTATAGTCACTGTGGTTGCTGGAGGAGGCATTGCAGGGAAAGAACACGTGGTGTGTGCCTTCCCTATTCGTCTTTCTGGCATATTTTATTTATTACCTCGGCCGATAAGGCTCAGTGCAAACTCATAGCGGTGGTATTTCTGACTTCGTATTTTGAGTTAGCGCAAATATTAGGACAAAACGAGGAAGGGAAGAGGTAAGTTACGTGGGAGTTTGCAAACGAAGGAAACCTTCCTGTTTTCATTTGAGGGTAAAGAAAACTATAAACGGTTTGATTCAATAGTGACATTTTGGCGCGTGCGCTTAAGCCAGTTTACGACACATGCATGAGCAATCTAGGCTTGCCAGTTTCTACCACTGCCTTTACATGCATTTAAATTCCGGAAAGTTTCACAATATGTCGTTAGCTGGGAGTTTAGAACATGTGGTAGTTTTGATATAAAATGATTGAGTGACTATTTCATTGAGGGTTCCCGCTAATATGCTGTTTTGAAACAAAGGCCATGATTTCTTCCATTATTTAACGATGGGGTGTTTTGATGGCATTTGGAACCATTTTCGCGGGCGGCTGCTTAATTCTTTTGTCATCGTCCAAAGTTGCACAACGACCGTGCTCTCGACCAAAGCAGCACTCTCACTTCGTGCACAACGTCGACAAGAAAGAGCAGACAAATGATTTTTGATAAAGTCCCGGCGGCAGATAGTTCACTAGCGAAATCAATTCGCCACTGACGAGTGCTCTGTGTCTTTACGCGTAAATAGTCTGTACACACGAGGATATCATGCACGCACCCGATTGTCAATTTACACGATGTTATGCAGCTGTTTGTGTTTCTTTTTTTTTTTTTTTTGGAATAGCGGCCAGTGAGCCACGTAGCTAGGAAGTGCCGAGATTAGACGCGCACGGGCTGATACCGCGAAGTTCAAAGACAAGTTGGCACATATGGCACAAAGCACCACGGAGGAGTTACTGGTAATCATAAGGGTAGCGGGGAGACTGTCAAGGCTACGCAGCGAAGAATGGACGCTCGATATTTTATTACCGGTTTTTGTTTTATTCCCTGGATTCTATCCGGTCGTTATCGGCGGCGGTAGAAGCCGTGACGCGTGGTCGACCTCGGCTTTCCGCCCTCCCCGCCTTCTCTGGCTGTCTCGTGTGCTCTCGGGCAGGTTGTATAGATTAAAGCACTTCACGCAGCTTGGCGGCGACCGCTATATTGCATAGACTACGGCCACACGCCGCACTCTGTTGAGAACGCACTGAGGCCGGCGTGCAAGAGGGACTGACGTCGTGGTCTTAGATTTCTCTGGCGGTACGCAAGGTTTCCTTCTCATCTTAGGGTGCGTTCATTTGCTTGCAACACGCGAACTAGGTCTATTGGTGCAGCCCTTCGGCAATCACCTCGGAAACTACAGCTCGCGACGTTTGCACTGCGTCGTTCGGTTCACAGGCGGTGGAGACGAGTGCAGGAGGAGTTCACAGCTTTGTCTGCACTGGTGCAGAAACAGACGATAAAAGTGCAGGTCTGGTGCCGCTATTCATGCAGGATGGCGGGACTCTTGTTGAACGGCTGTGAACTGGTTCAGTAGGTGCAGACTAGACAATACAAAAGCGTCGATGGGCCGCTCCTTTTCTCTTTATCTCTCTGTCTCCCTCATTTTTCAAGACGTGTGTCCCGTGTATGATAACAAAAATTAGTTCAGCCCAACCTTCACAGGCGTTGTGGTAAGGTTTCTTTTTTTTCCGTTTCTTATTTTTTTTCTACCGAAGGAACAGAAGCGTAAAAAATGACGAAATACGCAGACAGCGCCGAAAAAATGTTGACCCTGCCGTGGTGTTAATATTACGGAACCGAATTTACAGCGCCACTTAAAACCATTTCCTAATAAAGTATATTATCGAGGTTCTAAGGAACGCGGCTTGCAGTTTCAAATGCACCCGGGGAGGTATACGGCTATGGGTTGCAAAACATGACACGATAAAGGGTGGACCCTGGATGCTTAGTTCGACATAACCTGAAGCCTACTGGAGCAAACTTAGAACACAGCCATAAATGTAAGCGCAATTTAACGAATAAAAGAAGATGTAACGTTTTCTTTTTGCACGCGTACTACTATCTGCGTCCCCTTTTTTTGTCGATGTTAATCGTGCATTATTTTGACACCATTTTGACGAACCCCCAAATCCTACCTCCCACAATAAACACGGTAGAGGTTGCTTTTTTTTTTTTTTTTTCAAGCGGTTCTTTTTTTGTGAGGAAATGTTACTTTATGTGCCAAACCAAGCATCCATAAGTGACGACCACTCACCCAGACACCGACGGCGATAACTCCGACGAAGTAGGCCACAATCACCACAATGTCCCACGATTCCAAGTTGATGCTGTTGAACGAAGAAGCTTCGCCGGCTTCCGTCATGGCTTCCGTTGTGACTTCCGTCATGGCTGTAACTCTTTACTCAAACAAACTCCCAAATTACCCACACAACACGGAAAACGATTTGGCGCACAGACGCGCGATCACTTTTGCTGTCAACGACGACCTCGGACACACAACACTCACAGTAGTACCGGCGTTGTACCACGCTCTTCTCTCGGCAGTCATTCACGCACAGCTGACGATCAAACGATGCAGTGTCGAAATTATTCCTGTTGCGCTCTGAACCTCGGGGAAAAGACAAACTAACGGCGAGGAAAGCGATATCGGCAAGGCGATCGCAGAAGTGAATTTCTAGCGCACGTGCGCTGCCGGGGAAGGGAGCGAACGGGTTGACCGAAGAGCTTCGTCGCGCTGGATCTGTCCGGCGCGCCTTTCGTTTCTAGGGTGCTCACCGGCGCAGCGGCTGCGCTTATAACGAAACGCGCACACGTGGAAAGGGCGAGGCGCTGAGGATAGCCGTTCATGAGGAGGCGGCTGGAAACGCGCTCGCTGCCAGGGCAACAAAGCGGACGCCCGTCGTCGCACCGGTGCCTCCTCCCTGTCAGGTGCTGCGCCCTCCTTCACCGTTGCACGCCGACGTGCCACCTTGTGCGTCAAAGCTTTATCCGCGTTTGCCGCGCGATTGCCGCTTCCGTTCCACGCTCGGTTTTTCCGGAGAGTGAATTCTTAGGTACCTACATTCCGGGTTCATTCAGTTAGGCCGCGGAGTATCGTAGAATCGTAGAATCACGGGGTGTGGGAATATCGTAGAATCCGTAGCCGGGAGTCGAACCCGCAACGTCGGTATCAACAGTGCGCGTCGCGCGATGCAAAAGCGAGCGCCAAGGGATGGGGTCCCCCCAAGAGACGGGCGAGGTCGGCAGGGGCACGAATTTTTACAAAAACCCCGCCATTTGGTGCCCGGTTAGCCGCATGTAGAGGAGAAAGGCTTAAAGATCTGACCCCACATGGTAGGCTGCTGACGAAGACCTGAAGCTAAGTGGTCTTCATTTGTTGTGTGTTCCAATTTAGAAAAGCAGTGACATGTAGCAAGAGGAATTGAGAAGGAGTTCCTCCGACAGTCTTTCAATGTGACCAGTATAACAGCCGAAGTGGCAGTTTGGCTAGAAAAACTTGATAAAAAATGTGTGTGGTCAGAGGAAAATTTTATTTCACGAAAGCTGGGCAGACGTTTGAGTACACATACTTGCGTTCCAGATTTAAATAAATGCGTTTGTGGAACGTGAACAGCCGAAAATAATAAGGGACCTAAGTCCGCGAGTGCTCCGCTGTGAAGTCGATGAAGAATAAGCTTACCCTTTGTTTATTGTGGCCACAATAGGCGTCCTGCTAAAATCTGCCTCTAGGATAACCTCTTTTTACGGCCAAGGGCTCACATCCGTTCACTACTAGTCCCCAAAGAAACAGGAAACTTGAAGACACATACAAAGTGTGTGGATGCGGCAATATATTACTCACTGCCTTAAAACCAACATCACTAAATAAGGATGTTGGTGTTAAACATCAAACCAAACAACAACAACAACCAAAATACAACAAAAACAACAAGCCAGAAATAAAGTATAAAATACAACCCCTAGCCCAAGGTTGACATTACCAGATCCTTACTGAAAATTTAGTTTCGAGTTCAGACTAAATCATCGATAAATGTTGGGAACGCTACACCAGGGCTATGAGGTACGCTACGGCTTAATTCATACCCCCCTTGGGACACTTGTACGTCCATCTAAATCTCGAAACACGGGCATTTGAGACTTAAGCCTTAGTTAGTAGCAGCTCAATAAATAAAGAATGCCCCTCGCCACTTGTTCCTTTAAATTGACCTTTTTGTTTCTGCGGGACACTCGTGTGTCGGAAGAGGTATGCGATAATCAGACAAGGAATTTCTTTTTTGCTGTCCCGCGCGCAAGCGCGCGCGTGCGCGCGCGCGCGCGCGTGTGTGTGTGTGTGTGTGTGTGTGTGTGTGTGTGTGTGTGTGTGTGTGTGTGTGTGTGCGTGTGTGTGTGTGTGTGTGTGTGTGTGTGTGTGTGTGTGTGTGTGATAGAGAGAGAGAGAGGGGGGGGAGAGAGAGAAAGAGAGAAACCGCGATCTCGCGACCAGGTATCCTCGGACCGGCAGGCAGCCGAGTGGCAGGTCGCCTCAGCATTAGTTTGTGAGACGAAGGGGTCTGCCGCCACGCAATGGAAATTCTTCGGCCAGCTGCTCCACTACCTGGACACGACCGGCCTCACGCAGCGGCTGTAGACCGGACCGCGCATCCCTTCCAGCTCCGAGGCATTTCTGACGCGCTAGCGTAGCATAGACTTTTAAAAACAGTAGTCTTCCTTGGCCTTATTAAACGCTAAAATTCTGGTCTTTCTGCCCCTCGATTCAGCCACCCGGAAAAGGTTTGGGTGTGTTGGTTCGTAGCCATGCAGAAAACAAGCGCAGTAAAAACCAGAGGACGAGGCGTAGCGCTTGTCCTGTCGACGCCTCGTCCTCTGTTTTTTTACTGCGCTTGTTTTCTGTGTGTCAATAATATTCTTAGTGCGTTTCCTTCCCTCACCCTATCAAATGAATAGTAGTCGTTCTACGGGGCGCGCCAGTGCGTGTCCTCAGCGATCTCCAGAGAGACGTTAACAGTGTTTTCACCGGAATATTTCTGTTGCGCTGACTTCGTTGACCTCGTGTCCATCGCGTGGCCGGAAAGTTCGGACAATCAAACAACGCCCGCCGCGATGGGGCAGTCACGCTAATTATAGCTTCCTGGCCCCAGGTGAAGGGCAACGACCGATACGTCTGAGAAAGGAAGGGGGGGGGGGGGGGGAGGGACTTCTCTGGGAGGAACCACCTGTGGAATGAAACCGAATGACAATTATATCTTCCTTTTGTGAAACAACAGGGCGATATAGTCAACCTGCAGCACGTGTTTTTATTTATGAATGAGTATCGCTCGACGCCGACGCGAGCGGTCGTTGCTAGTTTCTTTCCTCTTGTGTGCTTGCTCTTTCAAGCAATGTGTTTTCGGGGCGACGGATCTGACGGGGCGGGTTGAGCTGATTGGCGGGTTCAACTAACCTGGACCCCACAACGTGCATATCAACTGCATGCCAACAATGGAGGTGGGGGGCGATTGGCGAAGCGCTTTCAAACAGGCCAGTCGGATTTTCAACTAAAAAATCAAACCTGTTTATCTCAACTCAAGCCTCCCTTGTCGGGCCCATGTACGCGACCTTTTCCAATGCCCTCGCCTTGGAATCGCTGATGTACTGTGAGAACGGCAGATGGTGTAAACAACGTGCCCGTTACTGCATGCCGTTTTCTTATATTTTTGTGCATTGACGGCCAGAATGAGCTCAAAAGGTATTATTTGCAGGTATCCACGCTATATGTAGCTCTGCCTCCTTTTCTTTTTTGTTCCTCCTCCTCCTCCTTTGGAGACGTGCTATACGTCTGTGGGCAAACGAAAACAGGAAGCGGGCGCTGCCCTAAATTTGACCTACTACGCTCTATTATGTTTTCCGTTTGGCAAAACCAGTAAATGATAGTAAAAGCTTTGAGCAGACCCTAGTTTTGTCTGGTGCCATTGATCGGCGAACCGTCGAGTCGAGGAGAAATCCTCCAGTCTGGCCGCCGCAGCAGGCATCTGCCGGAATGTGCGGTATTAGCTTATACGATGGTGTCTGACTAATTCGCGCACCTTCTACGTCATACCTGGCCATGTACTAAGCGAAGGGTTGGTACAAGCGATACTCAAAATTCACTTGCAGTACTGGGCTTGAAGATCTGAGGATTGCAGCGTGTCGCATTTAGTTCAGTAAGTTCGAGTCACAATGCAAACACGGGGACTAAAGCTCTTTGTCTTTTTTAAGAGCAGAGCTCTTTAACAAATCTTAATTTTTCGTGACCGCACTTAAAAATACACAGAAAATGCCGAGCATCCGAACGTGAGCGCGGGCCTCGCGGCGACCGCCCGGAAGTTAAACCAAGAAAATACCTAGTGCTCGTGTGTGCGTACCTCACGAAGAATGCCCAGCGTCCCCCGCGCACGTTTGTCAAGCCAAGCATCCTCACTTAGTGAGAGTGGCCAAGATTGCCGCGACCGCCCGGCTGTTAAAAAAACAAGACAATGCCAAACGATCGTGCGTGCGTACCTCCCGCACACTCATAGCAACAATGATGGAGTAAAGATCGTTGCGGCAGCGAAGAAGAAGCAAGTAGGCTGCAATCGTGGATTTAAACCTTCGTGACGGTCGTGAAGGTTGCGTACAGCTTCGCTTTCTTCAAGTCTTACGCGTTAGTGTGAACTTCCTTCATTTTGTTGAACTTAAGGGATATAAATTATTAGTGCGAATCCCATTGAGATTTTGATTCTGCAGAACGATACCTGAAGTTCTCGTTCCACCTTCTCTAAACATTCTTTTTTTATATATAAAGGTTTGCCTTCTACGGTGGCTCTTTGGCTAAGGCGTCGTGCTACTGAGCTCGGGGACGCGGGTTCGATCGTGGCTGGGGCGACCGGTTTTCTGGTGTAGACGAAAAAGAAAAACTTCCGTGCGTCGAGACTTCGGTTCGGGTTTACGATCTCCAGGTGGTCTAAAATAATCCGGAGTCCGTCACTAAGGCGAGCCTCACAGCCTAGGTGCAGCTTTGGCGGGTCAAACGCTCAAATTTGAATTCTTTTTTCAGAATTTTTCCGAAATCAAATTTATATCCGTGCTCTGCGCTGGGCTGCGCTGCGTTTGGCCCTCCCCAATACTGATGGTCAAAACACGATACATATAATCAAATCATTCTTACTTTAAATTATTATTTAAAGCGATAGCTTTCTTAGTGGGACCAATGGCATCCTGTCAAGAATCTAATGCATTTCCCCGTAGACCGGTTGGTCGACATAAAGGTTCTAATAAGATCTCTGGACACACGGCGCGTGCGTGAAACCGATTGTGTCAAGACGGTTACTGGAAAATCGCGAGAAAGGAACGGTTCCGGATAAGACAATGCACCAATCGATCATGAATAAGGAGCACAAGAGTATATCTTTATTTCGTGATCCACGTATCGTTATACAATTTGACCGTTCGTATATGCGTTAACTTAGTGCGCGAAATATCGTCGTACGTGCCCGTTCTCCGTTTGCGATTTCGGACTTCGTAGGTTAGACGATCGATATGACGCACTTTCAGCGAAGGTTGGACACACTTTTAGCAAAGGTTCTGAGGCACCTTTGGTGCAGTTTTGGTGGAAGGAAGCTTTCGCGCTTCTCTCAACATTCTTTACGAAAGGATGGTAAAGTGGTTTTTTTTTTTGTACTTCGTATCCACTGCCCAGAAAAAAAAAAAACATTTCTCGCGCGTATCCTTAAGACGGACTCGGAATGAAAATTATTTAGCTTCCACTGTAGTGTGTTCTTGGGTGTAAGCCCCAGGAGAAGAAAAACAACAAAACATATGAATCCCAAGAAATAGGGCAGAAAAAAAAATATGTTCCGCTCTTAACGCAAACTACAGACAATAAATGTGCCACTTTTGGTTTCGCTTTCTTTAACGCTCCACCAGTCTTGCAAGAGACAGGAAATTGAGCTAAGCTCATTATCGTAAAAAAATTAATAAGTAACTACTTGTACAATCGGGCTTAAAGGAGCCATGAAGAGAAAATAAAAGTTTGTTTTATTCGAAAGATTAGGTGTTTCATAGTACCCCAAGCGCTTTCCCGGAAGCAAATGATGCTTTATTCACTGAGAAATAAGGCAATTTAAGCCAAAATTTTAAATCTCCCGCTAAAATTGAACATTCCGTGACGTGTACAATGGCGTCATAGAGCCGGTCCATGAAACAGATACTTAGTATGTCGACTCCATATAGCACCCACACGCGGGAGTCGATCGAGACGGCGGCCATTTTAAAAATACTAGTAAAACCTAGTGCACCCGCAGCCCTAGTCATGGAATCGCCTGATCCGGAGAACAAAACTCTCGCCGAGGAGCTCGGGCTTGCATTTAACAACCTCACACCACTAAAACGCTCAATGCTTCTAAGTGCACGAGCGGCAAGAGTTGTGGGATACGCGGTGGACGGGAAAGCGACCATTCCGCGATAGCCACAACAGACGAACGCCCAGCCGTCGGCACCGCTGCCTCGTCAGCCCCGTCGCGACGGACGAATATAGACTGGTACGTATGTGCCGTATTTTGATTACGATTAATAATAGTTCAATTTCAGTAGCAGTATCACTTATGCCAGTTGGCCGGTGTCGTGTATGGAAAGCCGTTCGCGCGAGCTCTTTGCTTCGACCAGAAAGATACGAGCGTCAATGCGCGGTGTTTACGGCATTTTTTTCCCCAAGGTCAGAGCGATTTGACGAAGTCGGCGACGAGCGCCAGCATGTACCAGGAGTGAGCTAACGTAAGGGTCCCTGCCGTAATCACTTCCTCGGAAATGAAGCGAGCACACTCGTACTTCCTTTAGCTCTCTTTCTCCTCCGTTTGCAAAGTTCACAAAACGTAGCCACTTGCTTCGCCTAGGTTCGTCGTTTGGCAGCACATGAAAGGAGATCTCCTCACCGGCGGGGATGTCGCACTCCCTCGACGATTTGCCCGTACTACATGGGTATTTCAAAACGCAGCAACAAAATTTCATTGTAAAGTACTCGAACAAACTGAAGTTTTCAGTGGTTGTAAACTGGAAACGAGCTCGTAACGACAGCAGCAAGCCAACACCATTCGAAACTTGCGCGACGACTGGCACTATCTCGTCGCTTCTTGCTGTTCCTTACTCCCCTCGTTTCTATTTTTACCTTTGCTGGTTGGCGATATGACGGCCAACCTCCTGTGAAGGGATTACGATACGAAGCAAGGTCGCGGATGTGCATGCTGGAACGGTTCGTTGGCCCCGAAGAGCCTCAAACGCGAAAATTCGTCTGCGCGACGGCGAGATGTCGAGCTCGGCCGGCGCTAGTTTCGTACGCATTGGCGCACACGCTTACGAGTTCGTTCGGACCTTCAACCGTTTACTCCACCATTCTTTGTCATAAAAAGAATGTGCAGCATGTTTCACGGGCATATAGCTCGCTATGCAAACTGTAAGCCCTGCCTAACATGCGTTTGCTTTTGCCGGCCTCCGCCAATCGCAGAGCATTCCCAAGTGACATCACAGGTTCTGTTGCGGAAAATGAGCTGGTGGGTCGCATGGTCATTTCCTTTTTTCCTAATTATGTAGCTTATTTGAGCGAAGTTTGCGTTATAAGTGGTGTCGTTAGATCCTAACGAGGCAATCTTTCGAATGAACCAAACTTGTGTTTTCTCTTCATGGCTCCTTTAAGATTCGCAAAACTCTTCGCTCGCAAGCACGGTCCGTTATTTGGTCGTTCTTTGAGTGGAACCGCCGCTTTCAAAGTGGCATTGTCCGCTGGGCTGCTAATGGTAAGCCCGGGAACCGGCCGTCTGAATCCCACCGTAATTGAGGCTTACGCTGCATAAGCTTTAGCGATGCCTTTTTAAAAGTAAGCACTAAGACCTTTCGAGAAGGACAAAAAGAAGGTAAATAGATGAAAATGAACTGACGCATAAGTACTTCCTGACTGCGTGCTTCCTTGGTAGATTTGGAATTAAGGTGTTGTATATCGCGTTTACACCTGTCTCTCACATGCATTTAGATTTGTGTATAACGTAAGGTTTTACGTACGCGTGTTGCCGCATGTATACGCACAGCATCATGCTTGCGACTAGGCCTGCGAGGCAATTGTCAATATTGTATATTCTATTTTATTAGACGGGCTAGCCTGGCTGCTGATTCTTATCACAGAGGAGCGGATCCTCCGTCAAGCTAATTGAAGGATTAGGATTGTGCGAACGCTGATCTGGTGTTTTAAAAAGGTATTTGTTCAAACAGCGAACTCAACGAAGAACCCCGTGTGTCCGTCGGTAACGCTCGATGTGTCTTACTCTCTCCACATAAGAAAATGCTATTAATGGTTTCACACCTTGATATAAGACCGGCTATGTAGCCTATAGAAAATGTTTTTCCAGCTTGCTCATTTGACCACGACCAGTTCCTTACAACGCAAGTGCGTCCGACGATTTCTGAGGAACACGTCCAACATGTCAGAAACAAACCCCAAATGTTACAGCACATTACAAAATTCGGTTTAAAAACAGGTCTCTATAAAGTAGTACGATGGAGGATCATTCACCCCCTCTCTAGGTGGCCCCCAAAACACACCCTTTGAGGCTCCTGAACGGTTCCTTTTGGATAGCTGGATGATCGTCGTACTAGAGTGTCCTCACCACTACTTCAAGTGTGCCGTAACGTGCTAAGTGAACGTTCACAGTGCAGTGAAAAGATTCATATGAACCATCTGCCCCTGCCGCTTTTCCCACGTCCCACAACAGGGCCTATTCGCCTCCTCCTAATAAAGGCATACATTCCATTCCAGCGATTCTCTAGTAGTGAAGCCTATCTTCCAGGGTCTCATGGCGGTACTTTATGAAAGGCGCTAAGCCTTTCATACTTTTATACAAGACGACCTACATCGCCCCTAAAAAGAACACCTCAACAATACATTTGTGTTTGGTAGCGAAGCCGACATGCTGTGTATATTGGAATACATATATAGGCTTATATAGCATATAAGCCTATATAGCACATAGCATATAGAATACTTATACACATATTGAGGAATATATAGGTTCTGTGTATATAGGAATTCCTAGGGTCTTATGGAGGTATTTATTGAACGGCCCTAGGGACTTTCCATTTTGATGTCAAACTGCTTAATTGCACAAAAAAAGAAAAAAAATGTCCTCCCGGCAAAGCATTTGTGCATAGGACTGAAAGGGACTTTCAAAGCCTTGCTGTTGTTGTTGTTGTTGTTGTTGTTGTTGTCGTTGTTGTTGTTGTTGTTAGTCTCAGGTGAGGATGTCTGAAACTGTTTGTTCCCATTCAGCTATTTTGAGTTTATGCCTCACGTGTGGGGACAAACGGATGTTTTGGAGAACAAAACTACCAAGCGTCCTATACTTCTGTCTAATCCTTTTATGGTCACATTCAGTGCGGCGCTGAAGAAATTCAGGGAAGTGTCCTTCCAGGTATAACGTCGTCACTTGGTTTCGCTTAGAGATGAGGAGAGTCTGCACGTCAGTGCGTCGTCTGCTGTTCCCGGACGGGACCACACCCGCTTCCCGTTCGCTTCTGACTCGCAGCCGCACCTCTTCTCTTATGCTGATAAACAAGAAAAAAACAGCACAAAAAAGACGAGCGAGGAAGTAAGGCAGACAAGCCCCACTCGATAAAAAGGTCGTCGCGCAGAACGATAAAGAAAACACCAACATTAAAATCGCGCGCTTCCGTTGGTTGCCTTCGAAGTTGCCAGAGACGGCGCCCAATCGAAAGCGCGGAAACTGCCGACTATATAGCCCGACGTTTGTCGTTTGGAGAGAAGGCAGCACGCAAGCCTTCTCCATTTTCAGGTGGTGTTGCGCTGACACAGAGGCACCGTGGCCTGCCTCACATCGGCCCTAGTCGTTTATAGCTCCGGTTGGTACTAGCGGGGGTGGCCTCGTGGCAAGTCAGTAGCTTTGTACTACTAAGCAACCGGGCGTGGGTTCGATCCCGCCTTACGCGGCCGTTTGAAGGGGAAAACCTCCTTTTGGTAAAAAACCGTCTCTGCTGTTACGCGCCCTGGTAGCACAGTGGCTAAGGCGTTGTGCTGCTGAGCATGAGGTCGCGGGATCGATCCCCGCCGCGGAGGCCGCTTTTCTGATGGAGGCGAAAAGTAAAAACGCCAGTGTGTACGAGATTTCGACGCACGTTAAAGATCCCCCGCAGGTGGTCAGAATTAATCCGGAGCCCTCCACTACGGCGCGCCTCATCACCTGCGTTGCGTCGGCGCGTTAAACCCTACAGTCAATCAATCAATCAATCTTGATGTTGCCTTTATAGTTGTTCCAGTCAGGTACAGCAAATGGCCGCCCCTGCAAAAGAGTCAATAAAAAGTCAACTCGACATTCTGGCCCTGCTAAAACGGGTAAC